>NW_024070201.1:77619358-77694022 GCF_014754425.2 Oryx dammah
AAATGCATGAGAACCTGATGCCAGCTGACACCACGTGCGGGTAATTTAGGAGTGAGAGATGTGAGAAGCCCTCCTCTTCACAGGTGGGTGTTTTTCCTTGCAAAGGAGCCCTGGGGAAAGTTCAGGTCACAGCTCTGGGTCCAGGAGAAATCTAACTAGACAGGGGCTGGGGCAACTGAAGAGGGGCCTATGGCCCTGGACCCGCAAGAGCAAAAAACGATGCAGGAAAGAAGAGAGGAGGATGTTTGAGAAGGGAAGGGGAGCACTCACCCAGATAGAGAGCAGAAACTGTCCCCAGCAGGAGAAGGGGCAGGAGCAGGCAGCCGTTCATGTCCCTGCAGTCTGGTGACAGACACACAGCTCCACGTTCCCTCCTGGGGTCTTGCCTTGTGTCTGCAGCGCCCCTGGAACACAGTGGAGAGGCAGGGTCTGCTCAACTGGTAGATTGAAGAGCAGAGTGGAGAGCTTCCTTGTCCCCCAGCGACCAGGCCCCGAGCTGGAGGATCAGGGGAAGAACAGGGGCTCATCAGCTCAGGTCCCTTTCCCTGAGAGCGCCTCACTGCTCCCTGGGCAGGCACTCAGCTCAGACCGGCACTCCTGCAGGAACAGGCGTGCTCTCATTCAGGGCCAGAGTCAGACCTACTGGGGAAGAAGGGGCAGGACAGTGGTCATTATGGGGCAAAGGACCGGAGTCCCCGGCGTGTCCCATACGGAGCCCGGGTTCTTCCAGCCCCGGACCTGTCCTCCCAGGGAAGCCAAGGGACACTTGCCTCCTGAGAGTCTGAAGCCTCCGCTCTCAGCCTCTGGCTGTTGGCGCACAGAAGCTGCCCTTATACCGGGCTTTGGGGAAGTGGGAAGAGGCCAGGGGATTGCCCCAGGCTCGGGGGTTGGACAGCGGGGCTGATAAGAGGTTGGCTCAGTCTTCCCACCCTGGGGCCCTACTCTCTGCTGGGACGTGAGGGCCCTGCCTCCTGTTTGGACATAGATGCCCTAACACCCTAGTATGCTCCTGAAGCCCCCAAAACCACTGTCCAGACTGAATTTTATCAGTGCCCTAAACGGTCCAGGTCTGAACAATCCTCTTCAGTCCCAGAAGCAGCCTTCCCTGGGTCAGCTTTCCAGCAAATGCCGTGGAGGATCCAGGGAGCGGGGAGCGCAGGGGGAGGAGGGGGAGGCTCAGGGGGGCCCGGCCTCCCGAGTTCTGGTGTGGGCCATGTGTGGGTGCTTCCTGTGCGGCACATCCCGAATCCTCACCTTCCTAACCTCGGTCCCAGGAGAACATGCGATCAGCCCGACTTCACTGATGTGAAGAATGAGATTCAGAGAGGGCCGGTGACCTGCCAAGGTTGTGCGGGAGGTAGGGGAGCTGGGATACTAACCTCTGAGGCTGAAACCTTCTCTCTGTCTCTCTGTCTGTCCCTTTCTTCCCTTCTTCACACTCTTCCTGTCTCTCCCCCTCCCTCTCTCGCTCCATCTCTTTCTCATTTTTAAGATGAAAAATTGATGCTCTTTCCTTTACGCTGCCACTCTAGTGGAAGGTTCTCAACCTTTGCATCTTAATGCTTGCAGGTCGCACGATTCTATGTTGGAGGCTGGGGGCGTGATCTGTCCTGTGTCTCATAGAAAGCTTCACAGCATCTTTGGATCTCTGCCCACAGGAAGTCAATCGTGCCTCCCCCAGTCATACACGAGGATATGCCCCACACATTTACAAATAACAATGGAAAGTAAAATTGCCCCTTTCAGGACCACTGATCTAGAACAGGCCATTTCGTCCAGCCTTGAGCCCTATATGCTGGCAAGGAGACAGCAGGTGGAATGGAGACCTTCCTACAAGGTCGTTCGGACGCTCCGTGGGCCGCCCTCCTGCTCACCCGGACTCCCCGTCTCCCACCAGCTCTGTGTCACCACCGTGGCGAGCAGTGAGGGGCGGCGAGGGAGACACTGGCCTCAGCTGCAAAAGTTCAGGGGACACAGAAGTATGCAGTAGTCAAGATAAATAAATATTTCATGAAATTGTCCTTAAATAGCAGAATAAACGCCCAGGTACCGTGATGAACAAAATGTCTAAATATTGATCAAGTTCCAGCCGCATTGACTGCAATGCAAGGAGAGGCCAGCAAGGGCTGAGGCTTGATCCTGCCAGACGTCACGGGCCCGAGCCCGTGGCCCCGTCAGGGTGGGGCCTCACTCTGGGGTACCCTCGCGGGACAGTGCCTCTTTGTTCCTGCACTCCTGCCCAGCGGTCCGGTGCTCAGGGCACCAGGGACAGGGCGCCCCGAGGCTGACCGACCTGGATGCCTGCCCCTGCTCTGCTCTCCCCAGGGCCCTGCAGATGGAGAAGTGTCTGAGAGGCTACTTCTGGGCTGATTGCAGAGTAACGGTCTCAGCCGTTATCTCCCGGGGCCAACGGACCCGACCCCCAGCTTATCTACCTGACTTGGGGTTGGGGGGGATTGGTCCTTTCCAGAGAGGGAAAACCTGGTCCCTGGATTTCAAACTGGAGATTTCCCTTGGAGGAGGAGTGGAGGCATCCCTCCATTATTCTTCCAGTCCTGGGCCAGGCCAAGGACACGATTTCACGCGGCAGTTGGGATGACCAATAACATCAGCTGGTGTTGCGAACCAGCGCCATGATATGCTTTTCAATCGCTGTTTCATGTAAACGTCCCTGTTTCACACATTAGGAAACGGCCTCTCAGAGAGCTGAAATAAGTTGCCAAAGACCACAGGACAAGTCAGACAGGCCTTCTGGCTCCTTATCCGCCTGCCTACCCTTGGCCTCCTGTCCCTGGAATCCCATCCCTCTGGCGGGCCCCTCTCCTAATCTGACCCTGGGCAAAGACATCCCAGTGATTTCAGGGACATCCTCAGTCATCACGGTGATGCCTGTCCGATGTGAAACTGGAAACAGCTTTCTAGGCCTTGCCAGGAGGCAGGCAGAATCTTAGCTCCCCAACCAAGTACAGAACCCACACGCCCTGCAGGGGAAGCTCAGAGTCTTAAGCGAGGGGCTAGAAGTCTGGACATAACATTTCTGAAGCTCCACCACCGACCCAACGCTGTGCTTCATCAAGGCTTTTGCATCCTTATCCTGCTTACTTAATCTTCCCATTCATCTGAGGGCCTTGGGAACTGCCGTTCTAGTCAGAGAGCATAAGTACCTTGCCCAAGGCCACACAGCTAGTTAGAATCTTAGCTCCTTGACCAGGGATTTAATCTGCACCCTTGCACAGGAAGGCAGAGTCCTAACCACTGCCACAAGGGAACTCCCAATATGACTCTTAAAAGAAGGTTTGGACCTTTATCTGTAAACCTGAAGAGATGTGTATGCTGTATTGTGAGGCGAAAAGAGAAGAGTAAACTGCAAAGAAAAACGTCTAGTATAAGAGCACTGTTGCCGAAAGGCCAGCGTGGGTTCCGGCTCCTGACAAGTGGGGCGTGAGAGCCTTTATAGACATGGGACGGGGCGGGGGGCCACACGCAGAAACAGCACCTTCGGCTCCGACAGTCATCTTCAGGTTGGTCATCGGTGGTCTGACCAGCGTCATCTTGGTTGTATTAGCTACAGTTAATCTTCAGTTCCGGGGTGCACTTGTTCCCATTTCTTTGAGGCCAATTATCGGAATTGTGGCCGCTCACGTCCTGGGTACAGTCCGGTCATGGTGTAGTTAACTTCTCCACCTGGTGTTTCAGTATCAATAAGACAGCTCACGGGATATGGCTCAGAATATGACCTGCAGCCCTTGAGAAAGAACTAAAAGTCCTGGACTATGCATAATGACTACATTATTGTTATTTGCGCTCCTTACACTCTTTTCCTTTGTCTCAACATTTCTCACTTTTCTGATTGAACTGTTATTTTTTTACTAAAAGTTTCCACATGCAAAAGGCAGGCAGATGACATGGTGGGATGGGGGTGGGTGGGGGCAAGGGTCATATGGTCCTGCTCCATTTCAATGCTTTTACAAAGGAAAAACCGTATGCAAGTGTCTGTCTGTGAGTTTCCTTTATATAGCCACAGAGAGTGGAGCTGCCGTGCTAAACAGATCCACACTGGCCTGTTGACCTTGGTGGCCTCTGGGAGTAGAAGGAAGAGAGGGAAGCTGGTTGGCTGCCTTCCTTCCTGTTATAGCTGTGCGTGCCTCAGTGGTTGCGATCTGTGTGCTCCCTCTGAAATTTTGCAAGAGGCCTTAGTAATGACTTTGTGAAATACATAAACCCCACCCTGGGACATTTCGAGTGCCTGGTAGATCTAGAGTGGAGGGCATGTGTGCCCTTCCAGAAAGCTTCCCAGCTGACTCTTCTGATGGGAAATGTATCTGAGAATCACAGTCATGGGGATGTCTGAGCACAGGAAATGTTCGTCTCTGCCTGACCCCACTTCCTTGAGAATGTAACCACTCAATTAGGACATCGCTGGTGGTACAGTGGATAAGAATCCAATTGCCAGGAGACATGAGGTCGATCCGTAGTCCAGGAAGATTCCACATGCCTCGGAGCAACTAAGCCGCGCACCACCAGTACTGAGGCCCACGTGCCTAGAGCCGACACTCTGCAGCGAGAGAAGCCGCCACATTGAGAAGTCCACACACAGCAGGGAGGAACAGTCCCCGCTCCCTCAACTGGAGGAAGCCCGTACTCAGCAACCAAGACCCAGGGCAACCAAAAGCAAACAACAATAGACAACAATTAATTTAAAAATAATAAAACTTAAAAAAAAAAAAAAAAGAGCTTAACGACTGAGTTGGTCAACCTACCAGCCCTCATTGTGGTAACATACACTGCTGATTTTAAACCACTGTGCGTTGCACGAAAGTGAAAGTGAAGTTGCTCAGTCGTGTCTGACTCTTTGCGACCCCATGGACTGTAGCCCACCAGGCTCCTCCTTCCATGGGATTCTCCAAGCAAGAATACTGGAGTGGGTTGCAATTTCCTTCTCCAATATTACCTCATTTACAACACCCTAGAGAGCTAGGTGGCTGATCTCGATCGTCCAGGTGAGGAAACCGAGGCTCCGTGTGGCTCCTGACCCACTCTGCACACCCCCTCCCCACACTAGGTCCTCTACACACGCTCCTGTAACCCCATGCACTTGAACTTAGAGTGCCTGTTGGAGTTAGTCATGTTCTCTTTTTTGAGAGATTGTCTGGTCAGTGGGTTAACATCTATCTCCTTTCTAGGCTATAAGCTCCAGAATAGCAGAAACCACATCTGCTTACTCACGCTCGTATCTTTGGTGTCTCATAGTGTGTGTCTGCACATAGTAGGTCCTCAATAAAGAATGTTCAGTGAATGAATGGTTAAATACATTGTTCAGGCAAATAGCGGGGTTGGAATTCAAATTCAGTTCACCAAATTTCTGTTCCCTTTCACGTGCTTTATCATGCCATCCATCCAGGTGCAAACAAAATCATAGCGAAGTATAATCCTTGCCCTCAATTTGTTTACAGTCTGGCTGGTAAGAGGAAAGACATCTAGGTTAAACAAGAGAAGAAAGATTAAGACCCAAGCTAAGAAGCACTCTCCGCTGATGCTGAAGAAATTCCACAGTGGAAGAGGAAGGGGAAGGCTCTAGGGAAATTAGGAGTTGATACTTATCTGGGTGCATTAACAGTGAACAGAAGCGGGGGGATCACGTGATCCAGGCAGAAAGGACACGAGCGAGAGGTACAGGTGGGGCGACCTTGGCACATGTGAGGACAGGGCCCTTTCCTTCCCTGCTGTTGTTCACTCGTTCAGTCGTGTCTGGCTCTTTGCGACCCCATGGACTGCAGCACGCCAGGCCTCCCTGTCCATCACCAACTCCCGGAGCTTGCCCAAACTCATCTCCATTGACTCGGTGATGCCATCCAGCCATCTCATCCTCTGTCGTCCCCTTCTCCTCCTGCCTTCAATCTTTCCCAGCATCAGGGTCATTTCTAATGAGTCGGCTCTTTGCATCAGGTGGCCAAATTATTGGAGCTTCAGTTTCAGCATCATTCATTCTAACGAATATTCAGGAATGATTTCCTTTAGGATTGACTGGTTTGATCTCCTTGCAGTCCAAGGGACTTCTCCAATACCACAATTCAAATGAAAGTCAATAGTGTACACATTGGAAAGGGTGGGAAAATCAGAGACCCATACCTCCCACCTTGAGCCAAGGATGGAGGCATCCTTTCTCTGCTTCCACTGACTAAGGAGACAGATGCAGGAATCAGAGGATGACTCAGCAAGAGCCAAAACAGGGGACTTTCCTGGTGGTCCAGTGGATAAGGCTCCGTGCTCCCAATGCAGGGGGCCTGGGTTCGATCCCTGATTGGGGAACTAAGATCCCACATACCACACCTAAGCCTACGAGCTGCACCTGCTGAGTCCATGTGCCTCAGAGAGCCCGCGGGCTCCAACTAGAGGGAAGCCCCCACCACACCTCGAGACGCCGACAAAGACCCAGTGCAGCCCTGCCCTCAGCTCAGTGCAGGCACTCAGCCATGTCTGACTCTTTGCAACCCCATGGACTGCAGCACACCAGCTTTCCTTGTCCTTCACCATCTCCCAGAGCTTGCTCAGACTCATCTCCATTGAGTCGGTGATGCCATCCAACCATCTCACCCTCTGTCGTCCCCGTCTCCTCCCACCTTCCATCTTTCACAGTATCAGGGTCTTTTCCAATGAGTCAGCTCTTTGCATCAGGTAGCCAAAGAATTGGAGTTTCAGCTTCAGGATGAGTCCTTCCAATGAATATTCAGGACTGATCTCCTTTAAGATGGACTGGTTGGATCTCCTTGCAGTCCAAGGAACTCTCAAGAGTCTTCTCAAACACCACACTTCAAAAGCATCAATTCTTCGGGGCTCAGCTTTCTTTATAGTCCAACTCTCACATCCATACATGACTACTGGAAAAACCATAGATTTGACTACACAGACCTTTGTTAGCAAAGTTATGTCTCTGCTTTTTAATATGCTATCTAGGTTGGTCATAACTTTTCTTCCAAGGAGCAAGCGTCTTTTAATTTCATGGCTGCAGTCACCGTCTGCAGTGATTTTGGAGCCCCCCAAAATAAAGTCTCTCACTGTTTCCACTATTTCCCCATCTATTTGCCATGAAGTCATGGGACTGCATGCCATGATCTTTGTTTTCTGAATGTTGAGCTTTAAGCCAAGTTTTTCACTCTCCTCTTTCACTTTCATCAAGAGGGTCTTTATTTCTTCACTTTCTGCCATAAGGGTGGTGTCATCTGCATATCTGAGGTTACTGATATTTCTCCTGGCAATCTTTATCCAGCTTGTGCTTCATCCAGCCCAGCATTTCACATGATGTACTCTGCATATAAGTTAAATAAGCAGAGTGACAATATACAGCCTTGACGTACTCCTTTTCCTATTTGGAACCAGTCTGTTGTTCCATATCCAGTTCTAACTGTTGCTTCCTGACCTGCATACAGATTTTTCAAGAGGCAGGTCAGGTGGTCTGATATTCCCATCTCTTTAAGAATTTTCCACAGTTTACTGTGATCCACACAGTCAAAGGCTTTGGTATATTCAATAAAGCAGATTTTTTCTGGAACTATCTTGCTTTTTCAATGTTCCAGTGGATGTGGGCAATTTGATCTCTGATTCCTCTGTCTTTTCTAAATCTAGCTTGAACATCTGGAAGTTCACAGTTCACGTACTCTTGAAGCCTGGCTTGGAGAATTTTGAGCATTACTTTGCTAGCGTGTGAGATGAGTGCAATTATGTGGTAGTTTGAGCATTCTTTGGCATTGCTTTACTTTGGGATTGGAATGAAAACTAACTTTTTCCAGTCCTGTGGCCACTGCTGAGTTTTCCAAATTTGCTGGCATATTGAGAGCAGCCCCTTCACAGCATCGTCTTTCAGGATTTGAATTAGCTCAACTGGAATTCCATCACCTCCACTAGCTTCATTCTTAGTGATGCTTCCGAAGGCCCACTTGGCTTCACATTCCAGGATGTCTGGCTCTAGGTGAGCGATCACACCATCGTGGTTATCTGGGTCATGAAGAGCCTTTTTGCAGGCAAAACAGGAGCTTTGAGCTGTGCTCTGCTCACCCCCATCCCAGGCCCCCTGCAGGACCACTTTGCACATGTATGGAGAGAGCTATTGCAGTCAGACAAGGACAGGATGGAGCAGACTCTTAGAGCCCAGCTGGTGGTTTGGCATCTGCCCTGAGGTTACACTATCCACAGTCTGAAATACACAGCTTAACGACCATAGAACGTCCATTTCCTCGACATCCAGTGGAGGTACAAAGCAGTGGCTGAGCGCGTGCGTTCTGGAGTCAGACAGTCCAAGTCTGACTTCCAACTCTGCCAGTTAAAAGCTGTGTGACCCTGGACACTTTTTGTAACTTCTCTGTACCTCATTTTCATTGTTCAGAAACTGGGGATAACAGCATCTAGCTCGCTGAGAATGAAAGACCCTGCATGTGTAGCAGACATGCTGGGAGCTGCTGAGCCTCCACCCTGCCTTCCGCTTTCTGGGATCCCACTTCTTTCAGCTCTTGGGCCAGCAGGGGCAGTGGGGTGGGGAAGGGACATCTTTTTTTTATGTTTATTTTTATTTATTAACTTATTTGACTGTCTGATCCTTTCTTTAAAATATTTTTTAAATTGATTTACTTTTGGTGGTGCTGGGTCTTCATTGCTTTGAGGGGCTTTTCTCTAGTTGTGGCGAGTGGGGCTGTTCTCTGGCTGTGGTGCATGGCTCAGCACACCTGGATTTCATGGGAGCAAAGAGCCAGAGGTCTTGGGGCCCTGTGCCTTTGAGCCTGGGCCTGCACTCTTCTCCCAAGAAATGTCAGGCCAATGTTGCAAGGTCCCGAGTCTTAGGAATCCCCCTTTCCAGCCTCAAAGTTACTACGGAGCTTGGATGGCCCTAAAGAGCCTCAGTCATCTGCCGGGAGCCAGCGTGAGGAACTCTGCCCATGGCAAAGGTCATGAGTAAGGAGACTTCGGCATACGCAAAGGCGGGATGGAGCCCCAGGAAATCCCCTGTTCCCGAGCATCTACCCCCAAAACCAGAGTCTGCCTACTTTACTGCCTTATGCTCTCATCTACACCTCTGACTTTTCAGGGGGCTGTCCCCCGCCCCCTCTCTCGGAGAAGGAGTTAACCTACAGCTCCAGTTAATAAAAATTCCTGGGCGTGACAAGGGTGTCTCAGGTCAAACCTCTCTGCTGGCAGACTAGCTTGTGTGACAGGATTATCCACACTCTTGCTACTATGTACATGATTGTTTAAAACCTCTCAACCATAAACAGCACAGAGAGTTTGGAGTATTTTGAAAGTCTTAGTTAGCATTGGGTTTTTCTAAAGATAAAAATCATGTTGGTGAAGGGTTTTTCATTTATTGGGCCAATGTTTGCTGCTAAATCCCCTGCCCTTATACATGTTAATGAATATATAACTAGTATATAGGAGAAATAAGTATTAACCTGTAAGACTAATCATGTTAAACCTTAAGCTAAGTAAATTCCTTTCTTAATTGTAACCCACTACACCCTCACCCTATAGGAATGCAACTTTATCTGGTACCTTCAGAGGGTATCTGGTTTAAGAAAAATCACCCCTGGAAAATAAGTTTTCTGGTTGAATGACCATTATCAGAAAGAAAGGATCATAAAATGTCAGCAGGCCTCATGGCCAGAAGATGATGTAAAACCCCTAAGACCTTTTTGTATACATTTATATGAAGCACCTGATTTTGATAAAGGTCAGGACTGCTGACCCCCGCATGACTTTAAAATTTCCATTTGTCTCTATGTGTAACAAAAGGTATATAAGCAAACCTGAAAATAAAGAAAACGGATCAGTTTCTGGAAAGACTGATTCCCCCGTGTCGTTCTTTCTTGTTCTCCATTTTTCTGGCTGAATTCCCAGCTGGAGCGCGGGTGCTCGCCAAGCCTGCTAATTTTGCCCTGGCTTTTAAGTTCCACGCGGGAGGGAGCCCAAGGCGGGGCACCCTCTGATATTCAAGTGGGCACCGGTGGCCTACGTAGGTGGTGCAAGCTTCTTGTCTCGAAACTTTATTGGTATCCCATGTAAACCAAGTTATTTAGCCTCTTTTTCTCCACTAATTTTCCTACTACACTATTTCTTTCTAATCTCCCTCTATATCTTTAACTAAGCAATTAATTCCTAGGATGCTGACTCCGTCCCCGCTTCAAATTACCCTGGATCCACCTGGGCTGGACCCCAGCAGTCATCCATTTCCATAACAGGACAGCCATGGGGGGTCCTAGCAGAACCTCTCCCCTCCCCTGCGTTTCATGCTTCCTGGTCTCATTCTCGAGGACTCATCCCAGTTTCGGGCTCGTGGGAGAACTTGCTACAGTCCTAGGACAGCCTGCCCAGGGGCAGCCCTGGTACTCAGGGATCTTCACTGCCACCAGCGTGCACGTGGGCCGACAGGGCACACCGAGCAGCAGTCAGCTTGGGCACGGCAGCCAATACCTACCAAGTCTGGTTTATGTCCCTCCCATGACCAACGCATAACAGCTTGAAGATAGAAAGCC
This sequence comes from Oryx dammah, assembly GCF_014754425.2. Classification (NCBI taxonomy): domain Eukaryota; kingdom Metazoa; phylum Chordata; class Mammalia; order Artiodactyla; family Bovidae; genus Oryx; species Oryx dammah. The sequence continues at coordinate 77,629,876 of NW_024070201.1, forward strand.
CTGCAGTGGCGTATACCCAGCCCACTCTGCTCAGCTGCCTTCCTACTTGCACTGTCCCACATCCTGCCCCAGGGTGTATCAACCTGGAAACTACAAATGAGTTTAAGGGGCCTTGAACTCTGCCATCAGTGACAATACAGGGTGTGATGTTCCACGTCTTCCCTGAGACTGTTTCATGTCCTCCCAAAAGGGAAAGGAAGTGCTAACTTTACCGGATGGTTTGTCCTCAAATTGCCAGGAATTATACCACCAAACTTCTCCACCAAAAAAATGTCCTTCTTGGCTCTTGTGATTGAAATTCTAAGATGTCCCCCAAGATCCTTCTCCCACCCCTGGGCGCACATGCTGAATAATCTCCGGGGCCATCTATAGGATGTATTTTTCTCCTGTGATTGTGCTGTGTTTTACAGATCTTATAAAAGGGAGAACAACCTGGAGGAGTCTAACCTAATGAGGCATGCCCTTTAAAGGGAGTAGGCTCTTTCTAAAGTCAGAGATTACAAACTCGATTGGAATTCACCTCGAGGAAGGTTCTCCATTGCTGGCTTTGAGGATGGAAGGGAGGGCAAGGATGTGGAGTAGCCCCATCTCACAGCCAGCCAGGAACAGAATTCTGCTACAACCTCATGAGCTTGGAGGAGGACCCTGAACTCTAGATAAGAACACAGCTCAGCCAACACCTTGATTCTAGCCTTGGGGCACCCAGGAGCTGAAAATATACAGCCATGTTGCAATTTAGTTCAGTTCATACAGTCGCTCAGTTGTGTCCGACTCTTTGCGACCCCATGGACTGCAGCACACCAGGCCTCCCTGTCCATCACCAGCTCCCGGAGTTTGCCCAAACTCATGTCCATTGTGTTGGTGATGCCATCCAACCATCTCATCCTCTGTTGTCCCCTTCTCCTCTTGCCTTCAATCTTTCCCAGCATCAGGGTCTTTTCCAATGAGTCAGTTCTTCGCATCAGGTGGACAAAGTATTGGAGTTTCAGCTTCAGCATCAGTTCTTCCAATGAATATTCAGGACTGATTTCCTCTAGGATGAGTCCATGCTATTGCAGAGAGGAAGCCAATTCTGACTTCAGGTTGGAACTGCTCCTTTCACTTGCTTTTCATTGCTTTTGTTATTATAATCATATAGAATGAGTTGCCTCAGAGAGTCCTGCCCCTCTGCCTGACTTTTATTTATTTATTTTTTAATTTTACTTTACAGTTCTGTATTGGTTTTGCCATACATTGACATGAATCCACCACTGGTGTACATGCGTTCCCAAACATGAACCCCCCTCCCCACAACATCTCTCTGGGTCATCCCTGTGTACCAGCCCTAAGCGTGCCATATCCTGCATTGGACATAGACTGGCAATTCGATTCTTACATGATATTATACATGTTTCAATGCCATTCTCCCAAATCATCTCACCCTCTCCCTCTGAGTCCAAAAGTCCGCTATACACATCTGTGTCTTTTTTGCTGTCCTGCATACAGGGTCATCATTGCCATCTTTCTAAATTCCATATATATGTGTTAGTATACTGTATTGGTGTTTTTCTTTCTGGCTTACTTCACTCTGTATAATCGGCTCCAGTTTCATCCATCTCATCAGAACTGATTCAAATGTATTCTTTTTAACGGCTGAGTAATATTCCATTGTGTATATGTACCACAGCTTTCTTATCCATTCATCTGCTGATGGACATCTAGGTTGTTTCCATGTCCTGGCTATTATAAACAGTGCTGCAATGAACATTGGGGTACACGTGTCTCTTTCAATTCTGGTTTCCTCAGTGTGTGTATGCCCAGCAGTGGGATTGCTGGGTCATAAGGCAGTTCTATTTGCAATTTTTTAAGGAATCTCCACACTGTTCTCCATAGTGGCTGGACTAGTTTGCATTCCCACCAACAATGTAGGAGGGTTCCCTTCTCTCCACACCCTCTCCAGCATTTACTGCTTGCAGATTTTTGGATCGCAGACATTCTGACTGGTGTGAAGTGGTACCTCATTGTGGTTTTGATTTGCATTTCTCTAATAATGAGTGATGTTGAGCATCTTTTCATGTGTTTGTTAGCTATCCATATGTCTTCTTTGGAGAAATGTCTATTTAGTTCTTTGGCCCATTTTTTGATTGGGTCGTTAATTTTTCTGGAATTGAGCTGCAGGAGTTGCTTGTATATTTTTGAGATTAGTTGTTTGTCAGTTGCTTCATTTGCTATTATTTTCTCCCATTCAGAAGGCTGTCTTTTCACTTTGCTTATATTTTCCTTTGTTGTGCAGAAGCTTTTAATTTTAATTAGGTCCCATTTGTTTATTTTTGCTTTTATTTCCAGAATTCTGGGAGGTGGATCATAGAGGATCCTGCTGTGGTTTATGTCGGAGAGTTTTTTGCCTATGTTCTCCTCTAGGAGTTTTATAGTTTCTGGTCTTACATTTAGATCTTTAATCCATTTTGAGTTTATCTTTGTGTGCGGTGTTAGAAAGTGATCTAGTTTCATTCTTTTACAAGTGTTTGACCAGTTTTCCCAGCACCACTTGTTAAAGAGATTGTCTTTACTCCATTGTATATTCTTGCCTCCTTTGTCAAAGATAAGGTGTCCATATGTGTGTGGATTTATCTCTGGGCTTTCTATTTTGTTCCATTGTTCTATATTTCTGTCTTTGTGCCAATACCATACTGTCTTGATGACTGTGGCTTTGCAGTAGAGCCTGAAGTCAGGCAAGTTGATTTCTCCAGTTCCGTTCTTCTTTCTCAAGATTGCTTTGGCTATTCGAGGTTTTTTGTATTTCCATACAAATCTTGAAATTATTTGTTCTAGTTCTGTGAAAAATATCGCTGGTAGCTTGATAGGGATTGCGTTGAATTTGTAAATTGCTTTGGGTAGTATACTCATTTTCACTATATTGATTCTTCTGATCCATGAACATGGTATATTTCTCCATCTATTAGTGTCCTCTTTCTGCCTGACTTTTAAAGTGCCGTTGTTCAGAACCTTGTCCACCTGTGGATGGCGGGATGGATGAAATTAACACACCTCTGCCTGAGGCTTGCCAGTGTAGGAGACGTTCGCAAGATCCACTGCCTTTTTACTTTGCGTCCTCACCTCCCTTCATCTTTATAAAAGAACCTGGCATCCAGACTCCAAGAGTATGGTTGCTTTGAGGCACTAGCCTGCCGTCTCCTCCGTCTGCTGGCTTCCCAATTAGATTAAAGTCTCTTCCTTGCCTCCACACCTTGTCTCTCAGATTCATTGGCCTGTTATGTGGCAAGCAAAGCGAGCTTGGACTAGGTAATAATGCCATGCCCACACCTCTGACCTAAGAACTGTGAGCTAATATATGTTGTTTGAAGTCACTAAATTTGCGCCAATTGCTATATGGCACATACAACCCTCAAGGCCCTTTTCCTTCTCAGGATGAAATTTACAGTTGGTACCATTGATGGGGTGGGGGGCACTGTTGATATGCATAGGAGAGCACCCCAAACAAATTGGCTAGTGGACCTCCCAAAGAACCCAGGGAGAAGTCAGGAAATATGAACAAGGAGGAAGAGAGGTTTGATTCCAGCCAGAGGCCTCACTTCCCTTCCCCTCAGACCATAAGAAACTGGTTAGCCTCCTCTAGCTCAAAGTCCCACTCTCAGAGAAGCAATGAAGGGCAGGAACCAAAACTTCAGGGCTGATCAGCTGCCCGCTGCCTAGACTCAGCCAACATCCCCCTGGGGCAGGTAAGAGGTGGGGAAAGGATTAACATCACCCCAGGAGTGAGCAGCCCAGGAGATAGCGATCCAGGCCGTTGCCCTTCGAAATCAACCTTGATTCACAGTTCCTTTGACACTTCCCTATTTGAAAGCTTCAGCAACTTACGTAGACCAAGAATGCTAGGGTTTGAAGGATCTTTAGAAATGACCGAGTCTAGTGTCCATGCCTAAGATATGAAAAGTTCCCTGGACTGGACTCAGAAGTTCAGTGCTCTTCCTGCCCCCAAGGTGAGATAACGCCCCCTTCCCCTCCAGGCAGCTCCTCTCCCAGGGACTGTGCGCACACAGCAAGCCTGGAAGGAATGTCTTTGCAGTCAGGGCCCATCCCCCTACCCCAGCTTCCACCTCAATGCCTCCCCAGGCCATCTGTCTCTCTCCATCTCTGCGGCCACCTCCCTAGCCCAAGTCACCACACTGGGCAATGTACACTCAAGCCCATCATGCCAATGCTTCCCACTCAATGTGCTGCCTCTGCACCAGCAATTAATTCAAACTCATGACCGCTGCCAGCAAGGCCCTCTATCCGTCGACTTGTCCAACCACCCTGGTGTGTGTGACCCTTGTCATACTGATTTCTGCTCCTTTGGCCAAGCTGAAGCTTTGATACTCGCTCCTTCTCATCCAGCAGGCTCAGCTCAGAGGTTGCCTTCTCAGAGAACTCTTTCTAAAGAAGCCCACCCAGCACACTTCCCGTATCTAGTTACTTTGATGCACATTATTCATTGATTTCCTCCAAAGAGATATGGAGAACGAAATGGCAACCCACTCCAGTATCCTTGCCTGGAGAATCCCATGGACAGAGGAGCCTGAGCCTGGTGGGCTACAGTCCACGGGGTCGCAGAGTCGGGCACGACTGAGCAACTAACACTTCACACTCAGAGATACACTCTTGCTCTTTTGCTGGTTTCTTGTTTATTATCTGTCTCTCCCTGGAGGAAAAAAGTTCCAAGAGAACAGGGACCTTGTCTTTCTTACTCACCGCCTAGAACTCTACCCAGGTCATAGAAGGAGTTTTTCGATTAGTTGATTTACCATCTTGAAATTTACTTCCTGGAGAAGGTCCAGCTGAGTTAAGATCAGAGTATATGTCCATTAATTTGAATTCCACAGGTGTCCTGAGCCTCAACTGCCATGAACACTATTGTGGGCCAGGTTCTGAGCACTGAATCATACATTCATACATTCAATAAATATTCTGAGTCTCTAATCTCAGGGAGGCTTAATGTAGCTAATAAAGCAAGACAAACAAAACGAATCTCTTAGTAAAGCAAGGCCCTGCACTGAGCCGACACAGAAGGATAAAGCTTGCACGTGCTGGAAGACACCGATTTTCTGTGTTACTGAAACAGACCAGAGCCCTGGGGTCCCTGTCCCCATGTCCTCAGCCTGCCTTTTGTCTCTGGAAAAAAACTTGAGCCACAGAGTAAGTTTAGTGAGAGAAGTGGGTAGAAACAAAGGAAATCAAAGAACAATACTGCGCTCATTAAGCATCGTCAAGGACCTTTAGTTCCTTCTCAGGGGCTGTGGATAACATTCTGAGCCATATCCTGGGAGCTGTCTTGTAGAGACTGAGACACTCCCCTCCCCAGGGTGGAGAAGGTAAGACATGATGACTGGCCTACAGCCGTGAAAACTCTGCCGCAACTCTGAGAACTGACCTCAGAATGGAAACAAGCTGACCCTGGATCTGAAGGCTAACTGTACCTGAAACACCCCAGATGATGCTGGTCAGACCACCGAGGACCAATTTCAAGGTGACCGTCAGGGCTGGCTGTCCTGCTTCTGCATGTAGCCCCCTCCCTGTGTCTATAAAAGCTCTTGCCACCCCCCCCCCGACTGTTGAGGGGCAGAGGTGTCAGCCTCTGGACTGATGTCTGTCCTATGCTCTAGTTGCCGGCACCTGAAATAAAGCAAGCTTTCCTTCCCACCAACCTGGCCTGTTTATTGGCGTTTGAGCGGTAAGCAGCCAGAGCCCGCTTTCACAACGCTACCAGAGTTGCACTGAGGGCAAGGGCAGGCAGAGAGGGCTTCTTTGAAAAGGTGTTCCTTGGACTTGGCTCTGGAAGATTGACAGGCCGGATAGGAGAGGCAGAAGAGGAGAAGCGCTTCTAGGAAACAACCCACAGCGCGGCTGGAATCTGAGCCAGCGTGTGGGTGATTTGGTGTTTCCTGGAGGTTCAGTCAGAGTGATGTGAATTCTCTTTGCACTGAAACGAGCTCCTCCAATGAGCGGTGTAGACTTAGTGCAAGTCTCAGCTGTGTCCGACTCTCTGACCCCAGGGACTGTGTAGCCCCTGGAGTTCTCCAGGCCAGAGCACTGGGCATCCTTTCCCTTCTCCAGGGGATCTCCCCAACCCAGGGATTGAACCCAGGTCTCCCGCATTGCAGGTGGATTCTTTGCCAGCTGAGCCACAAGGGAAGCCCAAGAATAGTGGAGTGGGTAGCCTGTCCCTTCTCCAGGGGATCTTCCTGACCCAGGTATAGAACTGGGGTCTCCTGCATTGCAGGCGGATTCTTTACCAACTGAGCTATCGGGGAAGGCCATAGTGTAGACTTAACTGGCCAGCAACTCAACCCCCCGATTCCTTACACTATATTACCAAACTACTCTGGTTCCTGCCCACCCTGCAATGCTCCACAGAAACTATTCTTGCCAAGGTCCCCACTGACTGCCTGATTGCCAAACCCAACAGACACTCTTCAGTTCTTGTCCTACCTGACCTCTGTGGCGCCTGATATCTCTTTACTTCCTCCTTAAAAACAGCATCTTTTCTTAACAACCTTTCTAGCCACTCCTTCCCAGCTTCTGTTGAGGGGCTCCTCCTCCTCTTCCAGAAAGTTAAATATTGGCTATCCACTGGCTTCTTGGTGCCCTTCATTCTTAACTCCATACCTGCTCTGTGGGTTAGCCCATCCACCCTCGTGTCTCAGGCAGTAACACATATACTCTCATCACTCCCAAATCTTCATCTCCAGCCCAGGACCCGCCACTCACCAGGTCTAGTCCACAACTACAGACTCATATATCTGGTAACCCAATAAGCTTTCCAACTTGGGTGTCCCACGTGTGTTATGAGTTCAACACACGTCCGATTAACTCATCTCACACACGCACACACACACCCCTACACAAACCTGCTCCTCCTCGTGTGGTCCCTTCCTCTGGAGAAGCCATCACCTTGCACTCACACCCCCAAGTCAAGACCCCGGGGCCGTCCTCCACCCACCCTCTCCATCACCCACACATCCACAGTCTCAGCACCTTAACCATCTTGTCTCCCCGCACCGTCCCACCTCCTCCGCCCCTCTTCTAGCCACCCGCCGGCCGTCTTTCACTTGGACCACCTCCCCAACTCATCTTCCAACCAACCACCGGCCATCTGTCACCCGGACCACCTCCCTGTCTCATCTCCCAACCAACCGCTGGCCATCCATCACCCGGACCACCTCCCCGTCTCATCTTCCAGCCACCCGCTGGCCGTCTGTCAGCTGGACCACCTCAATGGCTCTCAAATCACTTTCTCTTCCTCCTCTTCCTATAACCTACCCCCATCTCTGATACATTGTTTGGATGCTGTTAAAATGAGCTCCTAAAACCTGGAGCTCATCACACAAACACTTGTCAAGTACTTCTGACAAGTCTTTCTGATCTGCCCCCTCCTGACCTCAACCTGAGCATTTTTGACACTGGGGACCAGATTCTTCTCTGTTGTGAGGTGTTATCCTGTGCCGGTTGGGGTTTAGCAGCAATGCCCTCACCCTCCAGATGCCAGTCGTACCTTCCCCCCCAAGTTGGAACAATCAAAAATGTCTCCAGATATTACCAAATGTCGCCCTGGGGGGCAGAACCAGCTGCTAGTTGAGTCACTGCCCTACAACCTCATCTCCTCAAACCCACACACACACTGCTCCCATCCTATTGAGCGCCCTGCTACTTCCCAAATATACCATGAGCTCTCAGACACCATTTCATCTGTCTAGAGTGCCCTTTCCTTGATGCATTTTGTTGCACAGCAGAAATTACCACAAATTGTGGGGATTTTCCTGGGTTCAGAAGATTCCCTGGAGAAGGGAATGGCAACCCACTCCAGTATTCTTGCCTGGAGAATCCCACGGACAGAGGAACCTGGCGGGCTACAGTCCATGGCGTCACAGAGAGTTAGACACGACTGAGAGATGAACACTTTCACTTTCAGTGACAGCTTGCCCAATCCAGATCTACACATATAGTGAGCATATCTTCGTGTATAGAGGTCCCTGGGACCTCTTCCAAGTTTAAGAAGGAAGGCTATCGCCTAAGGAGCTGTGACTCTTTGTGAGATTAAGAAGGAATGTTGTCTCCTCAGGCAGTCTGATTAATGCCTACACACAACACACATCTTCACTAGCAGAGGGGGGAGGCCAAGCGCAAGGAGAAGATTCTTCTGGTTTTTATGTGTCAGTCTTTCTTGTCTTGTCATAAAATATACAATGATTTCATCCATTTCCCCAACGTGATACCCTCAACCTTCTCCAGAGCCTCCCGGTTCAAGCCATCCTGCAGTTTCCTCAAGCAAGTCCCTGCCAATGGCGAACAGAGATCTCAGGGTGCTGGAGGTGAAAGAGGTGCCCCCTGCCTTCAAACAGTCATTCCTTCCTTCCATGACTCTTTCCTTCCCCTCCCTCCCTCCCTTCCCTCCATCTCTCTGTCTCTCTCCTCCTGTGTCTCTTACATCCAGTATTTCTTGAACCTCTATTGTGTACCTCCTTGGAAGAAAGGTGAAAGTGACAGCGTTGCTCAGTCGTGTCCTACTCTTTGTGACCCATGGACTGTAGCCCGTCAAGCTCCTCCGCCCGTGGGGTTCTCCAGGCAACAGAGCTGGAGAGGCTGCCACTTCCTTCTCCAGGGAAGAAAAGCCACATCAAACCTAGGCAGCATATTCAAAAGCAGAGCCATCACTTTGCCAACCAAGGCCCATCCAGTCGAAGCTATGTTTTCCCAGTGGTCATGTATGGACGTGAGAGCTGGACCATAAAGAAGGCTGAGCACAGAAGAACTGATGCCTTCAAACTGTGGTTCTGGAGAAGACTCTTGAGAATCCCGTGGACTGCAAGGAGATCCAACCAGTCCATCCTAGAGGAAATCAGCCCTGAATATTCATTGGAAGGACTGATGCTGAAGTTCCAAACTTTGACCATCTGATACAAAGTGCCAACTCATTTGAAAAGACCCTGATGCTGGTAAAGATTGAGAGCGGAAGGAGAAGGGGACAACAGAGGATGAGCTGGCTGGCCGGCATCACCGACTCGATGGACATGAGTCTGAGCCAGCTCCGGGAGATGGTGAAGGACAGGGAGGCCTGGCGGGCTGCAGTCCATGGGGTCGCAAAGAGTCAGACACGACTGAATGACTGAGGGACAACAGCCCTGCACCAGGTAATGAAATTCACTCGGTCGTGTCCGACTCTTTGCAACACCACGGGCTGTGCAGTCCATGGGATTCTCCAGGCCAGAAGACTGGAGTGGGTAGCCGTTCCCTTCTCCAGGGGGTCTTCCCAACCCAGGGATCAAACTCAGGCCTCCTGCATTGCAGGCAGATTCTTTACCGGCTGAACCAGAAGGGAAGACTTCTGTGCTAGGTACAGAGGGAGCAAAGCCCTGAGGATACAAGGGGTAATAAAAGACACAGTCATTGGGCCTCCCTGGTGGCTCGGCAGTTAACCATCTGCCTGCTGATGCAGGAGACACAGCTGTGATCCCTGATCCAGGAAGATCCACAAGGTACAGAGCGAGCAAGCCCAAGGGTCATCACTCCTGAGCCCAAGTTCTAGAGCCTACAAGCTGCAACCACGGAGCCCACTCACCTCAGCTACTGGAGCACAGTAAGGAAGACCCAGCACAGCCAAAAACAAATACATTTCTTAAAAATTACTTTAAAAAGATAACTTTATCATTAGGGGGAAAAAAAAGATACAATTACAGCCTACCTGGAGTTCCCAGACTAATGGAAGTCTTGCATTATTATTATTTTTTAATCTGTACATTAAACTGCAACTGTAACAAGCTCTATGCTAGACTAGTGCCTGGTGCAATGAAAATCCGTACAGGGTAACAGGCTGGAAAGGAAAGAAGGGAGGTAGGAGCTGAAAGCTGGAGGAACTGCAGGCGTTAACCATGGGTTGGGTGTGATGCGTTCCAAGCAAGAAGAATAAAATCGTTTCACTTCTAAAGCATGCACGTTAATGGAAAATAATTTCAAAAATACTATATGTGTGTAAGTATCACTGACTCACCTTGCTATGCATCGGAAACATTGTAAGCCAACTATACTTCAATAGAATACATATATTAAGAGAGAAAACAAACAAAAGTGTGCACTTGACCTTTAAGGTGATATTGTGCATACATTAACAATAAAAATTACTCCGGGACCTGCTATGAGCCAGGGCCAAGTGCTTTGCACCTGGAGCCTCTTCATCCTCAGCAGCAGGGAGAGGCTGTGATCCATTCAAGAACACACAGCCTGAGGACACGAGAGCAGGGCGCAGGGCTGGCTGTGTGCACTCCTACCTGGACCCCAGCCATCCCTGACCCCTGGCCCGGAAGGAATCCACAACCCAATCCCTCTGTGCACACAGATTTCCTGCGCTGACTACTGCAGAAGCAAAGAGTAGGGCTAGAAATGAATATGAAGGCTGACATTTTTCACTGGCTTAAGATTTGGGATAATTAGAAAGTCTTTTTTTTTCTTTTGTCTTGAAGCTTTCCCATTGTACACAATTCAAGAGGATCTGCCCTGCTTTGTCAGACAGAAAGGAGTTCCGGCAAATGCTTGCGGGCTGGTTTCCGACCTGAACCAACACAGTGACGCAGTGACGTTCCAGCCTCCCCCAGGCCTGGAGTTCTTGCTCTGTCTGCCCCCCAGGGAGTCACAGATGCTGCCAATAACATGTGGGTGCTTGCCTGCCAGAAGCAAGGCACTTTATGTCATGTTCCAAGTGCTCTGAAGTCATTACTTCCTTCATCCTCCCAACCCCAGATCCAATTCCACTGATATTCTTAGTGTACTGATGAAGAAGCAGAGGCTCCCTGAACCGAGTCCCGAGCTCTGGAGGGAGAGCCGGAAGCTGGTCGTGGAGCCTCCAGCTGCCTCCACGTTTTGTTCCCCGAGTCCTCTCTCGTCTTTCCCACCAGCCTGTGCTGTTTATAGTCTCCATCGCAGGTGAGGAAACTGAGGCTCCGGGGATGAAGAGGTGCCTTGAGGTCACACAGCTGGTCCCTGTCTGGGACACTCAGAGCCTACAGCTTGAGTCCACCTTCAGGCTTGGGAGGTGAGCCTGGACTCGGGAAAGGGAATGCAGAGGGCCCTGAGCACAGTCCCAGAGAGTCGGCCCCGCAGTGGGCAGCAATGGGCCAGGAGTGGTCAGACGTGGTCCATCTAGGACTCCTCATCACCAGCAGAGGACCGGAGTCTGGACTTGGTGCTGGAATGCAAGCGTTCTTCCCGCAGAACATTCAAGGAGGGACTTGGGGCTGTGCCCGAGGCACACTCGATGCATTCAGGGGTCATCTAGGCCCTGAGGGACCGGCAGGGAAAGGAGCTCCAGGCCATCCCCGCGGGGACCCCGGGGTTTCAAATCAGCAGAGGACCAACCGCCCTGTGAAGCAGGCAGCCAGCGCCTTCAGACTGGAGAACAGTAGCCCTAGGCCAATGAAAGGCGCTCAGTCGTGTCCGACTCTTTGCGACCCACAGACTCTCCAGTCCATGGGATTCTCCGGGCCAGGATACTGCAGTGGGGAGCCTTTCCCTTCTCCAGGGGATCTTCCCAACCCAGGGATTGAACCCAGGTCTCCCGCATTGCAGGCAGATTCTTGACCAGCTGAGCCCCCAGGGAGGCCCAAGGGAAGAGGAGGACTAAGCACCATGACGAGGTTCCCCCAGAAACTCCCAAGGGGCTCCTCCGGCTCTTACTGTTCACAGCCCCGACCTGCCGCCCTCCACCCCTCTCCTGAGTCTCTGCTATCTGGCACCCCTGCCCAGGCAGCCCCGGGGGGACAGGAGAGAGAGAGGCACATCGTCCAAGACCCAGGGAGGAGCGGGGCGGTCACTGTGCCAGGGCCATCAGACCTGGGCCTAAGTGGCCATTTAAAGTCACGACTATGACAGCGGCGTGATGCTGTAAAGAAGGGCTTGGGAGATGGTTTCCGTCATTGCACACACAGGTGCACCTCGGGGGGCACACAGGCCCCCGTGCTAACCGTGGGTATTTCTGGGTGCTGAAATGAACGGTGATAACCCTTTATCACGCGGCTCTTTATTCTCTGACCTGCTTTACAACAGCCGTTTCTTTCTGACATAAGAACGAATGCCAAGAGTGTAGAGGAAAGGCCGAGGCGTGCGTGGCATGAGCCGCCTTGCCCTCCACCTTTGGTCTGTGCATCTTTCACAGAGCTTCCGACAGCGCTGGGTGGGCACAGGGCAGCCAGAGGTTCTCAACCTGTGTGGTCCACAGGAGCCACCGCGAGGAGAGTCTGGGGAAGAATACACCATGTTCAGTGGGGAGCAAGGGGAGGTGACTAGCTGTGATGACTGCGTTCTGTGAGTTGGGATGCGCAGCCCCTTTCTTGATAGTAAGACACCAACTGCTTAACGAATAATCCATGAGACAGATATGAAGAGGAGCATATGAAGAGGCGCAACCTCTAAGGAAAGAAGGGTCAGACTCATCCTAGATAGGTTTGTAAATAAACTTACAATGTAAATAAAAGGTCACACCTAAAAGGAATGTGACCTTAGGAGTCAGACAGATGTAGGGTTTTTATCTGTTTTATTTCCTTGGCCACACCAGGTCTCAGTGGGGGCATGCAGGGTCTTCGTTGCAGCATGTAGGACCCCTGCTCCCTGGTCAGGGGTTGAACCCTAGCCCCCTGCACTGGAAGCACAGAGTCTGCCACTGGAGCACCCAGGGAGTCCCGGGACGTGGGCGAAAGCAGCAGCTCCACGAGGCGCTAGCTGGATGGTCCTGGTGAAGCTTGCCATCACAGCCTTGCTGTCCTCAGCCGCAAGTTGGTGGTGAGAGCAGACGGTCACACACAGCCGCTGACTCACTGTCCCTGTCCTGGGCGCAGCAGGCGCCCTCCTCTCCCTCCAGGTGGACTCTCCCCTGCCCCAGAGAGGACCCCGCCTGGCACCGCCTGCAGCACTCCCTGTCCGCTGAGGCTGGCAGCAGAGAGCAGGGTGGCACTGCCCGCCTGCTGCTGAGCGGAACCAACCCTGGCAAACACCCCCCCACCCCCCAGCGAGCTCACTTCCTTGTTGCAAAGAGCGGTTGATCGCATCCGAGGAGGAACTCACAGAAGGGTTTCTAGGATGATAAAAACGCTCTAAACTTAACAGTGGAGACAGAGGTACAACTGAAAACTGATGCGCCGCGCGCCTTAGATGGGCGGCTTGCATGGCACGTGCATCCTATCCCAATAAGGCTGCTGCTAAAAACTTAAAGCGACTGGATCTCTCAGGAAGTGCAGAGAACACCTCTATCCAGAGAGTCAGGGGTGATTTCTGGGGAAGATGAGTCAGTGAGAAGCCGCTCACGTGCCCAGCCCTGAGTTCCTATTTCCCTTCTGTGAAAGTCACTCAGTCGTGTCCGGCTCTTTTCGACTATAGAGTCCATGGACTTCTCCACCGCAGAATCCTGGAGCGGGTAGCCACTCCCTTCTCCAGGGGATCTTCCCAACCCAGGGACCAAACCCAGGTCTCCCACGTTGCAGGCGGATTCCTGACCAGCCGAGCCACCAGGGAAAGCCTCTGTGGATTTTTCTGTTCTGGATGTTTCGTATCTGAATGAAAATCTTACTACCTTCGTGATCTCTGTCTTCTCTCACTTGGCATGTTTCAAGGTTCATGCGTGTGGTTGCATGATTCCTCTGTATCACCAAGCAAGAGTCCACTGTATGATCATACCATTCTATTCATTCGTTCACCAGTTGGCGGACACGAGGCAGCCGTTTTAAAATCTAATACATTAACTGTAATGATAGCTTTGATCCGTTAGGTACCCACCGTGTCTAGGCAGCTGACCTAACTTCTAACCCAGTCCAGAAAGGCAGGTCTATTTCCCCAATCACACTGATAAGTGGAGCAGCGGTCCCTCCAAGGTCACACTGGTGACCGAGCCGGGATGCCGAGAGGGTTGCCTTGGCTCCAGCTCGATTGTTGCCCTCACCACCACACCCCTGTTCTGTCCCTCGTTAAAGCTGAAGCCAGAACAAGACTCCACTCATTCAGTGATCAGTCTTCCAACAGGCAGTAACTGGCACCGCGTACCTGGCAAGCAGACGCTATTCCCTGAGCCAGGAGTGAGACCCAGAGGCTGCCTCCCGGGCCTTTCTGTCCAAATGGGAAAAGGGGCCACAAGAGGAGGCAGGGGCCAGTCTCCAAGAAGGGTATGACCAAGGCCCGGGAACTCAGGGCTGCTGAAAGCTGCAGAAAGGCTTTCAGAGGAGATGGCGTTTCGAGCTGGACCCCACTGGACCCAGCAGAGTTCCCTGGCAGAGACGGGCTGGGCGGGAGGAACGGGTAGGCTAACAGATGCTAGAGCGCACACCTGGGCTGGGCCCATGAGGTGCGGGGCGGAGCGGGGAGCTGGAATCACGTTGCTGACCGACCATCTACACTACCACACTGGAATCTAGGCCCCACCCCAGGGGCCACAGGGAGCCAAGCTTTGGAGCAAGACAACCGGATGAAAACATCAGCAGTCATGTCACCTGCACACCCAGGCCTGACCCCGGAAAATTAGCCCTCAGCAGCTCAGAGAAGAGCTGGCTTCAGACCCTCGGGCACCTCTCTCAACGCCCCAGTGCCTAGAACAGACCCCGCAGCAGCTCAGGACTCAGGGACTGACCCAAGGTAGGAGTCAGTCCTCAGCGCTCTCCCGGATGAGTCAAGCCCCGAGCATGTTCCAGACTTTCCCCCATCTCGCCCAGGCCGTCCCTCAGCCCCCCTCCCTTAACGACCCACCTCCTCTCCAGTCTGAGTAAAGCGAACGCTCCAGGGTACCCAGCACACGCCAGGCAGTGGAGACCACCTTCAGTTCTCACAGTTGCCCTCCAGGGTGGAAAGGACTCGCCACAGCCAGCAGTAAGGACCTCAGGGGCCTGCCCAGCTGCTGCGAGTGGAACTGACACTCGGGTCAGGCCTTCTGAGTCCAGCGGGGGTGGTGGGTGGGGGGGCACATATTGCAGCAGGGGTGGGGGCAGGGTGGAGAGCAAGAGGCGGCGAGGCAGGGGATTCCTGGGGACCCCCCCCAGGCCTCGGGACCAAGTGGCTGGATCCCAGTCTGAGGCTCCTCCCCGACCCTGGGTCCAGCTGCCACACCTGAGGCTGCGGCCAGCCGCCTCCACACTGCCCACGTCCACGCCCCCGGGCCAGGTCTGGGCTGGGACACACAGCACGCACGCACACACCACCACAGCCCCAAAGCCTGGGAGCAGCAGTTGTCTTAGACAGAAAGGCTTTATTTCTTTTAACGAAATGATTTAGGACATAACTCAGTGTTATAAAAACCATTCCCCAGAGGACGTTTTTATATCCTACCCGAAGTAAATAATCATCTCCCTTCTTGAAGAAGAAAACCCCCCCGAAAGGCTTCGTCAGAGACCCTTGGGTCCAGCAGGCCAGGTGGTTCTCACGGCTCTGAGGGTGGCCGGGCTGACACTGTTCCGAAAACCATCTACTAGCCCAAAAGTTCGTTCGAGTTATCTCTGCCCCCCGTACCATCTTACAAAAAACTCAAATGAACTTTTGAATTTTTCCAGTGGAACACGAATGCTGGAGGGAAGGCCGACTCCAAACCCCCTCTCTTTTCACAGATGGGAAGCCAGCGCTCTGCGGGGAGAGGGTCCGCTCAAGGCCACTCGGCATCAGCAGCAGACCTGGGATCCCCACCCCAACCCACCTGCCTCTTTCTCCCTGGGCTCATCCTCTGGGCCGCTGGGGGCGAGCTGAGTGCCACTGCTGAACGCTGAGTAGCGGGACAGCCTCAGCCTTCACCAGGAAGCATATCCGGCACACAGGGTCCAGGCAGGCTCGGGCTTCAGGGACAGAGACCCGGAGAAGCAGGAAGCACAGCTCACCACCCCATCGCCCGCCTCAGCCCAAGTGTCTGCCAGGGCCAGCTGCTCCTGCCTCTGACACTGAAAGCCTTTCTGTGCCTTTGCTCCTGTCTTGCGGATAAGCAGTCTTGGCAGGCAGGTGAGTATGGCTTTTTGTCTTATGGAAGGAATAATGGCTACTTAATACAAGCAGCCTGGGTGGGCCAAGTCTTCCTGGATGTGGGGTCCTCTGAGGGGAAGGAAGATGACGCATCCTCGGGGTAGCAAAGGCGGGGCTTCTGATCTAGGTGACCTCAC
The DNA here is from genome assembly GCF_014754425.2 of Oryx dammah. Classification (NCBI taxonomy): domain Eukaryota; kingdom Metazoa; phylum Chordata; class Mammalia; order Artiodactyla; family Bovidae; genus Oryx; species Oryx dammah. Next base: position 77,646,021 of record NW_024070201.1, read on the forward strand.
CAGGGCTTTCCTTCCGCCGGCACTCCCGGTCCACCAGGAAGGGGTGGATGAACGTCAGGAGAGTCAGCAGCACCAACATCAAGTTCACCTGGAGGGTGAGGGGACAGTGAGGCCTAGTCCACCGCCAGGAAGGGCCCAGAATCTCGCCTGGAGGGTGAGGGGCAGTGAGGCCAAGTCCACTGCCGGGAAGGGCCCAGAATCCCACTGGGTTTCTCCTCGGCGTCCCACTCAGACCTGACGGTGCCCTATGGGATGGACGCCGGGTGACTTTTCGTTCCACTTGCCTAGAGCAGGGCAAGGAGGAATGCTGTGACCATTTCACAGGTGGAGAAACTGAGGCCTGCAGAGTCCCCAGTGACCTGAGAGGCCATCCACGTTAACCCTGTGGCTTCGGGGGTCCCCAGCACACAGGAGGGTTCTCCCACAGACTCCCGTTGGAAAAGCAAGACCCAGGACATAGCCATGCGCAGAAACGTTCCCGCGGGAACCACACCCAGGCCACCCCTGCTGGAGACTGACAAAGTCACCCCAATCTGAGTCTAAGGCCAGGGTCCTGGCCCCCCAGTACTCACGTATAATGGGTCATTCTGGAGGGGGCCTTTGATGAGGGTGAAGAGGGGAAACTGCAGCAAAGACACAACGGCCGACAGGGCCATCACGAGTCCAAACAGCTTCCCGAAATGCTCCGAAGGGAACCTGCGCGGGGGTGGGCAAAGGAGGTTCCAGCAGGCTCCGGTCCACAGAGGGGCTTGGCTCTGGTGGGCCTTGGTCAGCCCCCTGCTCCCATTCCCCTAGTCTAAGCCAGCCGGCACTTATCCACACCCAGAGGGGCCCCCCTTCACCTCTGCTCAGGCTTTCAAGCCACGGAGCACAGAAACAGCCCCGCGCTCCACCCGGGGAAAACAGCAGAGCCCCAGACACAGGCTGGGCCCCGGGAGGTCTCAGAAAAAGACACAGATACATCCACCATCTGCTAAATGATGCCTGCACCAGCAGAAGAAGCAAGAATGACTGCCCTGGTGGTCTAGTGGGTTAAGATGCTGCACTTCCCATGTAAGGGGTGTGGGTTCGACCCCTGGTCAGGGAACTAAGATTTCACAAGCAGTGCAGCAGGGCCAAGAAAATATCCAAAAAAAAGGAAGAAGAGTGCCAGAAGCAAAGAAAAAGCTTTCTTTCTGCTCTTCCCTGGGAGAGCTACAACAGAAGAGGGCTTTGGAGGGTGAACAGGAGTTCGCCAGGCAGATCACAGAGGCAGAGGGGAGCAGACATGAAGGGCGTTCATGCAAGTGAAGGCTCTCCCCTCCCACAACCTCCGGTGCGCCTCCCCGACCACATCTGGGTTTCCTCCCCTGACTTCTCCACCCCCAGCACACCTCCCTCTGTCCCAGGGGGATCCCCCATCAGGAGCGCACATCAAGCCCACTTACGCGAGCGTGAGGAAGGCCGCGTTGCAGCCATACAGGAAGGAGCGGCTGACCACTTGCAGGATGAAGGTGGTGTACTGCAGGGGGAGCACCGGTATGGAGGCGCAGACAGCAAAGCCCAGGCACAGCAGGGACGTCAGGGCCAGCGAAGGCACCGCCGAGCGCAGGGCCGCGGCCTTGGCCGGGGCCCCTGTACCGAAAGGGAGACAGGAAGCTGACGGGACACCCACGGGGCGGGGGCCCACGCTGACCCCTTCTCGCCATACACCCCATCTCCAATCCATCAGTACACGCGGAGAACTCACTTCCTAAACATTCGGAGAAGACTCTTTAGAATCCCTCAAACTGTGAAGAGATCCAACCAGTCCATCCTAAAGGAAATCAGTCCTGAATATTCTTTGGAAGGACTGATGCTGAAGCTGAAACGCCAATACTTTGGCCACCTGATGCGAAGAACTGACTCACTGGAAAAGACCCTGATGCTGGGAAAGACTGAAGGCAGGAAAAGGGGACGACAGAGGATGAGATGGTTGGATGGCATCAGTGACTCAGAGGACATGAGTTTGGGTGAGCTCCAGGAGTTGGTGATGGACAGGGAGGCCTGGCGTGCTGCGGTTCATGGGGTTGCAAAGAGTCAGACACGACTGAGCGACTGAACTGAACTGAACCAAAACGTCATTCAAACATGTACCCATGCATCCATCCCCAGCGACTCATCCTAATCACAGGCCAGCGTCAGCCACTCACAGATGATCACAGCCCACAGCCAGATACTCCATGGGCTCCAGCGAAAGACCGGAGGTGTCCAAACCGGCAGCAGGAGGGGAGTGACTGCAGCAGAATGTAACAGAACGAGGCAGCAGCCAGGCAGAGGGCTTGCCTGGGGGCTCAGGGGTAAAGAAGCTGCCTGCCAACGCAAGAGACGCAGGCTCGATCCCTGAGTTGGGAAGATCCGCTGGAGAAGGAAATGGCACCCCACTCCAGTGCTCTTGCCTGGAAAATCCCATGGACGGAGGAGCCTGGTAGGCTGCAGTCCATGGGGTCGCGAAGAGTTGGACACAACTGAGCGACTTCACTTTGACTTTCCACTTTCATGCACTGGAGAAGGAAATGGCAACCCACTCCAGTGTTCTTGCCTGGAGAATCCCAGGGACGGTGGAGCCTGGTGGGCTGCCGTCTACGGGGTCGCACAGAGTTGGACACGACTGAAGCGACTTAGCAGCAGCAGCAGTACCTATATAGTACACAGTATACGTATATATGGTATATATGTATAGTATTTTAAGAACCATGATTTTCAGAAGAAAAGAGATACAAATGCAAAAGCCAAGTAAAATTTGAACTAAAATTATCAGTATTAGGCATTCGTGATTTATTTCCTTTTCATCCAAAAAATTATGTGTATCTTACCTCTGAGGACTAAAACCCGTGAGTGCCCAGGAGAATTAGAAACCTCAGTATCCAGACTGCCGTCGTTAAACACCGATTCTCATTCAAAGGGACCTAGGATTTCAGGTCTGCGCCAGGAAACACACCCAGTGAAAGGGACCCCGAGCACTCTCTAAAACTAACTCTCTGTAAAGGACACAGATGCTGGACTGGTCACACTCCCAGGGGTCAAGGATGAGGGAATCTGAACCCCAAGAAGGATCGTCACAGAGATGGACTAAAACAGTCAGATATACTTAAAATAAGATTTCAAAAGAGAAACCATGAGTGTTACCCCAGGAAGTTGCTTAGATACCAACTCATTTTTCTGAAACTAGTAAAGAAGAGGAAAAAGTGTCCACTGCACATTCATGTCTGACTCTTTTGCAACCCCACGGATGTAGCCCGCCAGGCTCCTCTGTCCATGAGATTCTCCAGGCAAGAATGCTGGAGTGGGTCGCCATGCCCTTTCTCCAGGGGATCTTCCCGACCCAGGGATCGAATCTGGGTCTCCAACACTGCAGATAGATTCTTCACCATTTGAGCCACCAGAGAGGCTCAAACAGAGGAAAAAATATGCATTTATTTCAGGGTAAACAAAATAGTTAATAAAGCTTGTCTTTCTAGAGAAAGTTTTAGCTATGAAAAGCAGAAGGAAAAGATAGTAATAGAAATTCTCTGTTTTGCAACCCTAATAAAATAATGGGTCTAGGCATCAAGCATCAGTAGCTGTAAGGCCTGCAGCCGATGAGAAACTTTTACAATGGCTGGATCAGACTGACAATGTCTGAGTGCACGGATCAATCCTCACATTGTAAAACAAGGCAACGGGCACCCAGGGTCTGCAGACAAGACCTCGGAGGAAGCCCACGGCTCCACCTCTCAAGCTATTCTTGCCAAAAGATACTAAACTGAGTCTCCGATCTGCCTGTTTACAGACAGAGCCCAATCAAAAGGACGTTTTATTTTATTTTTATTTTTATTTTTTTAAAAGGACGTTTTAAAATGACATGAAAAGGATGCCAAATGCGGAACGTGGGAAACCTGACCGGACAAGTAAGCCAGTCCCGTCAGTAAGTGAGCAAAGCGGCCAAAGGGGGCGGGGGGGAGGAAGCTGACTGCACCGTGGCCCCTGTATGCATCCGAATTTGAACCAACCAGTGACAAAAAGACACAGATGAGACCGTGAGCGAAATTCAAACTGGACTACACGAGTGAACAGATGACACTGAGAAATTATCGGACGCTGTCTCAGGCGTCATAATGGTATTCCTCCCAGTGATGCTTCACTTCAACAAAAGACGCCTTATTTGTTGGCACTACAAACTGAAGTGTTCACAAACAGAACGATTTGATGTCTGAGGTTTGCTTTAGAAGTGGCTCAGAGAAGCGGGGCAGGGGGAGATGAAACTCTAGGGGTACCGGCAGTCCCTAGGGTCCAGCGGTTAGGACTCAGCGTGCTCACTGCTCCCCTGGTTGGGGAACCTAGACCCCATAGGCCGTGCGGCTTGAGGCTCAAACAACAAAATGAACAGGCCGCCCTGTCTGTCCATTCTCGTCCCAGGATCAGGCCCCAGCTCCCTGGCAGGACGCCGGCTGCCCCTTCTCCCCACCGCCCCCTGCCCCCGCCCCGCCCTGTGCCTGAACCACCTGCTGGGGCTCCTCAGCTTCCTCAAGGTTCCATTCTCTCTCACCACCACGAACAATGACCCCGCTGCACCCCTGGGCCACTCCCCCAGGCCCCTGCCTTCATCTTGCCACTTCTTACTCTCCCTTTAGGAGCTCAGAGGCTGCTTCCTCCGGGAACACACAGCATAGGTGCCCTGCTTCATGTTGACACAGCTCCCTGCAGGTTTATTTCAGGGACTGCAAAGCTCGATTACTTGCATTTCTCTCTAGGCTAGAACAGCCTGAGAACAAGGTAACTGTCAGGCCTGTTACCGAATCTGGAACTATGGTTGGCACATAATTGGCACTCAGTGACTAGTGGGTGGATGGATAGATGGATGGTGGATGGATGGTAGATGGATGGATGAGTGACGGATGGATAAAAGGACAGATGATGCATGAAGGATGAATGATGGATGGACGGGTGATGGATGGTGGATGGATGGTGGAAGGATGGGTGGGTGATGGACGGATGGTGATGGATGGATAAAAGGACAGATGCTGGTCGATGGATGGAAGGATGAATGGACAGATTCAGGTAGAAAAGGATTTACGGAGAAAGGCGATGGGCATGGAGGTAAACGAAAACCTCCCACACGCTGGCTCCCTGACCCTCTGGAGCGCAGGGCTCACCTGTCTTTTTCGCTTCCTCCTGGTACTTGTGTTTGAGCCGGTCCATGAGCAGGCCGTTCCAGGGCGCACAGAGCACTCCGAAGAACTGAGTCACGGCAAAGGCGTTTGTGTAGGTGCTGACTGCAGAGGGCAGAGAGGGGTTGGGCGGCGAGAGCTCTTCAGGACTGCCTTCCAGAGAAGGCCACCCACCCGCCCCTGCCCCTGCCTGACCCTCCAGCCCGCACCCCAGGCTCAGACCTCCCTCAGAGCACAGAGCCCTGCTGAGCTCAGCGCCCCACCACGCAAGGTGCCAAGTCCCCAGAGGCGATGCGCAGAGGGGCTGCCTCCTGGTGCCCCCACCTACCTAGCGCGCTGTCCTTGTTGGCCAAGTTGTTCAGCAGGGAGTTGAGGGTGCCGATGAAGAGGTAATGCCACAGCTGGATCACGGACAGCCAAACCACATGCCAGGCAAAGCGCTGAGACAAGGCATGGCTCCAGAAGGAGCTGGGTGCCTGCTGCTGTTCCGGGGTCTCTGATGAGAGGGGAAGGAGATTCAGGCAAGAGTTTCTATTAAATTGGGGGGGAACTGGGTGCACAGGTCTTACCGGGGAACCCGAGCTCTGAGCTCACCCGCTCTTGCCTCCCCAGACTCTCTGAGGGCAACACCCCCACCTCCAAGCAACATCCCAGCCCCACTGCTACGGGGCCACGGCTCTCCCATGCTCTGCTGTCCACTATCTGACCCTTCACACTGGGATGCTTCTCGCACTACCAACCTTCCCGATTGTTCTCAGGCAGGATGAGGAAAAGACAGGCAAGGAGAGGAGAAAGTCAGAGGTGACGCGTGGGATGGCAGGGACAGCGAGGATTTCAGCGGCTCAGCACCCCCTCCTCCTCTTTTCAGCACCAGCATCCGAGTCTCCCACGGAAACCTTCCCCGCCCTGTTCTTCACGGTCCGGGTGAGCCCGTGGACTAAGCGGGCCTGCGCCTCACACCAGGCCGCCCAGTGGGACCATTCTCCTTGAGGGGCGGAGTGGCGAGGATTTGACCCCGGGGTCCCCAGGGGTATCCTGCTTCGGCTCCTCCTGGATGCGGCCTGGCAAGCTCACTCCTTCCTTCATCCAGTGAACTTCCCAGGGTCTTATTCTTGTTTCTACCTCAGCCAGCAGTGCTCTGTGACGTTTGTAACCCAGGACCCAAAACAGAGGAGAGAAAGGCGAGGCACGATGGAGACGGGGCAGGGAGAGAGGGCTGACCCACGGGACCTGCAGATACTGGACAGACAAGGCGCACTTAGGAGCAGGCGGGCAAGGGAAGGTGAAGGGTGGAAGACTGAGCTCTGGGGAGCAGGGCTATGGTGCGCTAGGGAAGGAGCCGGGGACAGAAAGGAGAGATGAAACGAAACTGGTGGCCCCTCTCTGGGTCCCCTGTAGGCTGAGGGGGTCAGGCAGGTCCTATAGGTCTTTTCGCCACCTGACCTTCTCTGGCCCTGAGTCCCTGGCAAAGCTCTGGAGGTGATGAAGCACGCTGGCCGCGGGGGAAGGCCAGGTCCTGGGGAGGAGAAACGGGTTGGCCAGCAGGGTTCACCTTTCTTTGGGGAAAGGAACGCCTCTGACTGCAGCTCCAGCTTTTTGGACTCAACAACCTTCTCGTCTTCCTCTTGGGGGCTGTCCCCGGAGCAGAGACTGTGGAAACAGAAGCTCTATCAGCCCAAGCCAAGGACTGGGAGCTGAGCCTGACACGCCTGTGGGATGCGGGGAAGGGAAATGGTCCCTCTCACTGCACACTGGAATCACCTTTCCGCAGCCCCAGCGCCCGCGTCCAGGCCCAGACCAGCTGAGTCAGAAGGTCTGGGCGTGGAAGGCAGGCTCCCGTTATCTTTTTCAGAAACATCTCCAATTAATCCCACCAATTCTAATCTGCAGCCACATACAGAGCGACAGAAGGGTGGGAAGCGTAGAATAGGCGTGGGTTCAAATTCCAGTCCCGCCTCTTCCTGGCTGTGGCAACAGCGGCTCAGACCTAACTCTTCTGAGCCTCATTCTTCTGATCTGGAAGATGGAGATACGGATACGCGTCCGAGGACTACCGTGAAATGAAACCAGAGAGTAAGCGAGCCGCCAACAAACGTCCCAACGCCACTGCTCGTACTGAGTGGACGCAGAGATGGTTTCTTCACCTGCTCTCTTCTCTACCCTTTGCAAAGGAAATTGGCGGCTCTGTTTCCCCAACCCCTGAATCGAGGCTGGCCTTGTGAGCGGCTTCAACCAAGACGACCCATCAAAAGTGATGCACCAGGCCTCCCTGGGGACTCAGCAGTGGAGAATCCGCCTGCCGATGCAGGAGCCACGGGCTCGACCCCTGATCCGGGAAGATCCCATGTGCCGCGGAGCAACTAAGCCCGTGTGCCACGACTGTGGAGCCTGGCAGCCACAGCTCTGAGCCCTCGGCCGGCAGTTACTGAAACCTGTGCACCCGAGACTGTGCTCCGCAACAACAAAAGCCACGGCAGCGAGAAGCCCGCTCTCCGCAACCGGAGAAGAGCCGTGCGGCCACGAAGAAGCTAACAATAACACATAAACTCATTAAAAGTAAATAAGTACACGGTGTGCCAAATCAGCCGTAAACCTGAAGAAAACTCGTGTGCTGCTGCGCGCTCTTGGAACCCTGAAACCACGAAGTGAAGAAGCGCCAGCCGGCCTGCTGGAGGATGCGAGCCACCTGACCCAGATATGCGAGCCACCCCAGACAGGCAGACACATCCCCTGTGAGTAAGGCCATCAGGCCCGCCGGCCCCTGGCTAGCCCTCCAGACAATCGCAGGCATGAGAAGTCCGGTCAAGAGCATCTAAGCAGCTCCCTGATCAGTAGAACTAGCCAGCTACCCCTAGGACTTGGGAAGATAATAAACTCCTAAGGTTTTAAGCCCTTAAGTTTTGGTATCGTTCGTTACACAGCAGTAGCTAACCAATACACCCTTGGTCTAGTCCTCTTCTCCAAAGACAGGTTTCCTCTGCTCTACTGTAACCATGTCTGTCCCAAACCCTCTTCCCACTCCAGGTCAGAGGAGGGGCTCTGGCCACACCGTCCCCAGCTCACAGTCCTTACCCGTAGCGGTAGTCAGCAGGCAGCGGGTAGGGGATGTGCCCCCGGGGCATTAGGAGGAGAGTGCGCCCGACGTGCCAGACACTGCAGACAGAGATGAAGATGAAGGAAGCCTTGATTGATGCCCTGTCATAAAGGAGCTGCAGACACAAGAGGGGAAAGGTCTGTGTAACAGTCATGCTCACACCAGCACTACTCACGACGTCTGAAAGCTGGAGGCAAACCAACGCCCCTTCATGGATGAACAGATACACAACCGCGGCACGCACAACAGCAGTCAGTCTTAAAAGGAAGGAAACCCGGACACCTGCTAAAACAGACTTTGGACTTTGAGGATATGATGCTAAATGAAATAATATGGTCACAGAAAGAAAAAAAATAGTATGTGATTCTGCTTCAGAGGCACCTGCAGTAGCCAAAATCACAGAAGTAGAAGTTATAACAGTGGTTGTCAGGGTCTAGGGGGAGGTAGTGGGGGGTGGGGAGTTGTTGCTTGCTGGACAGTTTCAGCTTCACAGGGTTGAGAAGAGTGCTGGTGATGGTCGTACAACACGAATGCACCCAGGGCTGCTGAGCTGTGCGCTTAAACAGGGTGCAGGTGCCAAGGCTTATGTTGCCATAAACTGTACACTGGACCATACCAAGAGTCCAGGTAAGAATCCAGGGCCAAAACTTATTTCTAAGAATGAGTCTCGGTCCAGGCTCCTGCCTTCTACGCCAGAAGCTGATTATGGATGCCTGGGGCCTACCCCAAGGCCCAACCAGCGGCAGGGGACACGGGCGATCACCACCCTCTACCTTGATGATGAGGAAGACGGCTGAGGAGGAGTCAAATGCTCCGTTGTACATGGTGATGATGGTCGAGCGGTGTTTGCCAAACAGGTTCCCGATCTGGAGAACACAGGACCAGCCCAAGTCACTCACTCGCCTATGGAAACACTTCCTGTGCACCCAGCAAGCGTCAGGCCCTCGCACGCAGAACCCCCTCCACACCAGGAGCTGCCACTCCGGCTGGGGCCCACCCCATCAGAGGCCACCAAAGCAGCGGGGGCTTGCGCTTCCCCCACCCACCCCAAGGTCCTGCCAGGCTCCCTCGGCCAGGGTGGGCTCGTACCTGCAGGTTGGTGATCAGCAACAGGATGCCCCCCACGGCGAGCATGGGCATGGCCAGGAAGAGCAGCACAGCTGTGTCTGCAAGGATCCGAGACAGAGGCGGGGTGACGCCACCTGGCAACCCAAACACGGAGCCCCACACTCTGGGGCTCCCCCCTGCTCCCTACAAGCCTGCGCTCAGGGCCCTGATTCTGGGCAGCCCTTCCAGCACCCTCCAAGGGTCTCAGGGGACCGTCAAGGCTGCCTGCCTCACATGCTCCTGCAAAGGGACCTCCTCCCCATCAAAGATGACCCTTGGTTGACGACAGGCTGGATGTCGAGAGAGACAGGCAGGACTCGACCCGCTGCCCGCTTCCTTTACTAAATCACACGCAATCCTTTTCATCTTGTCACTGCAGGGGAGAGGTGCCTGGACTGAGCCCACACACCCAGCCTCTAACTCACTGTACTGAGCTGGATTCTGAATCTGCAACTCAGTCATCTCATCTGATAAATGGGAACAACAGTCCCTGCTAGTCTGCCTTCCTAAGGCACTGTGAGATCCGAGTCAGAAAATGCCCGTGAACTGCGTTTCCTCTGTTCATTAGACTTTGAGCATTTCCTTTTGTTTGCCTGGCGTTAGAAATGTAGGATGAATAAAAAGAATTTCTTTCCCCTGAAAAGACCAACATGCGAAAAAAAAAAAATCATTCCAATAGCTCTGGCAGCTGTTGGGCGAGAAGAGCAGGACTGAGAAACAAGGGCTGGAGCTGGTGCCAGCCACCCCGTCGCACCCGACGCTGTGCAGCCCCGCGGACGGCACCCCACCAGGCTCCTCTGCCCGTGGGCTTTCCCAGGCAAGAACAGTGCAGTGGCTTGCCCCTTCCTCCTCCAGGGCATCTTCCCGACCCGGGGATCGAACCCACGTCTCCTGCACTGCCAGCGCCTTTTCGGGTCACTGCCTTCTTTCTGTCCACCTTCATGACCTGGGCCACAGGCCGTGCCTGTCTTATTTGCTAAAAAAAAATTTTTTTTAATGTGACTCACTATCCAAAAGGAATCTATTATTTTTGAAGGAAACTTTATGCTTCGAGTTGCCTGGTGGCCTTGTGGTTAGGATGCCAACTTTCACTGCCATGGCCAGGGTTCAATCCCTGGTTAGGGGACTGAGATCTCACAGTGAAATAGCAAGGGAGCCAAAAAAAGGGAAACTTTATATTCCGAGTGTCAATGAAATGAAACTGGTGTTGCTTGTGACTGCGTGTGTGTTAGTCACTCAGTCGTGTCTGACTCTTTGCAACCCTATGGACCATAGCCTGCCAGGCTCTTCTGTCCATGGAATTCTCCAGGCAAGAATACTGGATTGGGTTGCCATTTCCTTCTCCAGGGGATCTCTCCAACCCAGGGATCAAACCCAGGTCTCCTGCATTGCAGGCAGACGCTGTACAGTCTGAGCTACTAGGGAAGCCCTAACTATAAAAATAAGTACAATGAAAACAGTGTTAATAAATTGTAACTGAATGCAGTTGCACTTAGAATGTTCAAAGCCTGATTTCTGCTCTTGCCAGTGTTAAAATTACCCCAGCCCTATGTGATTTCCTGAGTGAAATCAGAGGCCTGAATGAGAAATAAAAACAGAGTAACATTTCCACCACTGTGATTCAACCTTAACATAGCATATGTGTGCTTCCTGATAATATTCTCCAAAGTAACGATCATTCTAGTACCTATTCCCTACCTGGAGGCACACTGTAAACTCGCTCATTTTAGAGCATTCACGCTCCTTACCATTCGATTCTGTCTCTGGAAAAGGTGCCTCCCCAAATGCCCTGAAGGTTGGCTGAGGTTCCTTTCAAAAATAGCATCACTGTGGTCTCAACACTTTTTCCAAAATCAAAAAGCTCCATTTTCTGGGGGAAGGGCAAATTGCGGCTCCAGTGTTTCACAGATGGGAGTCAAAACGTAGCCAGCCATTACCTCCACGCTCAGCCACTTGAAAGTCACGTTCAGGCTTTTAGGGACGAAGCCGTGCTGATGAGCAGAGTGGGTTTTAAATAACTGGCTTGAGGTGCCAGGCTACCTCCCAAGGTCTGTCCAGAGAGAAACCTCAGTCGGCCCGTGTTCACTGAACACCAGTGCAGACCACCAGCGTCGGGCGAGCGCCACTCACAGCAGAGCGAGGTGCTCTCACCTCCTAAGCCCAAAACTGAGACCTACAACCTGACTCCAGGGAGAACACGGAAAGGCAACTGTTGGCCTCTGTAATGAGATGCTGCCAGCAAAGTGCACAGCCAGGGTCCCAGCCCCACCCCCCACTAACTTGCTCCGGGGCCTTTTCTAAGTCTTTGCAAGGGGGTCTCTGACCTCAGTTTTCTCCTCTACACATTCCCCACTTTCTCCCCATGAAGAAAGTGGGGAATAAACCAGACTGGGCATTGAGTGGTGGCTCAGATGGTAAAGAATCTGCCTGCAAAGCAAAAGACCCGGGTTCGATCCCTGTGTTGGGGAGATCCCCTGGAGGAAGGGAAAGGCTACCCACTCCAGTGTTCTTGCCCGGAGAATCCCATGGACAGAGGAGCCTGGTGGGTTACAGTCCACAGGGTCACAGAGATTCAGACTCGACTGAGCGACTAAACACATCACACACGCAGACCATTAAGATTTGAGGAGGAAAATTTTTTGGACTACCATAGAGTTGTTGGTCTGCACCCTGCTAAGTCAGGATATTTTCAACAACTACCATTTATATTATCGTTTCTTTTCTTTCATCTTTCTTTGGCCATGCTGCACAGCTTGTGAAATCTTAGTCCTCCGACCAAGGGTCACAAACACGAGCAGAAGTGCACACAGGGCTGCCGAGGGATTCCCTATTATTTCATTTTTCAAAAAGAGAGGACATTTTAAGATATAGCAGAAGGATGCAGTCTCTTGAATCAATTCTTCCTCTCTGAAGCAATTTCTCCCCTGTCCTTATTACTCACATTTCTCACTAAGCTGTTTTTAGAGACCAGCAATAACGCCCTCAAGGGCCCTTTCCAGCTCGGAGTCTGTGGGTCTGAGTAGCTGCGGGGCCAGGGTGCCCCCCATGACCCTTCTGCCCCCGCCCCGTCCACCAGGTGCCCGAGGTCACGTCCCCCCCGACGGCGCTCACCTGCAGAGGTGAAGGCTATGGTAAGCGTGGCGCTGGTGTAGAGAGATCTGGAACAAAGGGGAGACGGAGAATGTCGTCACGGAGAGAGATACCTGGGGGCTCCCCTTGTGACCCGGTGACTAGGACTCAGAGCTCCCAACGCGGGGCCCAGGTTCAACTCCTGGTCAGGGAACTAGACCCCACGTACTGCAACTAAGGCCCAACGCATCCAAACGAACATTTCTTTAAGAAGGAGAGACGCGTGGAGGGGCAAGGATGTGTGGAGCCAAGGTCCTCCAACCTAGAAGTCCCAATTAGCCAAGCCCTTAAAGAAAGATGTTTGTGCCTGGTCTACAAAACCTTGAGTTCAAACCGCTCTTGCTGTGTGACCCTGGGCAAGGTACTACACTCTCTTAGAAGCTTCTTTCTGTAAAGGAATTGACTGGACTGATCCAGACCCCGAGCTTAAAGTTCTAGGATGCTATGATTTCACGGCCAAGATCCCAAGGTTACTGGGATCTCTTAGAAGTTTGGGCATCTTGTAAGGCAGAGGGTAATAAAAACAGGGCTTATGTGTGATATTCTGATTTATGACAAGAACTACACATTTGGTCCTTGTCCCCAGGCCTTGCCACAGGGGTTCTAATAATTTTATAAGTTCCTGCAGAGAAGACACTATGAGCGTCTTTTGTTCTACTGTCCTGATGAGATAACTGTGGAGAGGTGGAAAAGCCACAATGAGATGCCTGGAATTTCCACCCCTGCATCCACTTCTCTACAGAGAGGGGAGAGGGCTGGAAGTGGACTTAATAACGGATCGTGTCTATGTGAGGAAGCCTCCATAAAATCCCCTAAGTGTGGAGTTTGGAGAGTTCCCAGGTTGGCAAACACCTCCACGGACCAGGAGGATGCTGCACCCCAAGCCCACACGGACGCAAGAGTTCTTGGGCTCGGAATCGCCGCCCACCTGGCCCTGTCTCTTCACGTGGCTGTTTATCTGCATCCTTTATCATGCCCTTTCAGGAACTGGTCAATGCGTCTCCCCGCATTCAGCGAGCCCTTTTGCAAAGCACTGAATCCAAGGAGGAGGTCAGGGGCATCTCAAGAGTTGTAGCTGACTCAGAGAAACATTGTGGGGAACCTGGGGACCTGCCATTGCAACCGGCATCTTAGTGGGGCAGGGGCGGTCTGGTGGGACCCAGCCCTTGACCTGTGGGGTCTGCTGCAGGACCTCCAGAGTGTCAGGGCTGAGTTGAATTATAAGACCCCCAAGGGATTCCCTGATGGCTCAGCGGATAAAGAACCCGCCTGCAATGCAGGGGACAGAGGAGACATGGGTTCGATCCCCGGCTCAGGAGGATCCCCGGGAGGAGGGCACGGCAACCGCTCCAGTACCCTTGTCTGGGAAGTCCTGTGGATGCAGGAGCCTGGGCTCCAGTCCACGGGGTCGCAGAGAGTTGGACATGACTGAGCATTTGGCACGCACCTAAGATGCCCAGCTGATGCCAGAGGACGGCCTGCCACTTCCCCTCTGACACACCTGCGGACCAGAAGTGTCTCAGAAGCAGCATGTTCCGTGTCAAAGTGGAGGAGCAAACACAGGTGGGAAGACGGGGTTTTGCTTCACACACTCAAGGCTGGAGAAGAGGGAAAGGGCAAAGGCAGGACAGGAAAGAGGAGGAGGCAGGAGACTGGAGTCCGAGAATGACAGAGACGGTCACCCAAGGGCTCAGAGAGCCAAGGACCTGCTGCGCCATCCTGCCATGGCCTGGCCCGGCCACCCTCCAGTCCCTCCAACAGCTGAACGCCCCGGACCTCCGGGGAGACGCCCGTGCTGGGTCCTCATCACCGACCCGCAGGCCGCCACTTATCACAGAAGCTGGCCAGCTCAGCGGCACCCCTGTGAGCCAGCATGGCCCTCCTTCTCCTTGACTCCTCGGCCCAGGCATCCCCGCGGGAGGGAACCTGAAGTCCCCGCCACCGAAGACACCCCAGGGCGCCGTCCTGCCTAACTTCTGGGAAGTGACAGGGTAGGGAGAAGGCCAGGAGGAGAGTGGCGAGGAGCCACTTGGGTGTGATGAAGACACGGAGTCCCCTGCACCAAGGCAGAGACAGTTCCGTTTTTCTCTGTGGCCATGCCACTCGGGATCTCGGTTCCCCGCCCAGGTGTTGAACCTGCACCCCTGCAGTGGGAGCTGCAGTCTCATGGGTGTCAGTGGCAACTCTAGGCTTTGCTGATTTCACAAGCCCTGCCCCAGGCCAGCACCCCCCACGGGAAGCGGGCCTGACCTTCTGCCCAGTTCAGCACGACTGACGGCCCAGTTTCACATGCAACAGAGGGAGGAGGGGAAAAAAGGGAAGCAGGGGCTAAGGGAACAGGCAAGGTGGAGACAGGGTGTCCACAGCCAGGCATGTTCCTGGCAGCGATACTGGAGCAAAGGGGCCTCGCTGCCCGGCTGCAAACAATGCCTCTGCCCGAAGTCCTCTTGCCTAGCCCTGGCCCGGTGCCCGAGACCTACATGGCGATGAGGCGGGCCACAGTGGTCTTGAAACGGTCGAAGATGTAACCCATGGGGAAGGTCATGAAGTTGTTCATGAAGGAGGCCAGGGTGAAGATGAGTGAGAGCTGCTCATCCTGGGCCCTGCAATCTGGAAGAGAGACGGGCCCATCTCAGGAGTCCAGGCAGACAGGCCAACCCCCCCACCCGTCCCAGCCTTCCTGGCAGGCAGGCACCCGGCCTGTTACCTGTCCAGGGCAACCTCTTCCATTTCGGACAGGCTGCCGGGGGGGAACGTTACCCCTTTCACAGCTAAGCCGTGACGGCCGCTAATCGGCCCTTGGGAGCGGGCACCTCCCTCCCCAGGCACCTCTTAGGTCCAGGTTGAGGATGGGGGAGGCTGACGCCCCCTTCTTCTCACCATAGAAAGCCTGGCCTGGGTGGGGGTGGGGGGGCCCGGAATCCTGTCTAGCCCTTCTTCCCACCGCCTGGGATCCAGACTCAAGAGAAGGTCCTGCTCCCTTACCATCCAGCCCGGTGGCATTGCCCAGTAACCCGGCATCCGGTTCACAAAGCTCCTCAAAGTAATGCTGCTTTTTGAAGACAAACACCAGAGACGTCCAGCCAAAGAGGACGCCCGCGAAGCCAAGGCACTCCAGGAGCCCTGTCAGCAGCGTGGCCACACGGAAGGGCAGGCCGCGGCCTTGCATGGCGCCAGGGGAGCCAACGCCGCGATCCCACTGGCGCCTCCAGGCTGACCCGGCCTGGCGTCCGAGCCCTTGGAAAATTCCTAGGGTCTGGGTGGTCCTCTGGTTTCTGGCTGTTTCAGGCTTGTGCAAGAGTCATCCACCCGGCTTCTCTGGATCCTGTGAAGTCAGGCGGAGGCAGCTCGTTCCACAGGGTGCTGTGGGCAGGATAGGGCGGACCAGGGGTTTTTGGTGGGACGGAGGCCAACTGTTAGACACAGTTACAAACCTTCTCCATCCCACAGCTGGCAACAGCTGCGGAGGCTGGAGCTGAGCCCCAGCCGCTAAGGAACAGAAGCAGTTCTGGGCCAGGCACAGAGGCTGGGGGACCCCGCACGAGTCCTCCCTGAGCCTGCCAGTAACTTGGTAAAGCGGGTGTTTTCCTATCTTCAGTTCACTGACAAAAGCGCCGAGAATTTTGCCAGCTTCCCTAGGTCACGTGGGCTGATGAGTCACGCAGCCGGCAGGGCTAATGGCAAAAACATCCCCCCAAGCACCCCCGCCCCGCTCCAAGATCCCCTGCGATCCAAGTCTGGGACCCCCAAAACCTCCACCCCCACGCCCCGCGCCCCTCTTCCCATCACCATCGGCCGGGAAAGCACCCAGGAGCCGCTCCCCACCCCCACCTCGCTGCCCGCGGCCCCCAGCACGTGGTCAGCCGCCCTCGGGACAGGGGCGCCCAGTGGTTTGGGCAGCCCCAGAGCGCGCGGCCCCACCGGCCCCGACCCCCGGCTCCGCCCCCCGCGACCCCGGCCCCCGACCCCCGGCCCCCGGCCCCCGGCCCCCGGCCCCCGGCCCCCAGCCCCGCGCCCTACCGGCCGACTCGCCGCGGTCCCCTGGCGCGCCACCGTGCGCCCGCCCAGGTTTGCATCGCGCCGCCCCGCCCCTCCCCGCCCTCCGCGCGCGCCTCCGGAAGCCCGGGGCGGGGCGGCGGGCGGAGATGCCGCGGGCCCCGCGCTCTCCATCACTTCCTTCTGCCCTGCCCTCGCGATCTCGCGGCCTCTTTGACCACGCCCGGGGGCCTTCGCTCCCTGGCCTCTTCCGACCCCGGCGGCGTCCGTTTTCCTTTCTGATCCTCTTCCCCCCTCCCAGCTGCCGTGACCGACAGAGTTTTAATGCTGTTGCGCACACGGTCAGCAACCCCCGCCCCGCCCCACGGAAAAAGATCATAAACTCCCAGCACACAGAGGGCTTACCCGCAGACAGACGGACGGACACACACACACACACACACACACCCGCTTCCTTGGGCTCCACCTGGACCACGTGGGTGGGCACACGGTGCATTTCTTCCCATTCACCCACCAACTCGATCCTTTCTCCTGAGTTTATGCTTCTCTAGCCGCCAGCAAATCCCAGCAGAGTCAAATCCCAGCGGAGTGAGAGAACCGAAAACAAGAACTAGAGAGAAAAAAAAAGACCAAATAGAAAAAAAGTGCCCGGTATGTCAGTTATTCCAGGAACTGTTGCCTCCCATTGCAGGCCGTGCCTGCGTGCCCAGTTCAGTCGCTCAGTTCTGACTCTTTGCGACCCCGTGGACTGCAGCACACCAGGCCTCCCTGTCCATAACCAACTCCCGGAGCTTGCTCAAACTCATGACCATCCATTCGATGATGCCATCCAACCATCTCATCCTCTGTCGTCCCCTTCTCCTCCTGCCTTCAATCTTTCCCAGCATCAAGGCCTTTTCCAAGGAGTCAGTTCTTTGCATCACGTGGCCAAAGTATTAGAGCTTCAGCATCAGTCCTTCCAATGCATATTCAGTACTGATTTCCCTTAGCATAATTCTTTGTTGCTCAGCTTTCTTCACAGTCCAACTCTCACATCCATACATGACTACTGAAAAAAGCATAGCCTTGACTCGACGGAAAGGTAGCAGAAGCAGAAGATAGTAAGAAGAGGTGGCAAGAATACACAGACGAACTGTACAAAAAAGATCATCACGACCCAGATAATCACGATGCTCTGATCACTCACCTGGAGCCAGACATCCTGTGGGCTCAAGTGGGCCTTTGGAAGCGTCACTGTGAACAAAGCTAGCGGAGGTGATGGCATTCCAGGGGAGCTTTTTCAAATCCTGAAAGATGATGCTGTGGAAGTGCTGCACACAATACGCCAGCAAATTTGGAAAACTCAGCAGTGGCCACAGGGCTGGAAAAGGTCAGTTTTCATTCCAATCCCAAAGAAAGGCAATGCCAAGGAATGCTCAAACTACCACACAGTTGCACTCATCTCACAAGCTAGTGAAGTAATGCTCAAAATTCTCCAAGCCAGGCTTCAACAGTACATGAACTGGGAACTTCCAAATGTTCAAGCTGGATTTAGAAAAGGCAGAGGAACCAGAGATCAAATTGCCAACATCCACTATTCATCGAATATTCATCAAATCCATCCAATAGACATCGAAAATCCAAGAGAGTTCCAGAAAAACATCTACTTCTGCTTTATTGACTACGCCAAAGCCTTTAACTGTGTGGATCACAATAAACTGTGGAAAATTCTTAAAAAGATGGGAATACCAGACCACCTGACCTGCCTCTTGAGAAATCTGTATGCGGGTCAGTAAGCGACAGTTAGAACTGGACATGAAACAACAGACTGGTTCCAAATTGGGAAAGGAGTACGTCAAGGCTGTATATTGTCACCCTGCTTATTTAACTTATATGCAGAGTACATCATGAGAAATACTGGGCTTGATGAGCACAAGCTGGAATCAAGATTGCTGGGAGAAATATCAATAACCTCAGATATGCAGATGACACCACCCTTATGGCAGAAAGTGAAGAAGAACTAGAGCCTTTTGATGAAAGTGAAAGAGAAGAGTGAAAAAGACTCAACATTCAGAAAACGAAGATCATGGCATCTGGTCCAATCACTTCATGGCAAATAGATGGGGAAACAGTGGAAACAGTGGCTTACTTTATTTTGGGGGGCTCCAAAATCACAGCAGATGGTGATTGCAGCCATGAAATTAAAAGATGCTTGCCCCTTGGAAGAAAAGTTATGACCAACCTAGACACCATATTAAAAAACAGAGACATTACTTTACCAACAAAGCTCTATCTAGTTAAGGCTATGGTTTTTCCAGTAGTCTTGTATGGATGTGAGAGTTGGACTATAAAGAAAGCTGAGTGCTGAAGAATTGATGCTTTTGAACTGTGGTGTTGGAGAAGACTCTTGAGAGTCCCTTGAACTGCAAGGAGATCCAACCAGTACATTCTGAAGGAGGTCAGTCCTGAATATTCACTGGAAAGACTGATGCTGAAGCTGAAACTCTAACACTTTGTCCTCCTGATGCAAAGAACTGACTCACTGGAAAAGACCCTGATGCTGGGAAAGATTGAAGGCTGGAGGAGAAGGGGACGACAGAAGATGAGATGGTTGGATGGCATCACCGACTCAATGGACATGAGTTTGAGTAAACTCTGGGAGTTGGTTATGGACAGGGAGGCCTGGTGTGCTGCGGTCCATGGGGTCACAAAGAGTCGGACACGACTGAGCGACTGAACTGACTGACTAGACAGACCTGTGTTCCCAAAGTAATGTCTCTGCTTTTTTTTTTCCCCATATATTTACTTTTTATTGAATTTGTTAATGACACATAGTTTTTGTATGCTTTTTAATATGCTGTCTAATGTGCTCAGTCATGTCCGATTCTTTTCCACCCTATGGACTGTAGCCCACTAGGCACCCTTTTCCCCTTCCCGGTCTATTGGACTGTAGATTCTCCAGGCAAGAATGCTGGAGTGGGTTGCCATTTCCTTGCAGCACCTGCAGGCAAGCAGACAGTGCTCTCAGAGGGGATTCAGGATGCTGGCCCTGGACAGTCAGCATCTTATCTAGGAATAACTTCAAGAAGCGGAGATTCTTGCGTGATCCCCTACTTGTCTGCCTTTGTGATCGGCAGTACTCTTTTCCTGTATGACAGTGTGGAGTGGGTTTTCTTTTTCTTTTTTTTTTTTTTTGGGTGCTGGGGGTCGGGTGTGTGTGTGTGTGTGTGTGTGTGTGTTTTCTCTTTCTCCAGTAAAAGCTCCTAGATATCCTGGCTCCTCCCTTAGCTCTTTGGAGCAGTTCCTCGGAGCTATGTGAGAGGCTGTGTCCCAGGCTGTCGGCTCAGAAAGGTCCCTGAATGAAACATAACTCGCCTCTTTTAGTTTTTGTTGTGTTTTTTGTCGTTGTTGTTCGTTTTTTTCTTTTCAGTGGACAGCACCTTTTCAGAGATCACCACCCAGAGTGGTGCTCTTCGTTTTCACTGCCCAGGACCCCTTTGATTACTTCCTGCCACACCCCCAGCCCAGGTTCTGAAAGAGTCAACCCACCAGACCTTGCTGATTAAGTATTCATTCACTGCTCCATTTTTTATTAATCAAAGACGTATATAATTGCCCGCCGGAGCTTGTGATCAGCAGGAGAGAGCCGGCCAACCCAGCTGCCTTGCTCCGGTTCCTGCCCAGAGCAAGGGAGCCGCTGGCTTCCGCAGGGACCATTTCCTGTTTCCCGTGGAGAAAGCTGAATTGGGGGAGAGAGCTTCTTGCATATTCAAGGCACTCTACAAACCCCCATGCCCAGCCTCCTGGGGCTCAGGGACTCAAGCTATTCCAAGCCCACCCTTCCTTTTAATGAGGAAAAATTAAAAGATTAGGAGGACAGTGGAAAGTCAGAACCAGGGAATATTTTCAGGTCGCTACCAAAACAGAAAGGAGAAAGTGTGACCAGCCAAGCAGAGGGCGGAGGTGGCTCTGACCCTAAACCCAGGCACTCAGGAGCCACGTGAATTATGGAGCCGAGCCAGCCCTCTGGCAGGCGGCGCTGCTGATAGAAGCCTGCCTGTTGATGCAGGAGACACAGGAGACGCTGGCTCAGGAAGACCTCCTGGAGCAGGGCAGGGCAACCCTCTCCAGTATCCTTGCCTGCAGAATCCCGTGGACAGAGCAGCCTGGCGGGCTACAGCCTGTGGGGTCGCAAAGAGTCACGACAGAAGCAGCTTAGCACACCTGCAAGCCAGCCCTTTGAAGGCCCCACCTGTGAGATGGAGCCTGTAGCGCCTTAAATTAAGGTTCTAATCATGTCACGAAAGAAACAGGAGACGGGCTGATGAAGGTGTACAGCCAGGCGGTAGCCGGACTGTCCACCATAGTACTGGGGTTTCCAGGGCCTGCAGAAGCAGCCTTGGGAGGGGACTTCAGAGGAACTTGCTTTGACTTGTCACTCTTAACACTCCCAGGCTTCACACTGGCACATGGGACGTCAGTCACTTGCCTCACTGACTCGGCGGACAGGAGTTCAAGCAAACCCCCGGAAACAGTTGGGGACGGGGACATTGAAGAAAACAAGTCTTTTCTAAAAAAAAAAAAAAAGAAAAAGAAAAAAATTGATCGATGGGAGGAAAACAAAGAAAGAAAATATAGCAGCTCAGGACAACCAGGAGCTAAGAGGCAAGATTTTCCATTTGATGGCAAGATACAAAGACACTGAAATTAATTCAAGCCCTTTCTCCTGCTCTGGCTTACATGTGGGTCTCCGGGGGACCTGAGGGATCAGCAAGTGTGGAAGCAGCAAGGGAGGGAACACAGTCAAAGCAGAGAGGAGAGATTCTCGAATGTAAATCCAGGCCTGGAGCTAGGACCGGACAGGCCGACGAGGCTCTGTCCACTTGCCCGGCGCTCTCTCCGCTCTCAGTGGCCCCCCCCCCCCCGCCCCCCAGCCCGGTCTGCCAAAGGCACCCTTCTGGTCACGTGTCCCTCTTACTGACCCCGCTGGGATGCAATAATAGGATATTCTTTGACCCTTTCCTGTTTTCTGTAGTTTGAGTTTCAGAAGCCAGGAGAGGCAGATGCTACTGAGATGACTCTCGAGCCTGACTCCGATGAGGATCAGCCCGTAACATCAGAGAGTGGGATGCTTACAGTAAGATCCAGTGGTGCGCCCGGAGATCTTCCTTCCTTCCCTCTTCACTTCCTTCCCCTTCACGCTGCCTCTTTTTTTAATGGATTGATTCGCTCCACAAACATCCATGGGGCACTCTAGGCTTTGTGCCCAGTTCTGGGATTCAGAGACAAGAGACTCACCACCTTCCCTCCAGGAGCTCACGCTCTAGCTGGGGAGCCAGACAGAGGGGCCCCCAGACGGTCTTGCAGGCCGAGGCCGGCATGGAGCCTGGGCAGAACGAGAGCGCTCAGCAACCAGCTAGAGCAAGGCGGCGGCACGCTTGAGGCTGGAGTGGCTGCCTAAGTGCGGCCTTTGGATGTCAGCCCGCATCAATCAATCAGGTCCTATCGACTGTGCCCCGTAATATCTCTCCTCTGCATCCTCAGGCACTGTCCCCTACAGACACTCATCGTCCCTGATCTGGACTTTTCCTGTTTCCAAACCGTCGCCCTTCTGCTGCAAGAGTTACGGTCGTGGTTCCCATTTGATGACCCTGCTTACCTGTTCAAGGCCTTCCCTGGTGGCTCAGCCAGTACAGCGTCTGCCTGCAATGCGGGAGAGCCGGGTTCAATCCCTGGGTCGGGAAGAAGCCCTGGAGAAGGAAATGGCACCCCACTCCAGTACTCTTGCCTGGAAAATCCCATGGATGGAGGAGCCTGGTGGGCTACAGTCCATGGGGTCACAAAGAGTCGGACACAACTGAGCGACTTCACTTTACCTGTTCAAACCCCCCCAGAGGAGAAGCACTGGGCCTCTTGCTTCCCACCCAAGTACTAGTGCTGGGGGGCAGGTTTCTTTCCCATTATGAGCGTGTCTGGATACGCAGGCTCCACCCGGATGGATGTTATGACAAAGGGGTGGGGAGGCGAGTATGTTTCTTTAGGTCAAGGAAGAACGGTTTGCCAAACAAGGCGATGGGAATGAGTTGCACCCAGTCATCCCCTGGCACGAGCTGTGACTGGCCCTCAGCAGCATCAGCTCCCAGTGCAGCCGACCTCTCTCCTCCTCCGGGTACTCTTGGCCAGGACCGACCCCCACCCCCACCTTGGGAAAGCGTCCACATGCTTTCTCCTGCCTTTCCCTCCCTTCCAGATATTTATGTGTGGGGACTTCCCGTGGGGTCCAGTGGTTGAGACTCCACCTTCCCCGTGCAGGGGGCGCAGGTTCAGTCCCTGGTCAGAGAACTAAGGTCCACACACTCTGGGTGCAGCCAAAAAGTTTTTTGAAAAGACAATCTCCAAATATTTTTGTGTGGATAAAGCGTGAACCATTCCTATAAAGGGCTCTGATTTCTGACATGCTGAACGCAAGCAGAACAAAACAGAAGCTTTTGGTCTGTTCGTAATCTGGGCTTGCTGCAAACCAAACTGATTCCCCTGGCTATGGCCGTGAATGAGGTTTGGAGGCCCTCCTTCAGAAGGCAAAATGTAAACGCGCATATTTCCTGTTTCATTTCAATCAGGGAGAAAAATACTAATCATCTTGAGGTGATGAAAAAAAAAAGACACTGTTTTTGGGCCAATTACTGCTCTTGCTGACCCCTCTGGGTTTCAGTGTCCTTTTATATAAAGTTGGAATCAGGTTGCTATATAAAGATGTAAGGAAACTGTCAATTAGTACACTAGCTAATTAATAAACAGCAGCTGTTGTTGTTAAGAAAACTTACTTAGTTACCAAAAAACGGGAAGGAAATCACAGAGTCATATTTGAGAAGGGTGGCAAAGTGCTCCTAACAGTCTAAAGGCTGAGCTCTGTTCCAGAACCTCTGCCCCCGAGATCTGAGCTCTAGCTGCTTCCAGCTGTACAGGCCTGTGACCCAGGGTGGCTGGTTCACAGCACCGACTGGACTGGTCCAAAGCAGGGGCCGAGTGGACTGAACTCTGAGCTGCAGAAGGAAGTCTGTGGGGGAAGTCTGTTGAAAGGATGGGGAGGGGCCGAGTCTCACCGCTGGATCCTTGAGCAGGTCCCCTGGTGTGTTCAAAGCGGTCTGAGGCGGGTGGGCAGGCACCCCAGAACCCTGCGTGAAGGTGAGGCCCCCTGCCCCACTGGGAAGACCTTTCTCTTTATCCTAGAGTGAATGTGGGAGGACCCCTCCCCCAAAGAGGCGTGGAGGCTAGAGGCCACAGATGTTAAAACCAGCTCAGCCGGTGCCAGCGATAGAGAAGGGAGTCACGCCCCCACCACACTCAGCCTCCGGAGACCCCCACCTCCACCCACCCGCCTCCACTCAGCTCTCATCTGATGCTCATCAAGCCACCGGTTGTTGGTAACTCGATCTCCTGCACAGACTCTGCTGGAACAGAGGGCCCTGGGTGCCCTGTTGACTCCTGAATCTCCAGAGCTAAGGACCAGGCTGGGAGATGCTGTCAACACCAAGGCCTCCCCACCCCTGAGAGAAAGAATGACAAGCGGCAGGAGGTTTCTTCACTGAGCGCTGACCGTCTGTAGGACATTCTTCTAACTGCTCTGAGCTTGTTCCCTCTGAGCGCTGACCGTCTGTAGGGCATTCTTCTAACTGCTCTGAGCTTGTTCCCTCTGAACCTCACGACAATCCTGTGGGGATCGGTGGTGTTATTAGCATCCATTATCTGGGCCAGCTGAGGCCCACAGGGGCCAAGCAAGTCCCCCGGAATCACCCCTGCAGTACGTGGCAGGACTGGACCGTACACCCTGCTGCTCCAGCCGCGACAGGCGTCCTTATCCTGTATCCCACCCATCCCCTCTGCCGGGGCTCCCACAAGTGCTGGACAGAGCATGCGCTGGAATGAGGTGGGTGGGTAGCAATTATTAGTAATAGGGAGGGGAGTGGGTACCCGCTTCGGAAGGCAGCCTTGATTAAAAGGAGAGCAGAGTGTTGTCTCTCCATTCACCCGCAGATCTGTGTCTCCCAGCCTCACTCACCTGGCAACCCGCACCCACCATCGTGGATTCTGCTGAAAAGAGGAGATGAACCCAAGGGGAGAGACGGGATTCCCAGACGAAAACGGCAGGGTTTTTCAGATGCCCAGCTCCACCAGGAGAAAAAGAACCGGGAAGAGCTGGGGCCGATGAAAACACTTGTGGAAAGGCAACGGGAAGTGGGAAGTAAACGCAGAGTCAGTTCTTAGGTAGGTTAGTAAGATGTCTGGGAGGAGTCTCCCCAAGGAGGAGATAGGGGTCTGGGGTTCTCGAGAAGCAGAAAGGGACAATCACTTTTTTCTACATTGCTTTGTCTTGGTCAGTGTATCTTTAATTTAGTCAATTTATCTTTATCAATGTGTCTAACAATGTATCTTGCTCGAGGACATGTTTCTCCTTAACAGGAACCTTCTGACTAATCTCGAGCTCTTAAAACTTGTATACTGTAAGACCTTTCTATTGTAAATTCTAATCTTGTTAATTTGAGCTGTCCTTTGGGAGAGAGGCTCTGGTGAAAATATAGAAGGCCTTGCTTGGACTAGCGAGGGGGCAGTCTCCTTCCCCCGTCCGATGTCTGTGCCAGAAGCTCTCTCTGTCCCTTATTCACTTTGATAAAACTCTGCTACACCAAAGCTCTTGAGTGGTCCAGCCTGGTCCCTGGTCACGAAGTTAAGTCCTCTTCTTCAGAGATCACGAATCGGACATCGTTCTCTGTCAGCTCTCAGAAGCAGAGCAGTTTCCACGGTGCTGGAGGGGTGGGGGTGAGGAAGTACCCTGGAGGGGGCGGTTTCCGCTGCCCAGGAGAACACGAGGAAACCCTGGCGCCCCCCAACCTGTTCTCCTCTGTCTCTCCTCCGGGCCCCACCAGAATCATGCTGGTGGGGAGATCAGGGAAGGCCCCCCAGGATCTGCAGGCAGAACAGGAGACAGAGAAGCAGGAGGCCTTGGGGCCAGGCCCGGCCCTGGGAACCAAGCTGGCTCATCGGAGTGTCTTCTCCTAGGGGCCTGTGCTGAACCTGGCTCAGCCCCACCCGCGGTGATGCTGGGATTCTGTGCGGAGGCTGAACGGGCTCGGGGATCTGTTGGGGGGCAGCAGGAAGCACCCTTCACCCCCATGCTGGAGGCCAGACAAGGCCTCGGCGGTGAGTCGCCCTGGGGCTTTCTGCTTGGAAGTTGGAACGGCCTGACAGTGACTCAGAAACCACGGAAGTTCTCAAGGCCAGTGGGTTCTTACCGATCGCACAGACAGCTCTGTGAAACCGCAGGACAGGCTGTGCCCACGCTCCCGGAAGGAGCTGTGCACTGCGAAGAGCCTTCTGCCCTGTGGGTCTTAAAGGAAACACAGACTCAGCTCAGCCCTTTGAGACAAAATTGCCTCTCGGGACGCGGCAGGTCTTCACCTTCTTCTCATAGAATTCTCCTCAATGAAAGCATCATTTTGGATGTTAACAAAGGAACACCCTTGACAGCCATTGTGAGTGCCGCCTGTGGGCCCAGCACTGCGCTAAGAGCTACTCACGTGTGATGTACAATCATTTTATCCTTACAGCTACCCCATAATGTTGGTACTATTGTTATGCCCACTTTAAAGGTGAAGAACCTGAGGCCTAGATACCGAGTCATGCAGCCAGTACGAGCAGCCAGTACAAGCAGACTCCAGAGCCTGTGCTTCAGCCTCTAAGCATTATCCCTCTTCCTATGCCAATGTCCTCCTCCTTCAGGAAGTCTTCCTTGAAGCTCCTTCCCCCTGCCCCCGCCCCCAGGAGCCCCCTCTCCGTCCTCTACACTCTCAAAGGGCACATATTCATGCCATTCTTTGGACACCTTTCTTATACTACCTTGTTGATGTCTCCCCTCCAGCCTCTCCCTGGGAACTTAATTGTTGTCATGGGGTCGGGGTGGGGGTCGGTGGGTAAAGGAGCAGGGAATGACCTAAACTAAACCAACTCACAGGAGGCTGACTTTTAAACCTGAAATGCAATTTATTAATTCACACTGAGAAATGAAACCATCTAGGAGACGGGAATCCTGAGGTTGGCTGGTCAGCACAATCTCTTCAGGAAGGACAGACTTTTGGGAAAGGAAATCAATACTTTGTTCAATCCAAAGTCAGAGTGAAGGGAACTGATGGGTTGACACTTAGGAGAAGGCTGACGCACCCCTCTAGAGCCTCCTACCTGCCAAGGGACGAGAATATCCAAGGCAGGGGGCCACAGGGGTGTCCTTTTCTCTGGGCAGTGCTGGATTTTTCTGGCTTCTGCGAAAATCCTACCTGTACGGCCGCTTCATGTATCATGATCGTGGCTGGCTTTTTTGTTCGCTTGTTTGCTTGTATTAAATTCTGCATATCTGATAGAACTGCTCGGCAGTCTCCCGTTGAGACCCGCTGAAGAGTCGTCGATATGTGCCGGCAGCGTCGTCCTCGGCAGAGCCTTCACTTACCTGTTGTCATCTCATTTCCACGTGGCCTTGCAGTGGAGGACAAAACACGGAGCCAGGCCGCCTGGGTGGATCCTGGTGTCGGCTTCCCCATCTCTAGGTTGAAAATAATAACAACACCCTCCTCATCATTTGTTGAGAGAGTTGAATGAGTTAATACACATCCAGTGCTTCGAACCGTGTCTGGCATCTGGTAAGCACTCAATACTTGTTAGCAATGATTAATAATTAATCCAATAGATGAAAACACTGGAGCCCAGAGAGATAAAAAGTCAACCAATATCATACAGTCAGTAAGTGGTGAAGACAGAATTCCAGATCTAACTGGCTTCCTTCAGCTGCCAAAGTCTCCCCAAACCAGTTTCTTATCCTTGATCCTCCATGAGAATCCCAAGGAAGGCCTGCTTTAAAAATGCAGATAGCCACCTACCAGGGTGGGGGAAGTTTGAAAGGGTGAAAAGATCACAGAAGGATGAGTCTGCTGCACAAGTGGAAATAGGCAGGGCCACTCTGAAAACTGTCTGGCAGTTTCTAATCGAGACAAACACACACCCACACTGTCAGCCAGGTTTAATCAGGGAAGCAGGCGTCCTGTGTCTATGGATTTGTCTTGGGGATTTCGACTTACCCAGTGTGGCAGCTGGTTAAGGAGTTTTGCAAGACTGTAGTTTTCGCATCTCACATCGGAGGTGGAATTCCATAGGTAAGAAAGTTGGGTACAGGAGGTAGATAGAAAGTGGTGAAGATCAAAAACAGGCTGGACCTGGGGCTTCACTGGTGAATCAGAGGTAAGGAATCCACCTACCAATGCGGGAGATAAGGGTTCAGTCCCTGATCCAGGAAGATCTCGCATGTGGCAGGACGATGAAGCTCGCGTGCCACCGCCACGGAGCTTGGGCTCTGGGGCCCGGGAGCCGCAACTTCTGAGCCCTGTCGCTCTGGAGACTGTGGTCTGCAGCAAGGCAAGCTGCTTCAGTGAGAAGCCCGTGCACAGCGACTAGAGCAGCCTCTGACCACCTCGGCTAGAGAAAAGCTCTCATAGCAATGAAAGACCCAGCACCGCCAAACAGAGAAATGGAATTATCACAAAAGCAGGCTGGGGCTCGTGAGAGAATCACAGAAGGACAGCCCAAGTCCCTGAGACTCATGTCTGTTTTTGCTGCCTCTGGCCCTGATGCTGTGGGCATTTTGCAGGAGCCAACATCCTTCCCCACTGGAGGTAACCTTCAGCCAAGCCCTCACGTCAGAAAATCATCACGTCTATCCCTCGATATCTGCCCAACAGAAATGAGCGCAGCTCAGTTCAGTTCAGTCACTCAGTTGTGTCTGACTCTTTGCAACCCCATGGACTGCAGCACGCCAGGCCTCCCTGTCCATCACCAATTCCAGGAGCTTACTCAAACTCATGTCCATCGAGTCGGTGATGCCATCCAGCCAGCGCATATGTTCACGAAAGGCATGTACAAGAGTGCTTCTAGGAGTCTTCTTCAAAATAGCCTGGAAACAGCTCAAATGCCCACTGGGAAGAAGATGAATGAGCAACAGTCCTATAGTCATACAGGGGAGCACTGCTTTTCAATACAGAGCAAACCGTGGGTGCACAGGACTCAGATTAACTTCACAGACATGGCGTGAGCAGAGAACCAGACCCAGAAGGGTGCATGATGGGGGCTCCCTGGCCGCCCAGTGGCTAAGACTTCGCCTGCCAATGCAGGGGGTGGGCTTGATCCCTGGGAGGGGGTGGGCAGCTAAGATCCCACATGCCTCAAGGCCAAAAAGCCAAAACATAAAACAGAAGCAAGGCTGCTCAGTTCAGTTCAGTCGCTCAGTCATGTCCGACTCTGTGACCCCAAGGACTGCAGCACGCCAGGCCTCCCTGTCCATCACCAACTCCCGGAGTTCACCCAAACCCATGTCCATTGAGTCGGTGATGCCACCCAACTATCTCATCCTCTGTCATCCCCTTCTCCTCCTGCCTTCAATCTTTCCCAGCAACAAGGTCTTTTCATATGAGTCAGTTCTTCGCATGAGGTGGCCAAAGTATTGGAATTTCAGCTTCAGCATCAATCCCTCCAATTAACACCCAGGACTGGTCTCCTTTAGGATGGACTGGTTGGATCTCCTTGCAGTCCAACGGACTCTCTAGAGTCTTCTCCAACACCACAGTTCAAAAGCATCAATTCTTTGGTGCTCAGCTTTCTTTATAGTCCAACTCTCACATCCATACATGACCACTGGGAAAACCGTGGCTTTGACTAGAGGGACCTTTGTTGGCAAAGTATGATTTCAATAAAGGTTTTAAAAATGGTATACATTAAAAAAAAAAAAGCTTAAAAAAAGAGCTTATGATGTATAAGTCTATTTGTGTGACATTCAAGAACAGTCAAAATGAACTCCTGGTGAGAAAGGTCAGAGTGGAGGTTGGTTCGGCCGCAGGTGAAGGCGGGCTCAGTGCTTGCAGCCGGGAGGGAGCACCTTGAGGTGACTGAGGGCTCCGCGCCTGGATCTGAGAGGTGTCCCAGAGCTCTGTTCACAGATAAAACGCTTCTGGGCTATGAACTTGGGTTTGTGCTCTTTATCCCATTCATGATAAACTGTCATTTAGAATGGAATGCAGAGTCCTGCCCTCCCCCTCCCCGCAGATTCCTGAGCAGTTGAAGGACCACCCTGGGGAGATCTCTGCCCTGTACCTCATTTCCTCTTGAATGTGCTCCCCTTTCTGTAGAGTCAGTCATCCTTGAATTCATCCTAAACCCAACTTCTTCAAAGAGAGAGAATATCCAATTTTAATCCTACATCTCTGGGATTTGAAAAAAAGCAAATTTCTGTTCAAGAAAACACCCCGAGAGTGGGACTTAAGCAGACAAAGCTTCCTGGTAACGGCCTCGGAAGGCGTGTGAACAATCTCTGAAATTGAACTGCTCTTGGTTTTAAGATGCCAAGAAGCTTAATAGTTCCCCACTTTCAGAGACCGTTCCTTTGGGAACTGCTGGGAACCGGAGCCTCTCTGTGCTTATTACACTTGCCCACGTCCCAAACTCAGCCGCCCTCTCCCAGGGTGAACAGACCCAGGATGGCTGCCTTTGTCTCTAGAAGCTGCATGCTTTAGGGACCAGAGGTCTCATTCCCCGAGGGGAGGGACATCCTCCCTGGGGAAAGCTCTAGAAAACCCTCAGTCCTGGAGGCATCCACACAGTTCAAAACGAGCATCATCTGAGACTTCCTGGCGGTCCAGTGGTTAAGACTCGGCACTTCCACTGGAAGGGAAGGGGGCTAGGGTTCGACCCCCGACTGTGGAACTAAGATCCCGCGTGCTGTATGGCATGGCCAAGTAATAATAAATAATACAGTAAAATTCAAAAGTGAACACAGCCCTTCTTCCCGACATTTAGGGCCTCCTCCTGTGGAGGAGGTGCTCCAGTGCTCCAGAGAGTCCCTGCCCAGTCCTCCCTGCACCCCCTCCCCGAGCCTGAGCTTCCATTCTTCAGAACTTTCCGCCGGCGGAAAGGGAAGAGACAGAACAGTCACTCAGATTTGCACAGTGCTCCACAATTCATCAGAGGCCCCCCTACCAACCCTCACTCCCAAGCATCTGCCCAACCAGTGAGAAGAGACGCAGCAGAGTGTTTGCGGATGCATTTAGACTTCCCTGAAGCTCAAACGGTAAAGAATCTGCCTGCGATGCAGGAGACCAGGGTTCAATCCCTGGGTCGGGAAGACCCCCTGGAGAAGGGCATGCAACCCACTCCAGTACTCTTCCCTGGAGAATCCCATGGACAGAGAAGCCTGGCGTGCTACAGTCTGTGGGGTCGCAAAGAGTCGGACACAACTGAGAGACTGACGCCATCCACATGGTCCTTGGGCTCAGAGTCCCCAGTGAGAAGCAGCTACCTCCCAGAGATAACACAGAGATGTTATCTGCTGCTCATCAGCCCTCACCTAATGGCTATCTGGGCTCAGCAGAAGTGACACCAAGAGGTGCCACTGACAAATTAAGTTTAGGCTCAGACCCCAGCTCCTGCCTGAGGAAGATGAGAGAGGCAGGGGTCGAGTGGCAATACCCAGCCTGCATTTTGCAATTGGAAGCCCAAGGCTTCCGGAAGAGCCAACATCGCTAAGTGTTCTCTCTGTGCCCTTTCTCCCTGCCACGAGATGATCAGCCAGCCACGGAGCCCCACCACTTTCATCTGCGACCTGGAGGAGGGCATGGCAGCCCACTCCAGTATTCTTGCCTGGAGAATCCCATGGACAGAGGAGCCTGGCAGCTATGGTCTGTGCGGTCGCAGAGTCAGACACGACTGAGCGACTAACACTTTCACCTTTCAGGAAGAGACAGACAATGAACAATAAACCGAGTAAATAAACAATTTATGTAGCATGTTGGAATTGATGGCAAAAAAGAAAAGAGTGCAGCGCATTGTCCAGCAATGGTACGGCTCTGGGTTTCATCCCACCTGCAAGTCCGTCCTGATGCGTCCAGGATAATCACAGTGGTATCAGCCTCCTGCCAGGGACTGATTCAGGAACCCCAACCCAAGTCAATCAGTGTATAATACCTTTCAGGTGACAGCTGTCTCGAGGGGGTTTTGACCTAAAATATCCCAGAGAGAAGGGAAAGACATTTATCGCGTGGCGGGGTACAGCCTGCTTTCTCCTCCCAAAGGACTAGGAGGCCCGGTTAAGCCAGTTTGGGTTGGATTTTCTGTAAAGTACCCTGTCGGATGAGGGGCGTGCTTCCCATTTGCACTGTGTTCTGGTTTGACCCTCTCACAACTCAACATAAACAGTTCCCCAAGGTTGTACAGAAAGCGGTCTCCCCACTGGCCTGTCTCCTCTCTGGGCACCGTGGTTAACCGAGGAGAAAGAGCAGATGAAACCAAGGAAGGTCCTGGCATACAGGAAAGGAAAACCAGGCCCTTATGGTCCTTCCCTCCCCGTGTTGTGACTATCCGTGGATATCAGGCCCTCCTGAGCAGTATAACCTGTCTCCCCTCCTACTCCGTAGGGAGAAGGCATTTGCCTGACTTTCTGCCCGCCCAGCACACGTCTCATCCAATCAGCAAATGCCCACAAGACCCTGGGCATAAAAGTGGATTAAGGACCCTGTTCAGTGTCCATTCTCCTTTGAGCTGGGCTGCTGTTCTAACAGCATCTCCCACTCTAATTAACTTTACTTCCCTCTCATTCTGTCTCATGTCTGGAAATCCTTTTCCAACTCATGCCCGGACCAGGGCAGGTACCACCCAGGACCAGCTGCCGTCCCCTCAAACCATCCTGTGAAGAATACATGATCCCCACCTTAGAATAAAGCCCTTAGACTTAGAGAAGCCACTGGACTGTGTCTTGACCAAAAATCCACCTCTGAAGCCTCCCAGCTGCTGGCCAAAGAAGGGACAGGCGAAGGCTGTCAACTGGAAAAATAACAGAGACAGGGTGCCTGGGTCCTGCCTGTGCTGTGAGAGTTACGTCCTGCAGCCTGGAAAGGCACCACTGCTTAGGTGGGTCTTGCCTCAGGCCCGACATTCTTCTTTTTTTAATTATAAATTTTAAATTATTAAACAGGTAATACATACACAGGGTTTTAAAACACAAGCAGCACAAAAGGTTACATGGTAACACCTAAGTCTCCCGGGCGGGGGCGGGGGGGGGGGGGACCCGGGGCAGGGCTGAGAGGTAGCTGAGGTGGGACCATCTCTAGAACTCTAATCCACAAGCCCCTCAAATTACTCTGAGACTCCACACAGTTTGCAGGCCAGACAGACCCTGCAGCCAGACCCTTCACTCCCGCTCAACCAGAGTCCTTCCAATACCAAATTCTGGGCAGCCACCCCTACCTGTTTTATTTCCGTTCTTCCGGAGGGAGTCTGTGTGTGTGTCAGTATATGTGTGTATCACTCTCTATATATTTCATCTCACAGGAGTTTGATACAAATCGTAACATACTATTATACTGTTCTGCACTTTGCTTTGCTAGTATCTTTGATATTGTTCCGTATAAGAACATATGGGTGTGTGTATATATATATATATATTTTTTTTTTTTTTACTGTGCTGGGTCTTATTGCTGCCTGCGGGCTCAGTAGTGGTGCTGAAGAGGCTGAGTTGCCCCAAGACAAGTGTGATCTTCCAGGACCTGGAATCGAACCCAAGTCTTCTGCACTGACAGCCAGATTCTTAACCTCTGGACCACCAAGGAAGTCCCAGAACATATTTGTTGTTGTGTAGTTGCCACGTCTCGTGCTCAGTAGCATCTGACTCTTTTGCAACCCCACAGACTGCAGCCTACCAGACTCCCCTGTCCATGGGATTTCCCAGGCAAGAATACAAGAACTTCTCTAGGGAACTCTTCCCAATGCAAGAATCAAATCCTCGTCTCCTGCCTTGGCCGGGAGATTCTTCACCATAGAGCTGCTGAGCCACCAGGGAAGCGCCTAAGAACTCACAGACTTTGTTCATTCTTTTTGACGGATGTGCTAAAATTTATGTGAACAATTCCCTATTGATGATACTTAGGTTGTGTTTCCTGCATCACGCACTACCACACACAATGCTACTTTGACTATTAAGCTACAGATATCTCCATGTCCATTTCACGAATAACTGCAGGATGATTTCCTAAGCCTGAATTGAATGAATTTTGGAGTCCATGAGCATTTTACATTTAATAGCTGTTGTCAAATTCTCTTCCAAAGTGGCTGTGCTCATTAAGAACCCCATCCATAATGAATGCACCCACTCTGGAGAGCAGAGAAGGGGGAGCTGTTGGCCTGTTTGTTGTATAACCCTCATCACTAATAAGACCTAGGACTCGAATGGTGAAAGGGGCTCAGGGGTCAAACAGTATTTGACTCGGATCTGGGCTGTTACTCATCCATTGTGTGACCTGAGCAAACGCCTTAAACCCTACAGGCTTCGGTTTCCTAACAAAACAGAAATTGAAAGTTATATCCATTTTATAAGGTCATTATTAGGAGCCAACAGTAAAGTTTCAATTAGTCAAGATGAGTAAATTCTAGAGATGTGCTTTGCAACACTATGCCTATGGATAATAAGTTTGCATTGTTCCCTTAAAAAATCTGTTAAGAAGGCAGATCTCATGTTAAGTGTCCTTAACACAACACAATAAAAAGAACTCTGACCCAGAAAAGGGAAGAAAGTAAAGGAGAAGAAGAGAGCCGATTAGACCATGTTTCTAGTATACAGTTTCTAGTATAATGCCTGGCACACAGTGGGAGTTTAATAAAGTGTTAGTCGCTCAGTTGGGTCCGACTCTGCAACCCCGTGGACTGTAGCCCGCCAGGCTCCTCTGTCCATGGGATTCCCCAGACAAGAGTCCTGGAGCGGGTTGCCATGCCCTCCTCCAGGGGATTTCCAGACCCAGGGATCGAACCCCGGCCTCCTGTGTCGCAGGCAGACTCTTTACGGTCGGAGCCACCAGGGAGGCTGGAACAGGAATCGATTATTGTGACGGGCAGCCTTCTGGTCTGTGTCCTCTCTGCCCACTAAGGGCTCCGTCTGCATCTGGCTCAGGCAGGCCCTGAGGATGCCCTGAGGCTGGGAGCAGGGAGGGGATGCGCGGCAGGGCTGGGAGGAGCTGGGGAGCTTGGCAGAGCCCTAGGAGGGGCTCCGGCCTCAGGAATGGCCGAAGCGGAAACAGCGGGAGCTGTGGGGGGAGTAAGACTGGACCGGGAGACGGGGGCCGACTGTGGCAGAAGGCAGCTCATGTTTTTCCCCCAAGAGAGGTTTACAAGATGATCTCAGGTGATTTTTTTTTTTTTAATGTTATTAGCACTTTTTTGTATTATTGCACATTGGAAAATACAACCAATACATCTAACAGATGATTCCAAGGGGATTCTTCTTTAGGAGAATACCAGAGTAGGCATTCAAATGTTTAAAAATTGAGTTGATTTACATTTTAGTTTTTTTGGCCACTCAGCAGGGCATGTGGGATCTTCACTCCTCAGCCAGGGATTGAACCAGCAGCCCCTGCACTGGGAACATGGAGTCTTAACCGCTGGACCGCCAGGAAAGTCCCCTAAGTTTTAAAATTAAGTACATCACAGTACAGGAGCCACGTGTGTGTGTGCTAAGTCAATCCAGGCGTGTCTGACTTTGTGAGACCCCATGGGCTGTAGCCCGCCAGGCTCCTCTGTCCATGGGATTTTCCAGCTAAGAGTCCTGGAGCGGGTTGCCATGCCCTCCTCCAGGGGATCTTCCCAACTCAGGGATCGAACCTGCTCTTAAGCAGGACAGTTCTTTACCGCTAGTGGCACCTGGAAAGCCCTATGAGCCACAGTTATTCCCAGATCAAGATGGTGAAATACTACTGATTGAAGTCCCTCAAGATGCGACATACAAAGCCAATCAACGGGATTGAGCACAAGCTGTGGACTCACACAGCCCTGGCTGTGGAGCGATGCAGGTGGCCTAACGTCCCAGGATCTCAGGTCCCTAATCTGTAAAACAAGAATACTAGCTTTTGTTCACAGGGTTGTCATGAAGCTCCAATGAAATCACATGGATGACTCACTTCACTGCCTGGGATGTAGTAGACAACTAACAACCGTGATCACTGTTTTTAAAATTATTTCATTATTAATTAACATTTTTACATCCATTATTAATATTTAAGCAATCATTATAGTGAGTGAAGGCTAAAGAGTTCTGGCTTTATTCTATAAGCAATAAAGACGGTTTTGTTTTTATAGTGTTCATTCTGTTGTGAAAACATTTCAACAACATTAACAAAGAATGATTCTTAAACAGAAAGGAAAACCACTCATCATTTCCCCAACCTTTTGCATATTCTCCTCCAGCCTTCTCAACATGAATACTTACTATTCGTGGTTGCAATCACAGTGTTCATGCAAATTGTGTATCCTTTTTCTCAACAAACATGATGCTATGAGCGGTTTCCATGCTTCGGCATATTCTTTATAATTATCATTTTTGTGGCAGCATAATGTTGCGTTGGCTACATTAGGCACGGTTTTCTTAACCATCTCACTGCCTGGAGAAATACAGGAGAATAATGCCTATGGCATGCCTGGAGTTTTTTTCTTCTGTTGAATTGTGCTCTTAAAATCAATTCCCAGGGGTGAGATTAACAGGTCAAAAGGTAATCATGTTTTCAACGCTCTTGTTACATTGTACTAGATGGTTTGCCAGAGTTTTGCAAGCTGCTTCCAGAAATGGAGGAAGACAGACTTCATCCAACTCTGGCAGCACCGGGGGATGCGGGTTGTAAATTCTGCTAATTTAATAAGTATGAAATGCAATCTCCATACTGTTCTCATTTGCATCTCTTTGATCACTAACCAGCTGAACTATTTTCCAAGTATTTGTTTACTCTCTGCTTATCCTCTTGGGTGGAGTACTGGTCCATATCCTTCACCTGCTTATCTGTTGGAGGCTTTTCTTATCCATTTGAATGAGCATTTCAGAGTCGATAAATGTAATCATTTGCCAGCCAGACTCAGCTACTGGAGCCTTCTGAGCAGGGGTGCGTGATCACACAACACCTTGGGAAGATTCATTCTGAGATGAGTTGAGGAAAGTGGGCTGGGAGACCGAGAAAGCTGTCCACAGGTGGGCTGCCGGGGCTTGATCCCAGAGTAGGGGTCTGAACGCCACCACGGGGCTGGGAACGGCACGAGGGTCTGTGTGCCCCGTCCTGGAGCTCGTGGGTCCCTGCATCGTCCCCCACGATGCCCTTCGTGCTTCCTCGCATACTTAGTGGCTTCGGCCCACAGAATTGCCGGGGAAAGGGACTGTTTTTGCTGTGCAGGTAAGTGAAGTGTGTGGTCCGCAGGGGAACACACGGTGAGGGGATGACACGAGCACCTCCCTCACCTGGGGTCCCCAAGGCGGGGGCGGTGCAGTTGCAGAGTTAGGGCAACCGGTAAACGGAGTCGGGGGATTCTTCTGTCTACAGTGCGGTGCCCAGGCTGATGGGGTCAAAGGCAGCTGGGCCATAGCCACCCCCCAGGCAAGGCTTCCTTGTCCTTCCCCACAGCCACCCTCCAACCCCGAGTGCTCACTACCAGCCCAGCAGCACCGCGCGCCACGAGGGCTTACTACCATCCTCCTCATTGGTCGATGGTCCAGCAGGTCAGCCACATTTGGCAAGGGCCTCCTCCGGGCCAAGCTGGCCAGGTGCATGGAACAGACAAAGTCAGAGATGACACGGAGCTCACAGTCTCGCGAGAAAGGGAGGTGCTCTTCACTGAGAAGGGCACTCCGGCAGACAGTGGGACAGCCTGCTTCTTCTTTAAATGACTTTGTTTCTTTTTGGCCGTGCTGGGCCCCGCTGTCTCCTCTCGCTGCGGTGGACAGGGGCATCTCACCGTGGCGGCTTCTCTTGTTGTGGAGAACAGGCGCGTGGGTTCCAGCAGCTTCTGCACGTGGGCTCAGTGGTTACGGCTCCCGGACTCTGGAACACAGGCTCAGTGGTTGTAGTTCACAGGCTTAGATGCTCTGAGGCCTGTGCGATCTTCCCATACCGGGGATCAAACCCGTGTCTTTTGCCTTGGCAGGCAGATTCTTTTCCACTGAGCCAGCAGGAACGCCCGGGACTCAGCTTTCTAACCGAGAGAACCCCGGGAGCCAACACCCTGACTGTTGCTCGGGACTGGCATGGAGCGTCATGAAGGAAAGAAAGACTCACACAGACCTGGATTCAGAGCCTGGCTCCAGGCTTCTTTGTCATGACACCTCTGATGAAGCCACATGACCTTTTGGTCCAGCAGCCCTTCATCTTTGTAAACAGAGGCTCTGGTACCATAGACTGGCAGGGTCCGCGCCAGGCAGTCCCTGCCCACGAGGTACCCCCAGCCTTCTACCATACCGGTCTCACTCTGTCGTGTTCTTCAAAAGAACCTGGCATCGGACGGCTAAGTTCAAGTTTAGAATGACTGACTTCTCGGAGCTCTCTACAGAAATACAACTCCTCTTCTTCCCACACACAGCTCCATCCCAAGCCAGGGGTCTCACACAGATGTATCGGAATATTCCTCTTACATGTCCAAGCTCCACCCACAGCCCCTCCAAACAGCTGCCTCCTAGCCAATCTAGGGACACACACGGGGTGCAAAGGTAGATGGGAGAAGCTGCCCACAGAGGTCCTGGAAGGAGGCTAGGGTTATTTGATCAGGAGATGCCAGGGCTCTGGATTCCCAAAGCATGGTCTCAAAGGGGAATCCAGGGGGTTCTCTTGTGGCTCCGCAGACAGGATTCCAGGCTTTCACTGCGATGGCCTGGCTTCCACCCCTGGTCAGTGAACTCAGATCCCGTAAGTCACACGGCACAGCTAAATAAATTAAAAAGTGAAAGGGGAACGCAGACTCTCTGAGGACACAGCCGCTTAGTTTCTGGACCTTTTTCCCCCATGGAAGGATGCTGGCTGGAGGAGGACCACAGCAAAACCCTTTAATGCGCAAGACCCAGGGCAAGACCCCTCGCGCTCAGATGTAAAAGTAGCAGCACCTCTCCGAGTTTGCATCTCCATCTGTATAAAGCGGATATCAGTAGACGCCCGTTCCACTGAGCTGCTCTGAGTCTTACATGAGCCAGCGCACGTGAATTCACGACACGAAGCAAGTAGTTGTAAAGGCCAGTTATCTGCACGAATGATGTAGATGAGCAGAGACCTAAAAGCCAAGCAGGCGAGAAGGCGCTCCGACACCCTCGCCCTTGAACACGTCTAGTCTAGGCGTTCTCCCCTGTTTGTCTTATGTATTTAGCGGCACTGCGTCTTCGCTGAGGGTGAGGGCTTCCCCAGTTTCGGTGTGCGGACTCTAGCGAGTACAGGCGCATCAACGTGGGGGAACTTGGTTCCCGGATTAGGGATGGAGCCCACACCTCCTGCATTGAAAGCAGATTCTTAACCTCCGGACCACCAGGGCAATCTCCTTGTCTCCTGTTTCAGAAAGGATCCCAGTCCCCAGCACGCCAGGCAGAGGAGGACGTGGGACTCATTGGCAAGGGTTCTGGGTGCAAAGGGCAGGGGCAGCAGTTTCTCCCTCCCTCCAGAGTACGCGCTCACCAACCGCCGGTCACCGACAGGCCTGGCAGCCAGTGGGGGTGCCTGGGGGGAGTGGGGTCTGAGGGACCCCTAGAAATGCTAAGCTTCCTCTGGGGCCTCCATCACATCCCCAGGGCTGGGAAAGACGGGGCAGCACGGAATCTAGCTGAGAGGCTTCATTTTCAGGGTCCCAGAGGTGGGGTGTCACCCAGTCGTGGTTTTGGGAGACTTCTCAAGAGTTCTGAGTCCAAGATGCACCTTTTGAAAGAAGGAGCTGGGAGCCCAGGGACAATAGCGGTCTGTCCCACATTACACAGCCATTCAGAGGCAGGGTCCGGGCTAGAACCCAAGACTTCTAACGCGGGTCCCGTTTGCCCTCATCACACTGGGCAAACAGCCCTGGTCTGTGGCTGGAGCAGGTGGAGAGGCGGAGGTCAGACACGTGGGGTGGGACGTTCGAACTAAGAACTGACTCTCAGACCCGGCTCTGCCACTTGGGACCTCTGAGATTTCAGGTCATAACTTTACTGTCTGCCCCTAAAATGCAGCCCCTATGTCTTCCAGTTGATGTTAGGCCAAGCAAGAAAATTAACACAAATGTTATTAGAATTTACTGAGCATAGGATCAGGCTCTCTGTTAGGTTCTTTCATGCCTTGTCTCATTTAATCCTTAAACAACCCGATGAGCTGGGAACTGCTATTGTTTTCCTTGTTGTTCAGGTGCTAAGTCACGTCTGACTCTTGGTGATCCCATAGATTGAAGCACACCAAGTTTCCCTGATTTTTTATTCTGTTAATTTATTAATTTCTTTTTTTAAATTTTTGGCCGTGCTGGGTATTTGTTGTTGCTCCTGAGCTTTCTCCAGTCGCAGTGAGCGGGAGTCTACCCTCTAGCTGCAGTGTGCGGGCTTCTGATCGTGATGCAGAGCACGGGCTCACAGGTTTAGTTGCCACGAGGCATGTGACATGTCTCCTGACCAAGGATTCAACCTGTGTGTCCCCGGCACCGGCAGGCAGATTCCAAACCACTGGACCACCTGGGAAGTTCCCGGAACCACTATTGCTTGCTGTCCTTCTCCATCCACCCTCATTGTTCGGAGGAGGAAACGGAAGCTTGGGAAATGTTAACTGCTAGCCCAAGGTCATCTAGCTGTGACTGCAGCAGAGCCAGGACAGCACCCGGCAAAGCTCTGCTGTGGACCACTGAGCCACCCCACCTTGTTGCCATATAGGTGGAGAAAAAGAACCAGGAAGGTTCTGTGAACTCACCAGATGGAGTTGCCCAGAAGGAGGATGGGGCCCCGGGGGTCACACAGAGTAGGGGTGATGTTGAAAGGAGGGCACCGATTGATGAAGTCAAGACTCATCTAGTCTGTGTCCGTGTCCTGCTGCTTCTTCCACGTGACCTCCCAGGTCTCCACCCAGGGAACCCTCCTTCTGGGGCCGGGCGGTAGGAGTGGGGATCCATCCATCAGCCAATTTGCTTGAGCTCCTCGGTGTCCCTTGGGTCTGCAGATCCACCTACGGCCACCAGAGGGCGGGCCAGCTCTGCGCCAAGTCCCGGCGACACAGCACCCCGCAGAGCCCTGCCAGGTGTCCAGGCAGGAATTAGATGACCCCTTTCACTTTGCCCCGAGGGCCATCAGCCTGGCTTCCCCAGTGGCTCAGTGAGCAAAGAGTCCACCTGCAAGGCGGGAGACCCGGGTCTCATCCCAGGGTGGGGAAGACCCCCTGGAGGAGGAAAATGGCAACGCACTCCAGTATTCTTCCCTGAAAAATCCCATGGACAGAGGATCCTGGTGGGCTACTCATCCAAAAGGTCGCAAAGAGGTAGACACCACTGAGCAACTAAGCAAGCGTACCCACATCAGCTTCCATCCCTTAGATCCCCAAACCTCTAACTGCAGAAGTTCAGTTCCATCCGACAGGGTGTCTGATTCTACCGAGATAAAGACTTAAGGATCACCACCCAAACAGTAATGACAACAGCTGCCACCGCCGACACTCACAGAACCTCGTTTCACTAAGCCCTTTCTCATACCTTGACTTGCTGGAGACTTATTGGTAAGCTGAAGCATAACTGTGAGTGGTATAATCCCATTGTACAGATGAGGAAACTGAGGCCCCAGAAAAACGAAGGCATTCTCTTTGGGTCACCTAGAGGACTCTGGTCTTCCGGAAGAGCTGTTTCCAATTTTCTGCCTGTCTGTAGGACAGGCTGGGGGTTGGGGGGACGGCCCAAGGGAGCGGAGGAACAAGAGGTGGGAAAGCTCTCCCGGGAAGATGGTATTTCCTGTAAGTTGAGACCCCATCGCCCACCCACGCGCCATTCATCCGCCCGGCCTGTTCATTGAGCGCCTGCTGGGGACGCAGAGATAGACGAGGCGAACTTCCTGCCCTCAAATAGCTGGCGGTCTAGTGGGGGAAAGTAGTGAGTCAGCAGATGATTATAGGCAACCGACGCCTGGGCAGTGGGATACGCGAGCACAGGGAATGTTCGCCGACTGGGACACACCCAAGCTCGAGGTGTCTCTTTGGGCTCCCAGGCCGGGATCATTGGCAGGGGCGCCCCCCTTCCTGCAAGTCATCCTGGGATGGGAGCTCCCGTCCCAGCTCTGGGACCTACCAGTGTCGGGGGTTCCCCCCCCCAACCACCCCCTCTCCAAGAGCGCCAGCCCCGGGACCGATGACAGCGCACACCTGAGTCAGCCCGCCGCCCACCCGCCCCTCTGCGTCTGTCTCCGCCTCGTGTGATATTTCGCTCCCGGGAGCCAGCCCCACTGCGCTCCGGAGGCAGCCCGGCAAACAAACCCAGCGACAGATTGTGCCGCGGCTCATTCCGGGGAAGGCCGCCAAATCCCACCCTGCTTCCCCCAACACTCCCTCCCCGCCGCCCCCTGCGGGCCCCCCTCCCGGGAGCGGGCGCTCCGCGGAGTGGGCCCCGGGAAGCGCAGGGACCCTGCTTTCTAGAGATGGAGGAGGGGGGACAGGGGCCCCGGGGCCGACCCTCTGCATTCCCATCCCACCCGAAGGCTGAGTCGCGGGGAGAGCGCATTTAGATGCTGGGAGCCGGGGAAGGGCAGACAATGAAGCCGACGGGGGGGGGGGGGGGGCCCGAGCGCCGAGGGGCAAGAGGGCTGGGAGCCCGCGATGAAACCGGGGGGAAAGGGAGCTGAGAGGCACGAGACCCAGAGATGGAGAGACAGGGGGTCACGAGGACCGGCGGCGAGCGACAGATACACGGACAAAAAGGCGGACGTGGAAAGGGAGCCAGAGGGAGAGGAGACGGGGAGGGTGGGAGGGGACGGAGACCGGGGCGTGAAATGTGAGTAAGAGACGGGGGAGAAAGGGGAGGAATCGGACGCGAACGAGGGACGCGTGAGACCACGGACAGACCGACAGTGAATGGAAAGATGAGATCAGCATTTATAGAGCGCCGACTGCATGCCAGGCGCTAAGCCTTTGTTCTGGCCCGGGAGGGAGAGGAGGAGCCCGACGGAGCGCCGAGGGCCTCTGCCGCTTTGCTCGCGGGCGGTGCCATCCGGGACGCCTGCGGGTCCTGCGCCGCCCGCCCCGGTCGTCGAACGCGCCGCGCTCACATCCCCAGCCCGACCTGCGGCCCCGAAACGGCGACCCCGAGGGCCCCCCACCCGTCCCGTGCCGGGGCGCTCCCGAGCTCCGGGTGCCCTTCGCCCTGGAGCAGGTGAAGGCCGGGGTGAATCCCACCGCCGGCTATATGAGAAAACGCTTCGGTGCCGGCCCCGCAGGGGTCGCCCCGAACGAGGCCATGAGGGGCGCGAAGGGGTCCAGAAGAGGCCGGAATGCACCCCTCTGGAGAAGGAAGTCCGCGCGAGGGTTCCACCGCCCTCGTGGAGGAGACCGCGCGCACCCAAATTTGCCCCCGCTTGCGAGGGCATCAAGGGGCGTACACACGCCAGGGCACACACACCCCGGCCGCAAGCTCGCCGGCCCCAGGTTCCCCATTCGCGCGGACCCGCGAGCGGGGGAACACCCGGCGGCTCATCGGTTCGCCCACTCAGGTGCCCGGGCCCCCCCCCCCCCCCCGGCCCGTAAGAAAGATCACGTGCCAGCCCTGTCACACCTGCACAAGCGTCCTGGCTCGCGCGCGCTCACGTGGCCCGGAGCTTGCACCCACAAATTCTTGCTGACACTGTTCTTACACACAGGGCTAGGGGTCTGGGAACAGAAGCGAAGGGGGAATCTCGGAGTTCTTCCAGAGGGAGGAGCGTCCGAGGCCTGCGCTTAGGGACCCCGGGCTGCGCAAGGCGGGGAGAGCTGACTCAGGAGCCCTTCGGGGGAGTTGGGGTGCGGGGGGGAACTGGGCGAGTTCACGGGTTTCCCGAACACGACCGCACCCCCTCAGGCGGGGATTCCTCCACCAGCGGGGTGATCGAACACAGCCCTCCGGGCCCCCCAGACAAGGGAGGGGGCCGAACTGCCGGGGCCCGGGAGCCGCTCCGCCTTTGGCGGGCAGGCAAGGGTTAAGCCGGCGAGCTGGGAGGCGAGGGCGGAGCCAGTGAGCGCGGGGAGGAGGCGGTGGGAAGAGCTGCCTCGCCGTCCGCACTCTCGCTCGGCGAGTGGCCGGGGCGCGCGGACCGACGAACTGACGGACGGGCCCGCGCGCAGCCTGCGCTCCTGGGGGCGCGGGCCCCGGGCGTCGACGGCCAGCCTTAGCCCTCCGCGCCCCGCCGCGCCCCGCCGCGCCCCGTCGGGGCCGATGGCTGCTCCCGAGGCTCGCAGCCCGGGGGGCGCGGGGTAGACCGCCGCGGCCCGGCCACGCCGCGCGGGGCCCTCCCGGAGCCCCGCGGGGTCCCCCGCCGTCCGTCCGGCGGGCTCGGGGAGCCCGTGGAGGCGCCCTACCCCCGCCGCCCTCTCCTCCGAGCGTCGCGACAAGATGCTGCCCGGGCTCGGGAGCCTGCTGCCAGGTAGGGACCCACGCGAGCGGAGGGGAGCCGGGCGCCCCGGCCCCCAGGGCGCGCGGGTGGGGCCGCCGTGCGGGTGGGGGGCGGCCTGGCGGGGTGGGGGCAGCACGCAGCCCCGGGCCCCGCCCCCGGAGCCCGCCGGGCTGGGCGGGAGGCTCCTGAGCGAGGGGGCGCCCGGGCCGGGGGCGGGTGGGGGGGGGGCCGCTCCAGTCCCGCCGTCCCGGCCCTACGTGCTCCGGGCGATGCTGAGGACTCCAGGCGGCCGGGCAGCGCCGACTCAGCAACTTCTGGCTCCCGGTGCCTCCGCACTTTCCAGTCGCCAGGGGGATGGGGGTGAGGGCAGGGCGCTGTCTGGGAGGGGCGGGGGGCGGGGGAGACCCCAGTGGCCCTCCCCGGTAGGAAAGCGCGGAGGCGGGGGGCGCTAGAAAGGGCATATCTCCACGGACAGGTGTGGCCGACCGACCAGGGTGTGGGCCAGGGACCG
Source organism: Oryx dammah (assembly GCF_014754425.2). NCBI lineage: Eukaryota > Metazoa > Chordata > Mammalia > Artiodactyla > Bovidae > Oryx > Oryx dammah. Next base: position 77,690,441 of record NW_024070201.1, read on the forward strand.
GGGTTGGGCTGGGCTGGGAAGGGGCTGGCAGCGAGGGTCAGGCAAGGAGCAGATAGAGATGGAGAGGGGTCCGCGGAGGGCGGCAGGGAGGGGGCGGATGCAAGGTTAGACGGGAAAGCTGGGAGGGAAAGGGGACCCCGGCGAGGACAGAGGCGCGGCGGGGAGAGGGGAGGCCGGGTCAGGGGCGAGGGGGGCGGACCACTAGGGTCCGGGCCCGGCTCCTGGGGGTGGGAGGGACGAGAAGGCGCTGAGGACTGCGATCTAGGGATGCTGAGGGCGCGGGGAGTGAGCGGACAGTCCCCGAGCGGAGGACGGGGCGGTGGACGGAGGTGCGGGGCCAGGGCCAGGGCCAGGGCCAGGGGGCCGTGAGCTCCAGGCTTGGGTTTGGGCAAGCAGAGAGGAGAGAGGGGTCGGGGTTGATCAGGACGGGGCCGAGGGCTAGGAAGGGCCGAAAGGAAGGCGGCAGAGGAAGGGGAGAGAGAGACAAAGAGACTTCTGGTGAGCACGTCCACGTGGGGAGCCCTCCATTTCCAAAGCGCCTGCCCGTCACACCGCTCCTCGCAGGGAGTGGCCGGCGGGCCAGCCCCCCGCCCCGGGCTCTGCGCTGCGGGGTCGGGGGCGGGGGGAGGCAGCTGTGAGGGGGATTTGGGGGAGACACGGGTGTGGGGTGGCAGCCTCCAGGGGTGGGCGCCCTGGTGACCGCACGCTGCCATTTATATCTCTGGGCCCCTCTGGCCGTCGGAGGAGGAGGAGCCTGCCATCTCCGCTACCACCGTGGCTGCTTTATTTCGGGGTGTTACATTCTGGCAGAGTGAGAAGCTGTTTGCTGCGGCTCTAAACCTCCATCACCTGCGCCAGTGTGTCCCGGGGCCCTGCGTCACGCCATTGCCTCCCACCTCCTCGGCCCCTACCCCCTCAACATCTGCCTGCAGGCCCCAGCCCTTCCCCGCCTTTTTGGGTGTCAGAACCCCAGGCCTGGACTCCCTCCCCAGGGAGCATTTTCCCTGGGGCCACTCTTCCCTGCCTCCTCCTCCAGCTTCTTCTCTTGCAGCGATCTCTGGACCAAAGGGTGACTCCTGGGCTGAGAACTTTGGGACCCTTGAGGCCCCAGGGCGATCGCCCAGCGTCCTTGACGATGGGCCCGCGGTGAATGGATCATTTCTGGCTCTGGGCCCCTCTGCCTTCCGGGATCCGTGCCATGTTCCGACCTCTCTCCGTTCCCTCCGGGGTCAGTTCTGGCTGCATCTGCTGGACACAGGGCCTCTCTTCCCGCCTCCTGGATGGGATGTCACCTCCAACAACCAGAGCCTGGAGGCCAGGGAGCCAAACTTGCAGAAAGCCCGGGTTCCCCCCTCGCCTCAGCCCTGGACAGGCAAACAGAACCGGCCTCATTGCTGGCCCGGCCTTGTGCACCTGGGCTCAGTTTCCATCCTCGCTTTCCCCCAAGCCCAGCAACTCTCACGCACAGGGTGGCTTCCATGGCTGACGTGGGGTCTCCCAGAGAAAGGTCAGAGAGTGCCTTTAGACAGGGACTTGTCCCATCCAGGTTCCTCCTTGTACCAGCTGCACGACCCGAGACAACTAATTTCACATTTGAGAGCCTCCCTGTCCTCACTTGTAAATGGGGGGCCAGAATCTTGATCTCACGGGGGGGTGATGCTATGTTGATTCTGTGCACAAAGACGTGTCCAAATGCGGTGGCTGGCACACAGTAGGTGTTCAGTCACAGATGGTTTCTGCCCATCACTGCTCTACGTCTCCCTGCAACTTGAGCATCACCTACCTACTGACTTCAGTGAAAAATAGAAAAGAAAAGATAGGATGACATGAGCAGAGAGGATGGGAGGAGCTGTTGGAATGGGCTTTCCTTGGCCCAGATAGTGGTGGGGGGGTCAGATGGAGCCTTGGAGAAAGGGGCTGAAGGCAGACTGAGATTTGGGTAGGGCCTAGGCCGCTCACTGATGGCGTGGCCACAGAGATAAGGGTCGGCCCCTGATGGCTGACAAGGTGTCCGCCATTCCTGCTCTGAGATTCTGTGCCTCTCGCCCCAGTGGTCACCAGGGATGCACGAGATGGGGCCTGGAGTGGACCTGTGGTCCTCGGGGAAGAAGGCGGGGCCTGGGGGGGTGGAGTGCTGGTGGGGAGAGGCAGGGGGCAGGGAAGGGGGTGGTGATCTGGAGACCCCGGGCAGGGGCTTCGGGGAGCAGAGGTGGGAGAAAGGCACCGCTCACCGGGCCCCGGGGGTAGAGAAGCCCAGAGCCCCTCAGCCTCCCCTGCGCCTGGCTTCCAGTGTGAGCCGCAGCCTGAATTATGGATGAGGCTCCTTGGGTTTCAGCTGCCTTGCATGGCGGCGGCCAGGGCCAGAAATGGCAACAGAGTCACTGTTAGGCGGCAGCTGTCACAGGGGCCCCCTGCCCAGGGCCCTGCATCAGAGAGGCCGAGGGGGCACCACTAGACCACGGGGAGGTGGGCCAGTATGACGGGGGTGTCAGGGGCCGGCAGGGGGGCAGGGAAGTGTGGGCTAGAGGGTCTGATAGGGGCCCTGCTGAGCCCCCTGCCCCACCCCAGGCTGGAGGAGACCCTGGTGCCGTGGGGACTGGCTCTGACTCTGGAGCACTCTGGAACCAACCCCAGGCCCATCTCTCCTGGGGGTTCTCTGCTCTCTGTGTCCCTCTGTTCTCTGGGGGTTCTCCTGTTCCCTCTGCCTCTCCTGGGGGAACAGTCGACCAGGAGGCTGGGGAAAGAGCTCCATAATCCTGGGGGGACAGGGGGTGGGGTGGGGTGGGGTGGCTGGCTGGCGGCTTTCTGAACACACACGCTGCGAAGTGATGGATCAGCCGCAGGATTAAGAGCTCAGAGAGGGATTTGGCTTTCTCTGGTGTCGAGTCCTTGGGGAAGGGAGCCGGAGGGGGACCCCACCAGGAACGGAATGGCCCTGGCTGGCCGCGGGGACCCTCCACTCCAGTGCTCGCCCCGCTCTGCTGTGTGACCTTGGCTGAGTCACTCGGCCTCTCAGATCCCCGGCCGGCAGGTCAGCAGAACCAGAACCCGGATGAGCCTGGAGGGCTGCCCGGCTCTGAGCGCCGCTGTCCTGGGCCCCAAAGCTCAGCTCTCCTGAAATCCCCTCCCCCGGGGCTCCCATCCCTGCCTGGTGGGGCTGAGGGGTGAGAGACGTGCCCCTGCAGCCCACGTGGCTCCCAGAAACCCCGGGAGGAGAGAGTGATCGTGAAACGCCGCTCGGGGGAGGGGTGAGAAGGGCCAGCAGCGCGGAGGCGGTGTGAACGAATGGAACAGCGGTGGCTGTGTCACTGAGTATTACATCACACCCGGCCCACACACACACGGGGCCCGGCACTCATACACTCGGGGGGCTGCGGGCACATGCCTGCACGCTCGTGGGGGGCCGGGCGCCGGGGACAACCGCGCCTTTGTCGTCTTCCAGGGAGGAGGCTTCGCCAAGCATTCCTGACATCCGCTCCACACACGCGGCCTGTGTTCCGCCCTGGGGTGTGCGCCGTCCCCGTGTGCGTGCCGAGTGCACTCCGTGTGTGTGTGCGCCGAGTGCCTCCCCGTGTGCGTGCC
>NW_024070201.1:77694032-77716510 GCF_014754425.2 Oryx dammah
GTGCACTCCGTGTGTGTGTGCGCCGAGTGCCTCCCCGTGTGCGTGCCATGTGCCACCCCGTGTGTGTGTGCGCCGTGTGCACTTCGTGTGCGTGCCGTGCACCACGCTGTGTGTGTGTGCGCCGTGTGCACTCCGTGTGGGCGCCGTGTGCCACCCCGGGCCCAGGAGTGGTACATGTACAGAGCACCTGGCTCACAGATGCATTCACGCCTCTGACACCGGGGGTCACCGGAAGGCAGGGACCCCCTCAGGCTCTCCCCCGCACCCCAGGGCCCAGGATCTCAGATCCTTTGCGTCCAAGGGAGCGGATCTTCGGCCTTCCCAGGCCTAGCACACTGCCTGGATCAGAGGGTGCCCTTTCCTGTGTGCCCAGACGATGAGCACCTGGCCTTTGGGGGCTGCAAAACCTGCTGGAAGAAAATTCCGAGTCTTCGGGAAGCCAGGATCAAGGGTAGAGGTCAAGGTGGCCCCAGAACTTCCTCAGCTGCAGTGAGGGTCAGAAGGCCAGGGTCAGGAAGGGAGAGGGGCCCACTGCCCCGCTGGCGCTCGGGGGGCGTGGGGGTCTCTCCATCTGAATCATAGCCAAGCTTCAAGAGTTACTTTGAAAAAAAAAAATTTTTTTAAGTGACTTTGAAGGAGAAGAGCCTGGAGTATAAAGTGAGGTTCCTGGGCTGTACCCCTGGGGGCGGTGATTCTGCCCAGGCAGGGCCCAGAAGCAGCTTTCCATCCAGGACACCCCATCCCCACTCTCCTGCAGGTTGCTGCTGGCCACAGGGAGAGACCCCCTGCCCCTGGTCCCTGAGAGCCCTTCCAGGGTGGAGAGGTGAGGGAGGAGGCCTGCGGTCACCAGGGGGCCATAGGTCGTTAGACTCACAGAGGGTCTCGGTTTAGCTCCACCTGTTCCCAAATGGGGTCAGTTTTTCTTCCCAAGTGATACTGGCAATGATGTCTGGAGACCTTCTGGTTCTCGTAAGGGGGAGGAGTGTCACACATCGAAGGCGGACAGGACAGGGGTGCTGCCAAAGCCCCATAGAGCCGCTGTCCCCAACCTTTTTGGCACCAGGGACGGTTTCATGGAAGACGGTTCTTACACGGACCAGGAGAGGGGGTGGCCTGGGGCCGATTCAGGTGTGTAAGGGTTGTCGTGCACTTAATTTCTGCTACTGTTACATCAGCGCCACCTCAGAACATCAGGCATTAGGTCCTGGGTGGGGACCCCTGCTGTATAGAACGTCGTATAGGACTGCCCCCCACCCCCCCGGACCACATAGCAGTGTGGTCAACACTTGACATTTGGGCCGTTCTTGACAACCGGCCCAAGACCAGAGTCACCGTCAGATCCGTCACAGTGAAAACGGGAAGGAAAGTAGACAGCCGCTCATCAAACAACTTTCAACCTATCAGAGTGTCCTCTGGGCATTGATCTTAATGTACCAGAAGCCTCGAAAAGTGGAAGTGGCCAGGGCCGCCTGCAACTCTTACACCCCGAATCCCAGCCTCCCCCAACCTAGGAAGGCAAGGCTCTTGGCCCAGGTCCGCTTAGGGGTAGGTGGGGGGGCGGGCCTGTGGCTGGCACACCCTGCCCCCGCACCCCACCCCACCCACAGCAGCCTGCCCAGCGGGGACCCCCCCCCCGCCACGTCTGCCCGCAGGTCCCCTTCGGGGTAGGTGGGCAGGTTCTGCGGGCCTGTGGCTGGCACTCCCCTCATCCCTCCGGCAGCCCCCCCAGCGCCTGTCTGCCTGCCTGCCTGCCGGTCCCCTTCGGGGTAGGTGGGTGGGGTCTACTAACCCCCTGGCAGCCCGCCCAGCGCCTGTCTGCTCACAGGTCCCCCGGCCTGCGTCCTGCTGCTCCTCCTGGCCGCGGCCCCTGCCGCCGCCCGCTGCCCCATGCTCTGCACCTGCTACCCGGCGCCACCCACCGTGAGCTGCCAGGCCAACAACTTCTCGGCGGTGCCGCGGGCCCTGCCGCCCGGCACGCAGCGCCTCTTCCTGCAGAACAACCTCATCAGCGCGCTGCGGCCCGGCTCCTTCGGGCCCAGCCTGCTCACCCTGTGGCTCTTCTCCAACAACCTCTCGGCCATCTACCCGGGCACCTTCCGCCACCTGCAGGCGCTCGAGGAGCTGGACCTGGGCGACAACCGACACCTGCGCTCCCTGGAGCCTGACACCTTCCAGGGCCTGGAGCGGCTGCAGTCGCTGCATCTCTACCGCTGCCAGCTCAGCAGCCTGCCCGGCACCATCTTCCGCGGCCTGGTCAGCCTGCAGTACCTCTACCTCCAGGAGAACAGCCTGGTCCACCTACAGGTGAGCGCCCGGCGCGCGCGGACGCGAACACAGGCGTCCCCGAACACAGGCGTCCCCTCCTGCTCGCCTCTCTCCCCCGAGACCCTCCCTACCTCGCGCCTGGAGCCTCCATTGCTCAGCATCTCCGTGTCCCGGCCCCTCCCTCCGTGTCTCACCCCACTCCGTGTCCCAGCCCCTCCCTCTGTCTCTAAGCCCCTCCCTCCACTTCTCAGCATCTCCCTCCCTTCTGAAGGCTTCTGCTCCTCGCGGTGGTCCCGGGCTTTCCTTGGTCCCCTCCATCTTTCTCTGCTCCCCTACTCCCCCGTCTGACTCGCTGTCTGTCTGTCTCTCCCTCGCGGCCCCTCTCCATCTTGCTCACTGACTCTCCTCCCCCGTCTGTCTGCCTCTGCCTCTTCTGTCTGTCTCCCTTCACGCGCCCACTCCACACACACACCCCCAAGTCTGTCTGGGTGGAGGTGTGTGTCTCTTCCCGTGATCTCTCCTCTCCCCCTTGCCTCCGGGAGACTCTGCCTTTTCGCGGGCAGTGTAGCCCGGAGGGGCATCGTGGTGGCTTTTCTGGCCCACCCGCACGCCCTCCCACGCCACGGGCAGGGGGACACGGAGGGCGGGGCCACTGCAGCTGGCACGCCACAGGAGGCTCCCGATCACTGGGTGCCGAGGCCAGGGGAAACCCTACCCGTCCTGGATCCCATCCCCCCAAACCTACTGTCTCAGCGCAATGGGAGAAGGAGACAAGAAAGGGTAATGAGCTGTGAAGTTGCTGGGAAATGGATGCTCAGAAAAAGGAAGGAATAACAGTAATTGTTATTTATTGTTATTATTATTGATCTAAATAGTGCTCCCTGTCGTTCTTATGCTGACTGTCTGACGGTCAGGTCCTCCCACTGTTTCCCCAGGAAGCAGTAACAGACCCTCCAAACCATCCGAGGAGAAAAGCCTCCCCTTTCAGTCTCAGGCCTCTGCGTCTCCAACTGCGACCCTCTGCCCACACCCACCTGGACGGCCCTTCTCCCTCTCCACCCTGGGCTGGGGCCTGACTGCTCAGCACTGCGCGCATTCGATGCTGATAACGACAGTAACGATAGCAGTAATAATCCAACATTTACTGAGCACCCAGTAAGTGCTTGCTCGTGAAAAAAGGGCAGTGAACAAAATAGAGGAGACTCCTGCCTTTGTGGAGAGCATTCTAGGGGTGGGGAGAGACAGGAAGTAAAATAGATAGTGCGCTGGGAAAATATGTTGTGTTTTATTCTTACTACCTGTACTGTGCTTAGTTGCTTAGTCGTGTCTAACTCTTTGTGACCTCATGGACTGTAGCCCGCCAGACTCCTCTGTCCATGGGAGTCTCCAGGCAAGAATGCTGGAGTAGGTTGCCATGCCCTCCTCCAGGGAATATTCCCAACCCAGGGATTGAACCCAGGTCTCCTGCATTGCAAGCATATTTATTGCATAATTACTGATAGTAATAGCCCACTAGCCTTCAGCCTAGTGGCTCAGTGGTAAAGAAAGCGCCTGCCGTTGCAGGAGACGTGGGTTCGATCCTTGGGTTGGGAGGATCCACTGGAAAAGGAAATGACAACCTACTCCAGTATTCTTGCCTGGGAAATCCTGTGGACAGAGGAGCCTGGCGGGCTACAGTCCACAGGGTCACAAAGAGTTGGATAGGACTTAGTGACTAAACAATAAGCCATCAGCGGTCACACTAAGTGTCGGGTGCTGTGCTAAGGACCTTACAGGTATCAACCCTGTCATTTACAAGTGTCTGACATTTTAACCTCCCTGAGCCTCAGTTTTCCCATCTGTAAAATTGGAGTAGTCATAGCATCCATCTCCTAGGGATTTTAGAAGCGTTAAGTGCATGAATAATTTGTAAAGCACTTAAGATAGTGCTTGGCATACGGTAAGCATGCTATAAATGCTTGTTAAGATACTATTTTAAAAAGAGAAACCCGCCTCATTGAATACTGGTCTCGGTGAAATGGCTCATCTTGGGCCCTATCCTGAAGATATGGGTCAACTTCAAGGATTCTGCTGAGACCAGGGGTGGGTGCCGGAACACTCCTTTTTTTTCCTTCCTAACTTGGCTCCTCACGGTTTCCAAAGTGTGCGCAGTCACCTCATCTCATTTCTGCAGCCCTGTTGGGGGATTGTTCACACCTCCTTACAGATAAGGCAGCTGAGACCGAGGGTCCCAAAGACTTTGTCCCAAAGTCTTGAGAACACTGTCCCTGTGCCTGGGGACTTGCATGATCTCAGCATCATAGGCCTCACAGCAAGCGCGGGGCAGGGGCACAGAATGACGTTTCTGAGGTTGCACCACCAGGAAGACCCAGCAGCGCTTGAACCCTTGTGATCTGGTGACATTTCAGGCCGTTTTCCTCACTCAGAATTCTCCATGGGGGTCTGCCCAGGTGCGGGGGGTGGCACTCATAAGAACAGCAGAGTGGGCTTATTTCTGAAAGCACATGCTTTAGAATCTGCCAGACCAGAGTTCAAATCCTGGCTCACGTGTGACTTTGGACAAATTACTCAACCTTTGTCCACGTCCATTTCCTCTCTGGCAACCATGATAGTACTTAGTCATATCAATACTGGTCTAAGAAGTTTCGTAAGTATTAAAATGTAGGGAATTCCTTGGCAGTCCAGTGCTTAACACTTAACACTACCCCTCAAGGGGCACAGGTTCGATCCTTGCTCAGGGAACTAAGATCCCGTGTGCCACGTGGTGCAGCCAAATAAGAGAAAATAAAATTTAGCACAGGGCCATATCAATAAATGGAGACTGTAATTATTATTGTTGCTAATTATTACTAGTGCGACAAACACTATTACTGAGACCCTGACCTCCTTATCAACATATATCGGTTATGCCATGCAGGCTTTTAAAATGATCAAATCTTTGAATGGTTAAATCTTTTTTAACAATTGAAAAAGAGCCAGGTGTCTCTACCATCCAGTTGCACTCCAGTAGGTTAGGGAATCTAGGGTTAGCAGACCTGAGTGCGCATCCTTGCTCTGTTATTTTCCGACTTGATTTCAGCAAGCTGGTGCCCCCCACTCTGAACCTCAGTTTTCCCAACTTTAAGATGGGACTAGTAAAAAGAATACCTTCCATCAACAACTGTAACGAGTCAATGAACTCGTATTTGTGAAGTCCCGTGCTGAATCAGTTTGATCATCACGGCCTGACCCGCCATCACAAATGGCAGCTGAGGCCGGGGTCAGGAATGACCTGGGCAGGGGGCACCTGAGGGGTGCTGGGCTCTTCTGAAATGGGGCGTGCCGGTTCTGTATGCCCCTGGCCTGAATGGTGCGGGCGTCATGGGAAGGAAACGCCTGGCCCTTCACAGATGGGAAGGAGGCAGCCTCTGCCTGTGAACGGCCGGGAGAGACTAGCCCAGGAGATGCCACAGGCAGATGGGGTGCACACGCGAGGGTGAGGTCCCCAGGGCACAGGCTTGACCCGCGATGGTACCAGGCCACCCGGGAGGGGCGCTCTGGTGGAGGGAAGAGGACCCCAGCAGCTCAGGAGGAGGGCGGTGGAGCTGGAAACGGGTCGGGGGTTCGCCCAGATGCCCTGCCCTGGGGCAGGCACCTTCCTCACAGCTAACTCACTGAGCACATGCCAGGCTGCGTCCTAGGTTCCAGGGCGTCAGACGTGACCAAGGACAGGGTCCCTGCTCTGCTGCAGCACCATTCTTACTGGAGAGGAACTGCGTGATAGAGACACTGACCCTGTTTTGAATCCTTGGAGCAGCCTGCGTGGCACAAAAGAGCGGTGTTTCCATCAGGCAGATCTCATTTGCCCTGTGGCTTTGGGCAAGTTACTTAACCACTCTGAGCCTCAACGGACCCATCCGTGAAATAGGGACAATGCCCTAAACCCCAGGAGTCTGTTTGAGGATTTAAAGAGGATGCTGTTTGAAAAGGGCTCCGTGTGCCCAGTCCACTGAAGTGAAGTGAAAGTCACTCAGTCAGTCCAACTCTTTGTGACCCCATGGACTATACAGTCCGTGGAATTCTCCAGGCCAGAATACTGGAGTGGGTAGCCTATTCCTTCTCCAGAGGGTCTTCTCAACCCAGGGATCGAACTGGGGTCTCCCGCATTGCAGGTGGATTCTTTACTCGCTGAGCCATCAGGCAAGCCCTGTCCAGAGTAAGCATCATTCCCCCCATTCAATGGCTAAGGACACCGAGGCTCAGAGAAGTTAAGGCGTCCTGTCCAAGGCCACTGAACGCATGAGCAGCACAGCCTAGAATCACTCCAGGTCTGTCTCAGTGCAGAGGGCAGCTGTTCGGAGGCCTGGCTCCAGAGTTCATGTCCTCACGTCACTTCCTATTGGGTATTGCACCCTAGGCCAGTCACTTGCCTTTCTCCGAGCCTCCCTCCCCTAATCTCTGAAAGGGGGAGGATAATATTTTCTGCCTCACAGGGCTGTGAGGATCCTGTTACTACATGGGATATGTGTAGCACAGAGCCTGGCACATGGTAAGCGCTCGGTTACTCAGCTGCTGACGCAAATGATGATGATACCCGGGGTAGATGGGTGAAGCCGTCCGTGGGGGTGCCTGGCACAGAGCACTCAGCGCAGCTTTGTTGAATGAATGAGGTACATTCCAGCACTCTCTTGCTCATTAATATCAGATGAGTATGGATCTTAATGATCAATGACCTCAAGTTCCTTGTTTCACCGATGGGGGTAACAAAAAAAAAAAATAATAACTGAGGCTCAGAGAGGTGCCTGCAGTTGCCCAAGGGCACACAGCCCAGCAGCTGATTGGAGGCTGGACCGGGGAGAGGCAAGGTTAAGCACAGGATGCTGACCAGGGAAGCGGGCAGGGACGCTGCGCTGTGATCCCAAATGGATGTGGAGAGCTGTGAACCGACCGGGCGGGGCGGGCCGGGCCGGGCCGGGGGAGGGGGGTGTTGTGAGGGAAATGTGGTTTTTCCGAAATGGAAGAGGATGACTTTAGCAGATGCTCTCTGCCCAGAGGGAGGGTGGCGGGGGAGGGCGAGGGCTGTGAAAGTCAAGAGCTTATTAATGCGCAGAGAACCGTTTTCAGAGCGAGGAGGGGAAGGGCTGCGTCTGGGAGCTGCAGCCTAGGAAGTGGCAGCAGGATCTGGCAACAGCTTGGAGGGGGTGGGGGTGGGGGGTGCCCCCCCCCCAGGCTGGGTCTCAGAAAGGGCAGGGGCAGAAAGACAAACTGGATTCAGGGAATTCTGTAGCGGAAAACGGGCTGCGGGTCAAGGGTGCCTGAGTTCTCTGGGGTCTCTGAACTTGGGTCGCCCCTTCCGGACCTCCGGAAGCCCCCGAAGTGCCCATCACCTCCGCCCTCTGTACCCCTCCCTCCCATATCATTCCTTGGACCCGGCATCTCTGGGTGCATCTTACTCTTGCGGCCACTCCATTAAAAAGAGAAATGCTCATTAGGTGTTTGAGTGGAAGGCATTCAGCCCCCGCCCTGGGGGAGCCGAGAAGAGAAGGACAAGGACGCCAGGGCCCGGTGGACCAGGCTCGAGGCCCCTGGAGGGAGACCTGAGCGGGGCGGGGGGGCGGGGCGGCGGCAGGGAGCCTCAAGGTGGAGGGGGGCGGATCTCGGTGCGGCCGAGAGGAGGGTTCTTGGCAGCCGCGGTTCCTGTAGCGGAGAGGGCGGAAGCCAGATGGGAGGGGGCGAGACAACGCGGGAGCACAGGAAGGTGGAGGCGGGGGTGGGGGGTGGGGGGTGGGGTGGGGGATGGGAGTCAGCGCCCGACCCCCGCCCGAGAGCCTGAGACCGGGCGCCCTGGGTGGGGGGGTCATCTCAGTGGTAGAGCCACTGGCAGGCACCGGGAATCCAGGGGGAGCTGGCTTGAGGGCGGAGGATGCTCCTGTCCCCCAGAACCAGATCCCTTGTGTCGGCGAACCACAGTGGTGTCTTCCACAAGGTGAGGGGGACCTCAGGACTGGGCCTCTGGTCGCCTCTCTGGCGAGCCCTTCATCTGCCTGGGTATCAGTGCTCTCCTCTGTAAAAAAAAAACAAAAAAAAAAAAACACTGTAGGTTGGGCTGGTGCACCCAGAAGCAGCCACTTCCTAACCAGGTTGCCCATCACCAATACCTTGGTGAACTGGCTAAAATACAGAGCCCGGGCCCCTGCTAGCTCCCCTCCGAGGAGCCCACCCACCCCACCCTTCCCCTCCCAGAACCACAGTTCAGGGCCCTTCCAGCACTAATACGATCCGATTCAGAGACTCCCCAGCCTTGGGCAGCGGGCACAGCCCCTCTCCCTGTGGGGTGGAGCTGACACGGTCCCCTTACTGTCCCAGCCTAGTAGCAGAACCTCCAGGCTCCCCGAAGGTCCTCTGTTAAAGGTCAGGGGATGGAACCTAGTTGTAACTAAGACCCTGTTGTCATAATGCTGTTCTTGTTTAATAGCTAAAGTCATACCCAGCTCTTCTATGACCCCATGGACTGTAACCCACCAGGCTGGGATTCTCCAGGCAAGAATACTTGAAGGGCTGCCATTTCCTTCTCCAGGGGATCATCCTGACCCAGGGATCGAACCCTTGTCTTCTGAGTTGGCAGGTGAATCATTACTGACCACCCAAGAAGCCCCCATTCATAGTAACCATCATTTATTGGTGGGGGTCTGTGTGCCGACTGGGTACCACACGGTTACCAGATCTCATGTAACGCCCCCACCCCACCAGTCTGCTGAAAGAGTTCTCTTGAGTTATACACACTGAGGAAACAGGCTAAATAACTTGCAGAAGGTAACGCAGCTGCAAAGAGGGCAAAGCTGCATTTAAACCCTGACTTCACCCATCTCATCTGCACGTAGATTGTCTTCTTTAAGGCTCAGAACAAACCCAGGAGGAGGTACACTCACCCCCATTTTACGGATGAGGAGACAGATCGCTGGGCAAGTTCACAATAATGGCTAACTCAGGCAATGCCCGCCCCATATATTAATACCTGTTGTTTCATTTAACCACATCTTACAGACGAAGCACTGAGTCACAGGGATACCAAGTGACTTGCTCAAGGGTCAGTTAATAGTAGGGCCAGGATTTGGAGTGAGGAAGTCAGCAAGATGTGCAGATGAAATGAAACAAGGGACATGCTCAACCACATCGTAAGCTCTCGGCTCCAAGTGTGGCCCTCCCGCCGGCCGCGTCTGCGTCACCTGGGAACTCGAGAAGACCCGCAGCATCTCAGCGCTCCGGAAAGTGGGGGGCGGGGCAGGGCTCCGGGATCAGCAGGGGGTTCCGATGCACTCCAAAGTTCTAAGAACTACACTGCTTTCCCCGCACAAGTAGGTTCGAGGAGGCAGGATTCGAACCCAGGACTCTAGAAGGCGGGCCCCTTCCTGGTCTGCCACGCTGCTCCCCGCCCTTCCCTAACGCCCTCCGAGGCCGCCTCAGGCGCACTCATCTGCCTTCTTCTCCCTCATGCCCGCCCCAGGATGACCTGTTCGCGGACCTGGCCAACCTGAGCCACCTCTTCCTGCACGGGAACCGCCTGCGGCTGCTCACGGAGCACGTGTTCCGCGGCCTGGGCAGCCTGGACCGCCTGCTGCTGCACGGGAACCGGCTGCAGGGCGTGCACCGCGCGGCCTTCCGCGGCCTCGGCCGCCTCACCATCCTCTACCTGTTCAACAACAGCCTGGCCTCGCTGCCCGGCGAGGCGCTGGCCGACCTGCCGGCTCTCGAGTTCCTGCGGCTCAACGCCAACCCCTGGGCGTGCGACTGCCGCGCGCGGCCGCTCTGGGCCTGGTTCCAGCGCGCGCGCGTGTCCAGCTCCGACGTGACGTGCGCCTCGCCACCCGAGCGCCGGGGCCGCGACCTGCGCGCGCTCCGCGAGGCCGACTTCCAGGCCTGCCCGCCCGCCGCGCCCACGCGGCCCGGGGGCCGCGCGCGCGCCAACAGCTCCTCCAACCACCTGTACGGGGTGGCCGAGGTCGGGGCGCCGCCGGCCGACCCCTCCACCCTCTACCGCGACCTGCCCGCCGAGGACGCGCGGGGGCGCCCGGGTGGCGACGCGCCCACCGAGGACGACTACTGGGGCGGCTACGGTGGCGAGGACCGGCGGGGCGAGCAGACGTGCCCCGGCGCCGCCTGCCAGGCGCCCCCGGACTCCCGCGGCCCCGCGCGCGCGCCCGGGCTCGCCGCCCCGCTGCTTTGCCTGTTGATCCTGGCGCCCCACCACCTCTGACCGCGGTGCTGAGACTGAAGCGGCCGGCGTCTCCCCGGCCCCCCATCCCCACCCCTCCTCCTCCGCCTCCAGTCCCCACCGCGGGCTGGCGGCCTGCCGTCTCCTCCCAGCGCCTCGCATCCCGAGGGATCCGGCCACCTCTCCCCGCTTCCCGGGCCGCCGGCTGTTGGCAGCCCCCGAAGCGCACGTCTGGTGGCCTAGCCACCCGAAGACATGGCCAGGGTTTTCTCCCCATCTCCGGCCGTCAACCCGTGCCCATCCCGAGGCTGAGTGGGCACCCAGGCCGCCGCGGACCCCGTCCCCCAGCGCCTGTGGTGGACTCGAGAGGAGCTTTGTCTGCGGAGCAGCACCCACCAGCAGAGCCCTCTTAAGCTCTGGGAAGGACGCCACTCCCCGGAGCCCTTTGGAGGGACGTCAGGCCAGCCCCAGGCCTCTGCTTAATCCTCGCCCCCCGCCTCAACTTCCTGACACTGGAGAAATACTTTTCTCCTAAGTCTACCCTGGACACTTTTGAGGGTGCCTGGAGAGAACGTTCCTCTCCACCATGGCCCCTGTGTGGTGAAGATCAACAGACATTGTTTTGGGGGGGAAAAAGTTTATTAAAAAATTCTATTATTTTATCTCCTGTAAAGTTTATTGGCTCAGGATCTCAAAAGTGGGAGAAGGGCTTAGAACCATCACGCTTTCAGGGGCCGGGAGAGTTAGACAGCAATCGAGAGCCGTTCCACAGCATCCAAGTGCTTCCTGCTGTTGCCTCTACAAGAAGAAACTGAAGGCGGAGGAAGGAGGGGGGTGACTGTGGAGTCCCCGGCAGGTCAGGGAAATCCGAAAGCCAGGAGTGTGCTGATGGCATCTCGCCTCCTCATCTGTCCAGGAGAAGCGGCTGCAGCCGACCCTGAATTGTCTGTGCCGGAGGAGCCAGGCCTGGGGAAGGCCTCCAGCCTGGCTAATGGTTCTCTCCCAGGCCCTGTTCCTTCAGGAAGGAAAAAGCAGCATCTCTCGCTTTCCCCTGCAAAGAGCAGTGATAACATGGGCAGCGATGGTCGCAGCCAGCCCAAACATGGCTTTGGGTAAACCTGAAAAAGGCACCTCTTCATTAGGGCCACACAGCTTCAGACCGCAGCAAACACTTTAGCAAACAGCAAAAGGCTGGAGTTCAGCTCACACTCGGCCCTTGTGCGGTGTGCAACCTGCACAGCTGTACACAGCAACCCTGTAGACCAATAGGTTCTTCCCCTTGGCTCCTGTGAGGCAGAAGACATCAGGGAGGAATCCAGTTAGAGAAGCAGTTCTCCAAGCGGGTTAGTGTAGAAGCCGAGGGATTTTGGTGATCAGAGGGATGAGAATCCCAAGTGGGGGTGTCTTGCTCACTTGAGGTATGATGAGAAGCTTCATCTTTCCAGTGTGTGAAGGAGAGGCTAGGGAAAGGGGAGAGCCTTGGCCGAGAAGGACTTGGGTGAGTCTCGTCTGCCAGAAGCAACTGGGGGAGACTTGGATGGTTTAAATTTAGGGTTAAGAGTGTAACTTGGAAGCTGGGGGATGAAAAGGGGATACCGTGGTGCCAGGGCTTAAGGATGCTGAGGGCCTGTGGCCTTGGCCAGGGGTCCCAGAAGGCTGGTGGAGAGCGGAGGATGGAATGGGAAAGAGTTACTGTCTGTGGCCTGAAGCAGGCAGACTTTGGATAAAGGTGTGAGGTTGGGGTGCAATGGAGAGTGCTGAGTCTGGGGTCTCACAGGGGCGCCTGTCATACTGGCTTTGAGGAGGCTGATGAGTGGGCTTAGGGGGCCAGCCTGCAAGAGCTCTGAAGGAAGAGGGACTGCTGGGGCCTGGGCAGGAAGGGGGAGGGGAGGATGCTGGTAAATCAGAAGCAGCCTGTCCAGGTCACAGAATTATCATCGTGAAATATTCATGGACCTTTGGTCCAGATGCTATTTCAGAACGGTGAAAGCTGGGGGGCGGGGGCGGCAGGGGGAGCTGTGAGCCTCGGGAGGAAGCCGACAGCAAGGCCACTTTCCCCCACCCCGGCCCCCACCCGCCCAGACAGACCCACAGACGCCCATCACGTGCACACCCACGCTCACAAGCTCTCTCACACACACTCGCACCAAAGGAGAGCGAGAGAGAGCACATGCAGGCACGCCAACACCCACGGGCCCCACAAACAGGCAGATGCACCCCAAATACCAACGGGCGTGCACAGCCACTCCCAGGAGTCCCCGCACAGAGACCACCCCGAGATCTCACACACCCAGACCCCAGCCTCCTCAGACAACCCAGACGGATAAGCCTGAGCCGCACACCCTGAGACCAGAGGGCCTTGCAAGGCCATCCGGTCCACCCCCCAGGGATGCTCCGAGGGGGCAGTGCAGGCCCACTCAGAGAGGGGAGGGGGTTTGTGCAAGACTGCCCAGCCCCGAGAGGAACCTCCTGGATGCCCCCCACCGAGTGCCCACCCCCGCACCCCAGCCCGTGTTCTCCGGCTGCCCAACACCAGTGGCGGTGAGCTCCTCCGTTTCTTCCTTGAATCTCCCATCAGCTCACCCACCCAGTCCCCCCGCGGCCCCCGCCCAGCCCTTCCTTCCCATCCCTCCCCACCCCAGCTCCCTGCCTGATGCATCTCCCCATTACCTCATGCTTAGAATGTGGAAGAAAATAGCAGTAACCTCCTCTCCCGGTTTCCTGCATTCGATCTCTCGCTGCCTCCCACTCTGCTGGCCCATGTTGGCCAGATCCATCAGACCAGAACTCGCATTATGTCATTCTGTTACTCAGGCACGTAACCACGGGCTCCCTGTTCCCCTGCAAGTTAAAGATAAAACGTCTTAGCAAAGCCTTGGAGGCCCTGCAGCGTCCGGTCCTCGCTTTCTTTTTCTCTCCTGGCCCCCCCTCCCATCTTCACTCCAGCTGGAAAGATTGCACCATGTGGGCCCTCCATCACCATGAATGTGAACCCCACAAATCCACTTTGCACCTCTCCTAAAGTTCCTCAGTCTTCCTCAGACGTGGGACCTTCGCCCCCTGCCTCAGATAACAGAGTCCAGAGCCCCTCCCCAAGGCCAAAGCTCCATCTTGCTGACCTTAGCCCTGGGGTTCTGTTCTCCTTCAAAGCTGCTGGCAGAGGCTCAGGCTAGGGCTGGCTCCCAGGAGGTGGCTGCCCCCTACCGGCCACCGTGGGTATCACACTCAGGCGCAGGAACCCTAACCTGAGCGTGAGCATCTCTCTGCCTGGGGAGAGGCAGAGAAGGACACCAGATGACAAGGTCCATAAGCCCTTAAACCTCTAAGGTTCTTACACTCAGAGTGGGGGGAGGGCTGTCAGCCCTGCTTTTTGAGCTGCTGACTCCCGATGTTAGCTCCCAAATCCATGAGAGAACCCCTCTCCTATGAAAGGCAAAGACTTGCGGGGTGAGGGTGGGAGGAGGCTCCCATAACCCTGTGGAAGTGACATTTGCCCGTCAGGCTCTGAGAGGCCGCCAGGCCGGGGACAGTCCAGGTGGTAGGCCCAAGGTCCAGCTGGGGTCAGGTTTCTAGATGAATTTTTAATGCTTCCAGCCAGACCTATCAGATGTTCCCTTTTCATCTCTGCAAGGCCCCCTCTCCTGTCCCCACGGCCGCCGGGGGTGGGGCAGGCAGGGCAGGCCTGGGGCACCTCCCAGCAGCCTCCTGAGAAAGGCTCTGGGAGACGTAGAGGTGTGAATGACCGAGTTATTTTCCCACTTGCGGTGTGACCTTGAGCAAGTCACTTAACCTCTCTGAGCATCCCTCCTTTGGTTTTGCAATTTACAACCTGGGGGCGACAGCACCTGCCTAAAGGGAGCTGTCTTGGGGAGTAAGTGTAAGGCCCTTGAAGGTCACCCATGTGTTTGCTGTTATCTTTCTCCAAGCCCTGCCCACCTCCTCCGGTTTTTCTTTCAATCCCAGGGGTGCTTTTGCCTCTTTCTTGGGGAGGTGGGGACTCAGGCTCTGCCATTCCCTCCTAACACCCAAACGGCCCATCCCAGGAGCCTTTGGCCTTCCTAGAAACTTCAGATGAGCTGGGGAAGGGAAGGGAGATAGTGAGGCAAGGCTGGTGGCCTGATTGAGGACGACTCCCCGCTGCAGCAGAGGGCCCCGGCACAGAGAGAGGAAGGCTAAGGAAGGCCCAGCTCAGAGAGGGAGTAGCAGGCACAGACTCACTGCTTCCTCCTCCCTCTCTGCCTCCTTCTGTCCTTCCTGGCACCTTCTTGTGCCCTGGAAGGCAAGGTGACCGCACAAGCAGGGGGGAGGGCAGGACCCTTCGAGAGAAGTCGGGAGCGGCCGGTGAGGAAGGCTTGTCAAGGCTTCCCAGTCCTCACCCAGCGCTTCTGAGAGTGAAGGTCTTTCCCATCTGATTCGGTGGGAAACGGCTAAGACGCAGGTTCCCAAGCCCCTGAGACCCACCGGACCGGTTTCTCCCTGAGCCCTGGCATCTGCATTTTAACACGTGGGGGTGGGTTAGGAAGGTCTCTGAAGGCGGAGAAACAGCTCCCCGGAGGTGGGGTGGTCCCGAGGGGGGGCAGACAGGAGAAAGCAAAGTGAAAAAAAACTAGATCCTGGTGGAAGCCAGGGGCAGGACTCTTGCGTGGACAGGGTGATGCCGCAGATGGGGGCGGAGAAGGATGCAGGAGACAGACGGGGCGGGGCCGCGGTGAGGGTCGCGCCCGAGGTAAGCCGCCGGCGGGGACAGTCACTTGCACGCTGCCCGCCCCCTTCGCGGGGAATCTGAGACCCCAACCGGAGATTGAGAGAGCCGCGTTCTTCTGGGGCGCAGGGTCGGGGGGTGGCCTCTGCAGAAACCCGCGGGCCTCCGCGGCGGTCCCCCTCACTGCCCTGGCGGGAGCCGCCAGCCCACGCCTCGGATCCCTCGCCCTCCGACCCCCGCCCTGTGCCCTGCCCAGCCCCCACCCCAGCTCATCTGCGTTACGTTCCAATTAGCACGTTTTCCCCCAGAAGTCTCGCCCCGCGTCCCGCAGCCCCCTCGCCCCTCGGAGCGGGGGTGGGGACCCCCATTAACCCTTGCGTCCCGGCGGCCTGGACGCCGCCCGCTCTCGGGGTCCCGGGGGTGAGGGGCGCGCCCCCGGGGGGACGGCGGGGTTTGCGGGGGGGCCCTCAGGGGGGAGAAAGGGCAGGCGCTTGCCCGCCCCCTCTTTCTGGGAAGAGGTGGGGAGGGGCGCTTCTCCCGGGAGACTTGGGGCGTCAAAATCCTGAGTTCCTCAGCCCCCGGCCCCCGCAGCCTCCTCCTCCCCGCCACGTACCCTGTCCCCCCCTCCCAGCCATCTGTTCCATTCGGCGGCGCCGCGACAAACAGGCTCCAGCTCGCGGCCGCCCCCGCCAGCCCCCTCCCCAAGCGCCCCCGCCTGGGGGACACGGGGTGAGAAGACACTCCGCCCCAAGGAGGTCGAGATCCCCGCCCGAGTCCCCCACCCGATCCCATGCCCTCTGGGCATGGGCGGGGGCGCGGTCAAGACCCCCTCCTTCAGCCTCGAGGGTCGCTGGCTCCGTGGTAGCGGGGCACGGGGCTATCTTAGGGGAGGGGTCTGGAGATGCGACCCAGGAGAGGCGGACGAGCGGGCAGGGATTGTCGAGGGAGGGTGTAGGGTCCCCCGTGGCTCCCCCAACCCCGTCCCAGCCGCAGCCACGCAGCGCCGCCTGCGGAGCGCAGAGTCCGGGGCGCACAGCCGGGCTCCCTCCGCTCGCCCCTCTCCCGTTCATCTTTTGTGATCCGCTTCCACCGGACTGGACGGAAAGTCAAGGTCCCCAGGCACAGAGTGCAGCGAGACCCGGGCAAGGCCGCTGGGAGCCCGTCCAACCCGCTGGCGGATGCGGTCCAAATCTGGTTTCCTACTTTGCGAAAAAGACACCGTGGGAAGCCAGGAGCCTGGGCTGCGAGCAGCCAGGGATGCTCCGTGTGGCTTAGCCACGTCTCCAGATCCCGCTGGACATCCGTCAAATGGGGGAGTCAGTCTACTGACTCAGCTTCTAAAGAGACTTGCAGACAAAGGGAGGGCTCCTCTGTAATACTGTCCTCCGGGGCCATTATTTCGGGGTTCTCCTAGGTTTGGGGGGAGTAGGGTGGTACATAAGGCCTTTGTGGTTCCTCCCCGCCCTGAGAGGGCAGCAGAGAGCTGGGCTGACAATCTCAGAACTTCCTTCCTTCCTTCTCTCGCTGAGTGCCCCGGCAGACCTGAGCTTGGCACTCAGCAGCCACAACGCCCAGCCCCACCACCTGCCAGCTCTGTGCCCGTGGGTCTCCGGGTCGTTTTGTAGAGAGAGGAAGGCTCAGACCGGGAGACACCGACCTCTACGGTGAGGACTCAGTGAGGGGCCTGTGTGGCTGGAACAGGCAGAGCCTCCACACACAGGCCCCTCCCTGCTGCGTCCCTCCCCTCTGTGAGTTTCAGGTTTATGTCCCAGGCCAGAAAGAAGCAGGAGTGTAATAAATGAGGTATAGCTTCCTGGACGGCCCCTTGCCCTCAAAGACGGTGTCTTCCCTTGATGCAGGTAACTTTTAAAGTCTCCCTTTATTCCTGAAAGTAAATATAAATATAGCACAAGATGAAGCTCAAAATTTGCATTGTTTTAAGATAAAACAGGACACCCCCCCCAAATGTTACTTTCAATAGATCTCCAGAGACACCAGACAAGAAAGTTCAAGAGGCGCGCCTTAGCATTTTTTCCAAAGCCTCCTGCCTTGATTGTAGGTAGGAAGAAGGGACAACCTCCCTGCCAGATGTACCCCAAACCCTGAGAAGTGGCGGGGGAGGAGCTGAGTGCAGGACCTTCCCCTGCTCCAGGGCACGGCAGAGAACACGGAGCTCAGACAGGCAGCTGGGGGTGGACAGGCTGGCACCTTAAGTGCCCTAGTTAATGCCCAGCTGAGCCTGGGTGAGGAAGGGGGATGGAGGTGTGGGAAGACACCCCCCCACCACCACCCAGACACAGGCAGGCACACCGCAGCCAGTCTCTCACTTCCCTTTTTATTTCCTCCGAGATCTGCAGGCAGCAGCATCAGGGAGAGAACCCGCCCTTCAGCCCCCAGGAGGGGCTTCCCTCCCACGCGGAGGCCTCAGGACGCGACCCCTTTCCCCAGAGGAGAAGGGAGTTCCACACGCGATCGCGCATACCCTGGGCCCTGCACAGCTGAGGGGCCACCTGTTGGCTGACCCCACAGGCCCCCAGGAGCCATGAGCGGGCAGGCCCCTCGGACGAGGCCCAGAGGAAGTGCAGGGCCGCACCCTGGGCCCTCCAACCCCAGGTTCAAGAAGGTTCGATCCTGGCACAGGGGCCGTCTTCGGTCAATGGAGCGTGGCTTTGGGGATTTCTTTTTTTCTTTCTTTTTCACACGTCCCCACAAAAATAGAACTTCACCCGTTATTTATAAATCCGTGGTCCCTGGTGCTGTGCGGAGGTCACAGGGAGAGTCAGTGCCTCTGTGCAGGCCGCGGCCGCCTGTGGTCCAGGCCCTGGGACTCGGGAGGCCTAGGCCGCCACCTTGGGGCCGCCGGGCGTCTTCAGGGGGGCCCCCCAGCGGGCGACATCTGCCCTCTGGAGCCGGGCGCGGTAGCAGAAGAGGTAGGATGGTAACAGGAACCCCAGGAGTGAGAAGAGCAGGAGGCCCAGATTCACCTGCAGGGCAGGGAGAAAGAGAAAAAAAAGAGGCAAGCTGTCCACCCTCCTCACCCTCGGGGGCCGCTCAGCCTCCCTCAGGGAGAAGGCAGCCATCTGCACCCCGGGTCCTGTTCAGTGCAGTTCAGTCGCTCAGTCGTGTCCGACTCTGCGACCCCATGAACCGCAGCACGCCAGGCCTCCCTGTCCGTCACCAACTCCCAGAGTTCACTCAGACTCATGTCCATCGAGTCAGTGATGCCATTCAGCCATCTCATCCTCTGTCGTCCCCTTCTCCTCCTGCCCCCAATCCCTCCCAGCATCAGGGTCTTTTCCAATGAGTCAACTCTTCGCATGAGGTGGCCAAAGTACTAGAGTTTCAGCTTCAGCATCAGTCCTTCCAATGAGCACCCAGGACTGATCGCCTTTAGGGTGGACTGGTTCTGGGCCAGAAGATACACAGAGCGAGCCCTTGCTGTGGGCAGCTGCTCTCCGCCAGCGTCTCACGGGATGCCCATAGAGCTCCAGAGCCGGGTCTGAACCCCACCTGATGCCAGGGTCCAAATGACCTGGTGTTGGCTGGGAGCCTGGGCTTCTGAGGATGTGGGTAGTGGGGTCCCGTGGCAGGGTGGTGGCGGGCGACCATGGGCGCCGTGTGCAGCGGGGGCAGGAGGCCCGGGGGGCCCTGCTCAGACCCCACACACAGCCCACCCCGTTCCTCATGCGATGGCTCACGGGCCAGTCACCTCGAGTCTACACCCCACCTCCTCTGGCAATGGTGGCCACGTTCAATAAAAATACACTAAGGACTGAGGCCGAAGCTGAAGCCACCTGAGGCGAAGAACCAACTCGCTGGAAAAGATCCTGATGCTGGGAAAGATTGAGGGCAGAAGAAGATTGAGGACAGAGGATGAGATGGTTGGATGGCATCACCAACTCGATGGACATGAGTTTGGGTAAACTCCAGGAGGTGGTGATGGACAGGGAGGCCTGGCGTGCTGCGGTCCATGGGGTCGCAAAGAGCCGGACAGGACTGAGCGACTGAACTGCACTGATGTACTTATCAGTGCCTGGTGAGCACTCGGGACACAGTAGCTGTCGTGCTCTGGTGGGAGGGTTGAGGGGAGTGCCTGGATCCCCGGGGCAGATGTCAGCTTTAGGGAGGTAGGATCAGTTCAATGCGAGGAAAAGCCTTTCCAACAAGACCAACGGCTGGTGCCCCAGCACTGTGGGTGTTTGAGCTCAGAAGATTTGGAGGAGCCCCTTTCTAGGAGAGAAGGTCCCTGCCTTGGATCAGGACTGGGCCAATCCCCAGGTCACCTGGGAGCTTATTACAGCATCCTGGGCCCAGGCTGGGGCGTCTATAAGGAGGTTTGACCGACCGCCAGTTGGAAACCCCCAGATGAGAGACCTCCACGGTGCCTCCTGGCTGAGATAAGAATGAAAGATTCCGCCACCTGCGAGAGCCCCCCACCCCCAGCTCCTCAGCTGCACCCAGGCAGGGGGCTCCCATGGCTCCCATGCCCCCTTGCCGCTCACCCAGAAGGGCTCTCCTTTCAGGGGCCCCACCATGGCCATGAAGAGAGGCTGCTGCAGCAGGGCAAACACAGCACTCAGGAGGGACTGCAGGCCCGTCAGGGTCCCGAAGTGTTTGGACGGGTACCTGCCGAAGAGAAGGGGCCCGCGTGAGGGGCGCACGCTCCTCTCCAGCCCGGCCTGTGCCCTCCAGCCCTGGACATCATGCTCTGTCCACCAGGCGAGGCAGAGGTTAAAAGTTCAGGCTCAGGACGGGCCTGACAGTCCAGTGCTAAAGACCGTGCTCCCAATGCTGGAGGTGAGGGTTCCATCCCTGGCTGGGGAGCTAACATGCCAAGTGGCGTGGCAAACATTTAAAAAGCCTCAGGCTCTCTGCATATGCCCTGGTCCTGAGGATATATGCTATGACTTGAAGGCTACAGAGCCGGTTTCTGACACCTACTAGCTTCCCTCGAAGCTCAGTTGGTAAAGACTCTGCCTAAGGTGCAGGAGACCAGGGTTCAATCCCTGGGTCGGGAAGATCCCCTGGAGAAGGAAATGGCAACCCACTCCAGTATTCTTGCCTGGGAAAGCCCATGGACAGAGGAGCCTGGCGGACTACAGTCCATGTGGTCACAAGAGTCAGACACGACTGAGCGACTAAACCACCACCAGCAGCTGTGTGATAACAGCAAGTAACTCAGCCTCTCTGAACTTCACTTCCTTCCCTAAAAACAGGGAGAGTGCTAACCTCACCGGGCTGTTTTTATTCTTTTGACGCATTACTTATTGAGCTCCTACCATGTGCCAGGCACTGTTCTAGGTGTGTGGAGAGAGCAAAGAACCAGAGCTGGAGGTGGCATTCTGGGCGGCTGGGTAGTAATCACAAAAGAAGCGAAGTAAACACATAGTGGGGACTTCCCTGGTGGTCCAGTGGTTAGGGTTCCTAGCTTCCACTTCAGGGGGACACAGGTTCGGTCCCTGGTCAGGGAATTAAGCTCATACGTGCCACTGGGCGGGGCCAAGTACCGAGAAAGCGCCGCGTGTCAGAAGGTGACAGAGCTGAGGAACAAAGGCAAGCAGAGCAGGGCGCTTCCAGGGAGGTGGGGAAGGCTCAGAGGAGGCCCTGGGGGAAAGCCCCTAACAAGGCGAGGCAGCTGGCTTGTGGACGTCTGGGGGAAGAACTAGCCAGGAAGAGGGGTGCTGGGGAGGAGCGGACGAGGTTTCTGCAGCAGAGGCAGCCGCAGCAGGAGACGGAGGTGAGCACGGTGGGGAAGGGAAGGGAGAGGGGCCCAGACCCTGCGGGGCCTCTTTATTTGTTCTAACACATTTCTTCATTTGGCTACAGCAGGTCTCCATCTCGGTTCGCGGGACCTTGGCAGTCGTGACAGGTGGGCTGAGCTGCTCCACAGCTTCTGGGATCTTAGTTCTCCGCCCTGGGGTCGAGGGCATATCCCCTGCACTGAGATTCTTAACCACTGGATGCCCAGGCAGGACGCTTTGAGCCATAACAGAGCCTTTGGCTTTTTCTCTACGTGAGACGAGAGAGGCAGCCATGGAGAGATGGGAAGAGACATATGTCCCAACGGGTGTCTCCAGCTCTTGCATTAGAAATACCGGGGGAGGCAAGGGCAGATTGGGGAAGACGGGCGATCGCTGGGAGGCGGCAGCAGCCACGATCCAGGACGGGCATGCCATCGCCAGGGATGCTGAGATGGGCCGCATGTGGCATCTGTGGAGCGTGGAGCATGACCTGGGCTGTCAGCAATGAGCATGTGGAATCCAGGGTGACCCCCGGCCCAGGTGCAGCCACTCCGAGGTCTGGATAAGGGAGGGGTCGGCGTCTCACCCTGCACCCACCGCGGAGAAAGCACTCCACAGCCGCTACAGTGCTGGCACCCCACTTTCGCCATCACCCCTACAGGAGAGACACTCGGCATGGAAACCAGAAGCCACAGGGGCAGGGGAAGGGGGTGCCAGGGGAGGGGGGGTGCCCCACATGAAGCAGGGACGTTATGAGGCAAAGAGACTGCGGTCTGGAGAGTCCAGCAGGGCTGACGGGGGCAGAGGGGCCACTCCGAGAAGGGAGCGGGAGATGCAGGGCCAAACCAAGGGTGTCAGCTGCCCCTAAGGGAGGACGCTCTGACGGCCGAGTCGTCCCAAGAGGGCTGCCTCTGAGGCAGGGAGCACCCCGTCACTAGGGAGCTGGGAGAGGGCAGTGAGCTGCACCACCTCCAGATCCTCACCCACCCTGCAGCTGTTGTTGCTGCTGAGTCGCTCAGTCGGGTCCCACTCTTTGTGACGCTGTGAACCACAGGAGTCCCCAGGCTCCTCTATCCCTGGAATTCTCCAGAATCGACTACTGGAGGGGTTGCCATGTCCTCCTCCAGGGGATCTTCCCCATCCAGGGGTCGAACCCAGGTCTCTCACACTGCAGATGGATTCTTTACCAACTGAGAAACCAGGGAAGCCCAAGAATACTGGAGGGGGTTGTCATGCCCGCCTCTGGAAGATCTTCCCCACCCAGGGATCGAACCCGCATCTCTGACATCTCCAGCACTGGCAGGCAGGGTCTTTACCACGCAGCGCCACAGACGCCAGCGTTCCAGGGAGGGAGGCTGGGGAGGGGTGCGCCAAGGGGAGCCCTCGGGAAGGCCATCCGCCCGGCTGACTCACACCGCGGCGTAGAGGCCTCCGCAGGCCGAGTGGTAGAAGCCGCGCACCATGGTGTGCAGGACGAAGGTCATAAACTGCAACGGAAGGGAGAGGGCGGAAGTGAAGGGCGGTGGGGGCAGAGCCGGGGGAGCAGAGAGGGGAGGGGGCAGAGGTGAGGGGCGGAGCG
>NW_024070201.1:77716910-77763709 GCF_014754425.2 Oryx dammah
GGCGGCGCAGGGGTGCGGAGGGGGGGGGAGGTGAAGGGGGCGTGGGGGCGGGAGCGGGGTGCGGAGAGGGGAGGGGGCGGAGGTGAAGGGGGCGGAGATGAGGGGGGGGAGATGGGGGGGTTGAGGCGGGAGGAGGGTGCGGAGAGGCGGGGAGGGTGACAGAGCCCACGGGGCGGTCTCCTCGTCCACCCGACCTCCTGGAGACACCTCCTGGAGAACCGGGCAAATAGACCCAGAGGACGGGGACCCGCCTCCGCCGGAGGCTGGTGCCGGGGAGACCACCGTGAGGCAGGGAGTGTGGGGCGCGTGGAAGTTGGTACCTGGAGGTGTAGGTTGTTGATGAGGCAGGTGATGCCAAAACCCACGAGCAGCAGGTTAGTCAGGGTGAAGGCGTTGATGGCGTTGGTGAGCTTCTGGATCTCACGGTAGCGTGGTCTGACGGACTTGGTGGCCGCCCCGTCCCTGCGCAGGACAGGCCGTCACTGGCCCCAACCTCCTCAGCGGCCGCCCTCCCATTTCAGGGCACCAGGAGAGGGAGAAAGTCTCTCTTCCAGCCGCGTGCTTCTCAAAGCATGGCTCCTCCAGCACCATCCGGTATGCCTGCGTGCGTGCCTGCTCAGTCCTGTCTGACTCTCTGTGACCCCTGGGACTGTACCCCGCCAGGCTCCTCTATCCATGGGATTCTCCAGGCAAGAATACTGGAGTGGGTTGCCATGCCCTCCTCCAGGGGACCTTTCCCACCAGGGATCAAACCCAGGTCTCTGGCTTTGCAGGTGGGCTCTTTACTGTCTGAGCCACAAGTTCTATGGGATGACAATGAGAAATATGCCACCTTGAAGAGGGCCTTCACCCACCCATGCTGGCACCCCGCTCTTGGACTTCCAGCCTCCAGAACTGTAAGAAATAAACTTCCACCGACCCCAAGCTCCTCTGTCTGCCATTTTGTTACACCCGTCTGAGCAGACTCAAAAAGACTCTGAGCCAAAACCACCCAGCTAAGTCATTCCCAGATTCTTGTCTCTCAGAAACGATGAGATAATGAATATTGTTTAAAGATGCAACGTTTGAGAGCACTTTGTTACACAGCAGTAGATATCTAATACACCAGATCTATTTCTTCCTAACCTTAAGAAAGCTCCAGAGTGTGCTCATCATGACAAAGGTTCTGGAACCTCCTACTAAAAGCTGTGTGATCTCGAGTCAGTTCCTGAACCTTTCTGCATCTCGGCTCCTCTGTGAAGCGAGCATAATAACGTGTGTACCTAGCTCAGGGACCAGCGCAAGATTAAATAGGACAGTGCACCGGTGCCTGGTGCACAGGCAGCATTTACTGCCAGCTATGCTCATCATCAAGGCAGCTGCGTCCCCTCCTGGTCTCAGTTTCCTCATCTGTAAAATGGGCACGAGCCCCTCCTCTCCTGGGTTCCTCGGGAGAATGGAATAAGACACTGGGTGTGAAAGCACAGAGCTGTCCCCACCCCAGGGCAGGTCACCTGGGAGTGGGGCCGTCCACGCAGTCCTTGATCCGCCAGTCCATGACGTAGCCAATGAGAGGGCAGGTGAGAAGGCACAACAGCTGCAAGGCCCCAAAGACAGAGGAGTAGAGCTCCACTGGGAGGGCGGGAGGGGAGCGGGGTCAGGGGCTGGCAGGCGGGGCGTGGGCAGCCCAGCTTCAGCAGAGCGGGGACGCCAAGATCTCCCCCTCTGACCCCCAGCTTCTCAGATCCCCCACACAGCCAGACAGTCCAGTGGATACTGTCACCCACCTCCAGCAGAGGCAGGGGAAAGCCAAGATGTGCCCCCTCTGATCCCCAGCTTCTCAGATCCCCCCCACAGCCAGGCCGCATGACCCAAGGATGGGTCACCCATCGACAGGGAGGGGAGGGGTCCGGGCCCAAGCTTTTGTCCTCCTACCTGTCTCTGTGGCCCTCTGCTTCAGGTCATCCGTCTCTGTTGGGCACGGGAGGGGGGGAGGGAGGAGGCCAGGGTGAGGGGAGCTCGGTCAGCGTGCCCCCCACACCCGCAGCCCCCCGGGGGCTCAGCAGCACCTCACCATGCTCCTGGCCGCCCGTCACCAGGTACTCCAGCATCTTGTTCATGGCGGCCATGTAGAAGATGATGCGCAGCTGGGTCATGCCCATGGTGAGGAGGCTCCACAGGAAAATGGGGGAGCAGAGGCTCCTACGCAGGGGCACAGACTCTGGGGGGACAGCAGGGGGCGCCCCTGAGCCCCAGGACTCCAGTGTGCCACGTCCCAGGGGGTGCCGTTCTGGTGGGCACTGCCGCAGTGACCTCGGAGAGGGGCTGCCTTAGCCTCTCTGGCCTCTGAGTCGCCCAGCTCTGTAACTATCTCACTAGGAGACTTTTTTTTTTTTTCTGGCCACGCTGCGTGGCTTGTGGAATCTCAGCTCCCTGACCAGGGTTCAAACCCAAGACCTAAGCACTGGACCACCAGGGAATTCCCTCACCAGAACATTCTCAGGTGACCTCCAGGTGTGTACCCCAGGCTTAGCTTTTTTTTTTTAGGGAGTGTTTAAGGGACTTTATTTTCTAAAAATCCATCCTACCTATATGATTTTTTCCCCCGCTAAATCTTCACTTCGTTAAAAACTATCAGAAACAAAGTCACTCTGGCTACTATTTACTAGGCACTTGCCATGCGCTGCACACCGGACCTGCACCATCCCATGTCATGAAACTGTGCTGTGCTTAGTCGCTCAGTTGTGTCCAACTCTTTGCAACCCCACAGACTATATCCCACCAGGCTCCTGTCCGTGGGATTCTCCAGGCAAGAATACTGGAGTGGGCTGCCATGCCCTCCTCCAGAGGGTCTTTCCAACCCAGGGAGTGAAGCCAGGGCTCCCGCACCGCAGGCAGCTTCTGCACTGCAGCCCAGGGCGCAGCACACCGACAGATGGGGGGCTGCAGCTCAGTACAGCCCATGACCTGCCCAAGGTCCCAGGGCTGGGAGCCGCAGGCCAGAGGGGCTCAGCTCAAGCCCATAACAGCTCTGCCTGGGGGACCCATCAGTGGGGACCACCTCAGAACCTCACAGCATGCCTCAGTTTACAGAGAGCTCACGTTCCTACCTGCGTTCAATCCTCCCAACTAACTTCCCTGTGAGGTGGGTGTTCTCAGTTCAGTTCAGTCATCTCAGACTCTTTGCGACCCCATGGACTGCAGCACGCCAGGCCTCCCTGTCCATCACCAACTCCCGGAGTTTACTCAAACTCATGTCCATTGAGTCGGTGATGCCATCCCCTTCTCCCGCCTTCAATCATTCCCAGCATCAAGGTGTTCTTAGTGCTAGCTTAAGGGACGGGGAAGGTGAGAGTGGGGTTAAGCGACCCACCCAGGTCACGTGGCTTGGAACCGAGGAGCTGGACTCAAACCCCCATCTCCGGACGCCCATCCGTCTTCCCCGTCTTCCCCGCACCCCACGGCTGACGCCCCGCCAAGCGGCCGGGCGGGAGGCAGGCGCAGCTCCCCGACGCGGCCAGCAGGGGCGCCAACCAACCGGGTCGCGCGGACCCAGCCTAGAGGCCGGCTCCCCCGGCGGCGTCTGACGCAAGTGGCTTGGAGGTTGCAGGGAGCCCCGCGGAAAGAAACCCTCTCTCCCACAGGCCTGGAAGGAACCTGCCCCATTCCGGAAGCGGCCGCCGGATTCCAGGAATCCGGCCGAGGACCCGTGAACCCAAGCATCCTGGAGTTCTCTGAGCTTCGACTTTGCCCCCGTTCTAGAAACGGGAGGCAGGCCCACCTGTCCGGCGGGGGGGCGGAGGGGGGGGGTGTTGTGAGAACTCAGGAGGGAAAATGAGCACCCAGGCAAGGGTGCTCACTCCCCGTGAGGCCCCGGCCTCTCCACCCACCGAGGCCGTCCCGGGACCGGACACTCACTCTCAGCAGAGCTCTCTGCACCGCCACGCACGTCCTGGGATGAGATAAAGAGGACCCCCTCCTCCAGGCTGGGGGCCTTCTGGCTCAGCCGCTGGCCCACCGTGCTCACGTAGGAGTAGAAGCGGTCCCCGGTCACCCTGTGGTCCAGGGCCAGCTCTCTGAGCTTGGTCTTCTCCCTGCCGGGAGCCGGGCAGCAGCTCGTGGGAAGCAGCCCCACAGAGCCCTACCTCTGCAGCCTGCCTCTGGCGGGTGCTGTCCTGGGTGTGCCAAGTCCTCTGTACCCAGTGCTGACGCGCTCCCCAGCGCAGGGCTTGTGTCTGCACAGCTGGGAGCCCAGGGCCGGGCTCAGCACCCGCTAAGTGAAGGGTGGATGAAGCCGCTTTCCACTTAGGCTGTTGCCTTGGAGGCTGCCCTAAGGACCCAGATTCTGGCGAGGGACCAGGCAGAGGGAAGGATAGATTAGAAGTCTGGGATTCACATATGCACACCGCTCTACCTCAGCATGAAACAGAGAACCAGCAGAGACCCACTGCCTAGTACCCAATATTTTATGACAAGCTAGCAGGGAAGAGAATCAGAAAAAGAATACATGTATATCTGAATTACCCTGCTGTACACCTGAGACCAACACAACACTGTAAATCAACTATACTTCAATAAACACATTTTTTAAACAGAAGAACTCAGGCTCTGAAGTTCTATCTTCCTTTTGGCTACACCATGCAGCTTGTGGGATCTTGGTTCTATGACCGTGGATTGAACTCAGGCCCTTGGAAATGAAAGCATGGAGTCCAGGGGAGTCCCAGGTTCTGGAGTCCTGATCCCAACCTTAGAGTCACCGTGCGGCCCCCAACCCCGCCCCGCTCCAATGGTGTGTGACTCCAGGAAAGTGACTGTGTGCCCCTGCTCCTGTTAGGAATGGAGTTAATATCAGAACCCACGTCCTGAGTCTGAGAATGACCACTGGGCACAGGGTCTGGCACACAGAGGACGCTCGATCAGTATCAGCTATTTGACTGGCACCCGAGGTGCTTGGGTGTGGAGCATCACCCCAGTGCCCTGGGGAACTGACGGGGCAGTGTGTGTGTGTGTGTGTGTGTGTGTGAACTGACGGGGCGGGGTGTGTGTGTGTGTGAGTTGATGTTCAGGTTGCCCCACAAGGGGTGGGACATTATTCCTCTGCAGACCCCTTTTCTGGGTCCCCGTGGCATGCGTCCCTGCCACTCTGACCCCGTCCTCCAGCCTGGACAGAAGGATAGCGCTCCCCATGTCCGGCTGCCAGCATCATGCCCCAGCCACGCAGAACACCTGCAGGAGGTCAGATCGGGCCTGAGGTCCAGGTGAGAAAGCAGAGCTCGGAAAGCTCAGGTAGTCCGCAGAGCTCGCTTTTCCTGACTCCGAGCTGCTCCTAGCATCGCACCACCATACTTGGCTTCCAGGTCTGCAGGTGGGGTCTCCTCCCATCTCCCCCTCCCCCACCGCCACAGTTGCTCACTTGTAGTTGACTTCCTCAGGGGAGGGAAAGGCCTCCCTGGGCCAGTTGAAGGCGCAGTTCAGAAAGATGAGGCAGGCCAGGCCCGACCAGGCGAACATAATGGCCATGAAGGACACACCGGCATTGTAGATCAGCTGTGGGGGAGCAGGGAGGCCCGTGGCGGAAGCTGCCGGGCCCCAGCCCCGCCCCCTCCAGCCAGAGCTGTAACCCGGGCCCCAGAGGCCTCTGGGGAGGTCTTTTTGGGCCCACCCCATGTGCCCAATTCGCAGATGAAAACACAGAGGCCAGACGCTAAGACCAGACCTAGAAGCCCCACTGCCCTCTCTCCTTTCCATCCCCACCCCTCCCAAGAGCGACGTGATTCCCAGCAGGTGCCGAAGAGGCTGGCCACAAGCGCAACGTGCCTTTGGAATCTCAATTTTTATCTTAAGAAGACACACCAGCGTTGCCTTTGACTCCACACACGTTCTTGTTTTCACACATAAGTCGTTTCATTTCATGGACAAGAGAGGAGGGCGGAAGCTCCCAGCCGTGTTTGTCCTGCCCCTTCCTGCCGCCCTCCCTGGGGGAAAGACAAAACCTCCACTGGAGAAGTCTTAGCTCAGCTCTCACAGGTGTGGCGGCCCGGGAGGCAGGGAAGCAGGATGCTGTGCAGCCTCAGGGCCAGCAGGCTCTGTCCTGACATATTCTGTGCCCACGGGTCAGCCCCGCAGGTGAGACAGCCAGGCGGGCAGAGCTGTCCTGCCTGCCACCCTCTGCCCGGGAGAACCGCTGTCTGTGCTGGTCCCAGGTCCCTGCTCTGAGCTCCGGCTCTGCCTGGGAAAACCGCTCCTCCTGGGCTCCGGCTTCAGGGCTCTTTCCTCCCAGGGAGCAGGACAGAGCCTCAAAGGGCCACACCCCAAGGGTCTGGCTCTTCAAATCTCTCTGGCTTAGTGGAGGGAAGGGAGACCTCCCCACCTCCAGGCCTGGTCCTGCCTGAACAACTGTCAGCCACCCCATAAGTGCTCACTGCACCACCACTGGGACAGATGCTGAGCAGAAAGTGAAGGTGTTCAGTGGTGTCAGACTCCTTGTGACCCCATGGACTGCAGCACACCAGACCTCCCTGTCCATCACCAACTCCTGGAGTTTACTCAAACTCACGTCCACTGAGTCGGTGATGCCATCCAGCCATGGCATCTTGTCTGTTCATGTGATGCCAGTCCCTGTGTGCCAGCTACTGCCCTTTCCTATGGTGCTTTTCTAGCTGCTCCACTATAAGATTAAAAGTGGTCTTCTTTCTTTTTTGTGTGTGCTTGTTTTTTAATGTGTTATTTGTATGAGAAGTATCATAAACCTATTACACACCTATTACATTACTATACAAATAGTATCAATCCTGTTTCACATACAGCCAATTGTATTAGTTGGGTATGGAGGCTAACTTTGTTGGCCTTGCAAACAAATAGGATTTACACATGTGCTCTTGGAATGGAACTCACTCCTTTGCAGGGTACTTACTGTAATAAATTAACTGCCCAGACCAGACTCTGAAGAGCATGCTTTGACCCAGCTGAGAAGGTGATTTGATATCAGAGGCAGGAAGGAGGCCCCAGGTTTGCCCAGAGTGAGAACACAGGCCTTCTGGCTCTAGGTGGACCTGTCTTACAGCTGGCCTCGCCTGGACTAGCTTGGCGACCTCAGGACCCAAATTGCCCAGCCTCTCCAGGACAGGGAAAAAAGATGTGCGTGAAAAGTGGGGTGACATCCAAAAGCCCAGGGCCTGGAAGGCATGTAAAGGGGTCGTTTTTGATTCCGCAGGTGAAAGAGAGCAGGTGGGTGAGCTAGTTCTCCATCTAAGATCATTCTGGAAATCATGCGGATGATCGCTCAGAGAGGGAAAACACCGGCTGAGAAAGCACCAGCCTGGGAGGCAGCATGAAGGCCTGGACTCAGACAACGGGAAGGGAAAGGATAACAGAGACCCACTGGTCCGCAGCTGCACCAGGCTCTTCCTACAACGTCCCAGGGCTTGTCCCTTTGGAGGCGGGAGCTGACCTCTGCCTGGCAGGAAATGGGTCACCAGACATACCAGCCACCAGGCACCCAGTTCTTGTGTCAAGGCAGAAAGAAGACCAAGCAACCTCACGGACCACCACCCACTCCCCGAGCAGCCTCATACCTTGATCCCTGGGTATGTGATGGCAGAAGAGGCGTAGGAGCCGATCATGAGGGCCATGAACGTGGAGCGCAGGTTCCCAAACATGTTGGGCAGCTGAGAGAGGAGATGGGTGCCCATGAGCAGGGGAGACCCTGACACCCGCCCAGGGCTCCCCTTGCCCTGCTTGAAAAAGCCTGGAAGCTTCTAATCCCGGCAGTCCTCAAAGCAAGCTCCAGGAACATGTGTCCCAGAGTCACAGCAGAAAAGTTCTAAGGCAAAATCAATGAGGGAAACTGCCGTAACCCCCCTCCCACACGCAGCACGGGTGCTAAGTCACTCAGTCGTGTCCATGGGTCTCTGTTTGTGATCCTATGGACTGCAGCCCACCAGGCTCCTCTGTTCTTGGGACTCTCCAAGCAAGAATACTGAAGCGAGTTACCATGCCCTCCTCCCGGGAATCTTCCCAACTCAGGGATCAAACCCGTGTGGCCTGTGTCTCCTGCACTGGCAGGTGGGTTCTCTACCACTGAGCCACCTGGGAAGCCCCCTCCCCTGCCACCCTGCACACACACACACACACACACACACACAGAAGTGCCTGCAAAGAGAAATTCTGTTTAACCCCAGGGTTTCCCAAGTTAGGTACTTATGGAGTCCCTTAATCATGACTTGCCTGTTAATAAGCCATGGTTAGGTATTTAAGAAATACCAGTCTAGAGCAACTCCTTTGATAGCTGAGCACTGGGACTCAGAAAGGGAAAGAAATGTACTTAAGTTCACGGAGCTCATTAGTGACTTTCTCCCCAGTTCTGGCCATATGAGCTCTATCCAGACCCTAAGGCTGTGACTACCAGGAGGGTGCCTTTTAACCTTC
Organism: Oryx dammah; assembly: GCF_014754425.2. Lineage (NCBI taxonomy): Eukaryota > Metazoa > Chordata > Mammalia > Artiodactyla > Bovidae > Oryx > Oryx dammah. The sequence goes on from NW_024070201.1 coordinate 77,725,317, forward strand.
TCAGTAGCCCCAAAGGCCACAGTCCATGGTTTCAGCTGAGCCAGGACAGGTAACAGGAGGGCTTGGGAATGGAGGATGGGAGTAAGGGAGGGGGTAGGGCCAGGGCCAGGCCTGTGTCCAGAAGAGGAAGCTCGGACACACAAAGCAAGCCCAGAATTCCCACTGGTGGAGAACTGGTCGTGCTTTTTCCAGTAAGCGGCCTGAGATGACCTCTAAAAATGGGGCACTATTCTCTGGATCCAGAAAACCCCACAAAACCATGCAAATCAGTAAGTTCAGATCTGCAATTCACTTTAAGAACACTTGTGAAACTGCCCAGGCCATCAAGGGTATGCACATCTGAAAACCCCCCACGTATCTCAAGGAGGTCACTTTAAAGAAGCAACGTGTACCATTCTGTCGTTGCAATGGTGGAGTTGGTAGGTGTCCACGGGCCAAACGGTGGGGCTGGACTCGGGGTCGGTGGTCCCACAAGAGTGCTGAATTTTTACTGCACATGCTCAAAAATGCAGAGAGCAATGCTGAACTCCAGGGCTTAGGTGTCGATTTTCTGGTCACTGAGCACATCCAGGTGAACAAAGCCCCAAGGATGTAGCAAAGGACTTAACAGAGCTCGTGGTCGGATCAACCCAGACACAAGCTCTCCTTGCCACACTGAGAGGATCCTTACTGAAAAAGAATAGATGGTTCCTCAGAAGACTGCACAGAAGGAAAAAATATCCCAGGAGACACTGAAAATAAAAAGCCAAAAGCTTATGGCCTGGGGAGTAAATGCCACAAAAAATAAATGCAAATAATAGTTTTTTAAAAAAAGGAGAACGACTGGTCTTCTGTTTACTGGCCTGAGCCAGGCCCTGGAAGGAGAGGAAAGCACAGTCGGGTATCCCCCACCTCGACCCCTACTCCTCACTGCCAGTCCACAGAGCCCCCAGCTGGAAGAGTCTTAGATGCCACACAGGGCTAAAACCCTCTCTGCAGAGGGGAAAACGGAGGCTCAGAAGGGATCTGAAACAGCTCTGGAGAGGAAGGGGAATAAACACAGATATCTCGGCTGGGAAACAGAGGCGGGGCCGGGATGACCCTACTCGGGCAGGGGTTTCTCCGGCAGCCTGGCTCTGCAAGGCACGCTTGCCAAGAACGCCAGGGAAAGCGCCAGGGCCGGGCGAGTGGCCGGGGCCGCGGCGCTCCTCAGTCGTGCACTCCCACCCGCCTCCCGCCAGAGTCCGAGCGCTGTCTCCGCCCAGCGCTGCCTGGGCTGGCCTAGCTAAGCAGACGCTGCACTGGAACTCCGGCCGGGATCCGAGCGGCCGAGCCAGCTCCGAGACCCGGGTAGGAACCCGGCTCTGCCATTGGCTGGAGATTACTAAGACGGGGCGGGGGCGTGGCCGGATCCGGCCCTGCCATTGGCTGGAGAATTAACAGCGGGGCGGGGCAGGGGCGGGGCCAGAGTCGGGCCCTAGCATTGGCTGGAGATTACTAACAGCAGAGCGGGGGCGTGGCGGGGCGTGGCGTCCCCTGGGCCCCCGGGCAGGGTTCGAGGTCAGGCCCCAAGGGCGGGGGGAGGGTTTCGGGGCCCCGAGCCAAGCTGTACGGAGTGGAAGAGGGGCTGCGGAGCCCGGCGGGGAGGAGGGGACCCGCTTCCTCAGGGAGCTGTGAAATGTCCTGGGCTGGAATTAAAGGCAGCTGCTGTGTGTGGTGAAATTCAGCCAGAACACCCAGTCTGGCGGTCAGGCGGTCTCCTCTAAGACAAACACCCCGGGGCAGCCCAGTCTGCAGCCCCTCCCAGCACCACGGACGCTACCCATAAGCCTCCATCCCTTCTGCTCACACACACACACACACACACACACACACACACACTCAGAGTGACGTACGCCAAGCACCCCCGTAAGAGGCCAAGCCAGGCAAAAGGGCCCTCACACACACACACACACACACACACACACACACACTCAGAGTGACGTACGCCAAGCACCCCCGTAAGAGGCCAAGCCAGGCAAAAGGGCCCTCTGAAAGTCAAGCACCGTCAAGCATCAGCAATTTTGCATGGTTCAGTCTAACACACCGACGAACACATTAACCTACCTCGGACCGCACGGTACATACACCACGCAGCACACACACACCCTCAGTCTCAAGCTGCGGGCCCCTCTCACTTCCGCATCACCAGGTTTATTCTTTCCAGCATTCAGGACAGCATGCATCAGCTTACTTGTTTTTAGGGTTGTCTGTTCCCCCAACCCCTGAACATAAAGTTCCAGAAAGGGGAAATTATCAATTCTGTCTGTGCCATGGCCCCAGTGCCTAGGATGGAGTTCGACAGATGTATGGGCTTGGGAAACACACATACACACACACCCAGAATCCACACTGACAGCCTCATCTACACACACAGCCTCACACCCACCTTTCTCTGATACACACACACACGTACGTGTCTTTGATCTGCGTCCCTCTCCACCTTCACCCTTGCTAGCCCCTACCGCCCACCCCACTCCTGGGTGCCTTGCTGCCAAGTCAGGGCCTGTCATACTCACTGTGAGTGAAGAGAAGGTTAGGCAGATGCCACCGAAACCATTCATGGACAGTGCCAGGAATATCAGCGGAGACAGAACTGGGAAGGGGAGAGAGACAGATGAGGGCCTCTGGGGAGCTGGGGGAGGCTAAAAGCAGGAGCTGGGGCGCCATCCACCTTCATCCCACCCGTTTTCTTCCTGTGGGGGCACAAGATGCCAGACATCTCACCTTTGGTGTCCCAAGAGGCCAGGGCCATGAGGAAGCAGGATGCAGCGAAGCAGGCACTACGGAGAAGCAGGGAGAGGGAGCGGTTGCTCCCCCACTGCAGCACCACCCCACCCTCCAGCCCCCCGCAGCCCCTGCCAGCCCCCCACAGCCCAACCGCCTCACCTGCCCATCAGCCGCGTGGGCCGGGGGCCGAAGCGGTCCATGAGGACCCCCAGCGGCAGGGTGGTGGCGCTGAGCACAAAGGAGCCGATGGTGAAGCCCAGGTTGAGCATCTCTTCCTGCTGGTTGCAGCTGGGCCACCCGTGCGGCTCGTCCTGGGTGGTGTTGGTGGTGTTCTCAGCTGAGGAGGGGAGAGGAGAGGCAGCACGTGACCGCGAGAGCCCTCCCAGGAGCACGTGCTGGGACCAGGGGTCCGGCTCTCCAGTGCCCGGGCCTCTGCTTGCCTGCTAACCGGGGGACTCTGGAATCACACCTACTCTGATGGGGAAGGGGCTCCATAAATGGCAGCGACAGCTACTGGGCTTCCCTGGTGGCTCAGTGGTAAAGAATCTGCCTGCCAGTGAAGGAGACCTCGGGTTGATCTCTGGGCCAGGAAGATCCCCTGGAATAGGGACAGGCTACCTGCTCCAATATTCTTGCCTGGAGAATTCCATGGACAGAGGAGCCTGGTGGACTATAGTCCATGGGGTCACAACGAGGCAGACACGACTGAGTAGGGATGCATGCGGTTTATCACCCGGGGGGTCATACATCCAACCTGAGGCCTCGACTAGCTCCAGCAGGATAACACACATCTAAGTATTTACTGCACTGAAATATTCACTCAGTGTCCAAGGTTAGGGAGTGGTAGAGCCTCAACAGGAAGCACCCATGAGTCTGGGACAGCTTCAGTGGGTGACGTTCGAATGATGTGACAAGAATTCCCTTAACACTTAGAGGATCCTTTCCCCATAAGTGCATGCTGATAAAATAATAGCTCGTATTTTTAGATTAATTAATTTGGCTGTGCTGGGTCTTAGTTGCGGCATGCTGGCTCTGGTTCCCTGACTGGGGATTGAACCTGGGCCCCCTGCAGTAGGAACATAGAGTCTTAGCCACTGGAACTCCAGGGAAGTCCTCCAAGAGCTAATATTTGTTGAGCATTTACCCATGCTCTAGGCATATTCTCAACGGTCACTGTATTAACTGATGACGGTCCCAGCAGTTAGCTAATAAAGTTGTCCCCACTCTCCAGATAAGGAAATCAAGATATAGAATTTGGAGCATGGCACTGCCCTAAAGAACAGTGGCATCCCCCAGGTAAGATGCCACCTGGGAGCGGAGACAGGTTAGTGAGAAAGGCCGATGGTGAGGGAAGGGAGGGGTTTTCACCTCATTCAACGCTCAGTGGACCGTGAGGCTGGGACTCTCCCCTCCGTCCTATTTCCACTTAGGCATCCTGGCCAAGGGCAAAGTCAGGGTGTGCCTGGAGGGCAGACAGACCAGGGTCTGAATTCCCACCCCAACCCCCACTGGCTGTGCAACCTTGGGCAAGTAACTTCCTCTCTCTCAGGCGCGGGCCCCTTGCCTGAAACAGGGAGTAAAGAACGGCTAACCAAAGCTCCTTAGGAGATTCAGTTGGAGAAGGGGCGTAAAGAGCTCCGTACACGGCCTGGCCCCGAGAAGATGCTCCCGGAACAGCTGATGAAGGGGTCAGTGGTGGTCCACGATCTGGGAGCCTCTCCTCCATGTGCTGGAGACCCCACAGTGAATGAGACAGCTCCCAGCTCTCACGGGGTTTGTACTAGATAATAATCAAGTGGACTCTGACATACAGAAATTCCCCGACAAACGAACCTTAAGTTGCAAACGTGCGTTCCATAAATCTCAGGCATGGATGACCTTGCAGCTCGCCCTCTCTCTCCTATTGCTGATGACCCTTCAGCTCCACCGTCTCCCACCGTTTCTCCCTCCTCCAGTCAGTAGCTTTTCTTGCCTGTTCCCTCGATGCCAGACCCTGTGTGCCAGCTGTTGTTCTGTAGTACTGCACTTTTCAGGCGCTGTGCTGTGCTAAGTCACTTCCAGCCGTGTTCAACTCTTTGCAACCCTATGGACTGTGACCCACCAGGATTTTCCAGACAAGACTACTGGAGTGGATTGCCATGCCCTCCTCCAGGGGATCTTCCCGACCCAGAGATCGAACCCACGTCTCTCATGCCTCCTGCACTGGCAGACAGGTTCTTTACCACTGGCGCCACCTGTACTGCAAACATTCAAACTATTTTCTATTTTGTGTTTGTTTTTTATGTATTATTTGTGTGAAAAGTATTACAAAGCTATTACACACAGTACTACATAGCCGACTGTGTTGGTTGGGTACCTAGGCTAAGTGTTTGGACCTACTAACAAATAAAGAACATGCTCTCTTAATACATGCTCTACTTAATAGACTTAAGACCTACTTAATAGACTTGATAGACTTTAGAACATGCTCTCAGAACAGAACTGGGTGGTATGTAGGGGGTTACTGTAAAGAGCAACAGGTGCTGCTGCTGCTAAGTTGCTTCAGTCGTGTCTGACTCTGTGCGACCCCACAGACTGTAGCCCCCCAGGCTCCTCCGTTCATGGGCTTGTCCCGGCAAGCATACTGGAGCAGGTGTGGCCACCTTCTTGACCCCGGGGCTGAGCCCGCCTCTCTACGTCTCCTGCATCCGCAGGCAGCTCTTCACCATTAGCACCACCTGGGAAGCCCCTCTGGGTTCGGGCCAGCCCCCCAATTTAGTGATCTTCATTGTCACTGCCTACTCCTCCGCTGGGCTGCTCTGCACCTGCCCCTTCCGCCTCCACACACTTCAGTGACATCTACTACACTACAAGCAGTATGATCGGACAGCAGGTAAAACGGGAAGAAGTGCAGTGATAATTTAGACCAGAGGCTGCAAAGAGGTGACCAGCAAGGAACCCTACAGGTATTGTGCTTGGCTTGCAAATTTTAATTGGGTGCCATTTACTTCTTTATTTAGCTGCAACCAGATCTTAGTGACAACATACGGGATCTAGCTCTCTGACCAGTCATTGAACCGGACGCCCCTGCATCGGAGGTGTGGCGGCGTCTTAGCCACTGGACATCTAGGCAAGTCCCTGGGTGCCAGTTTAAAATCAGGAGCTATCATCTAAAAATCCCAAAGTCTGGCTTTTCTTTATCATGTCAGAAGATCTGGCCACTGCTGGAGGTGAGTGGCAGCCACTCCTTTCCGTCAGGGCCTGCCCTCTCTAAGTCACCTCTCTATTAGCTCTCCACCGTTCACCATCCTGTAGCTGCCCTGATTGGCCTAATTATTATTATGGTTTTCACTGAAGTATACTTGACACAGAATATATCAGTTTCACGTGTACAACACAGTAATTTGACATTTATATATACTGCAAAACGATCACGACAATGTCTAGTTACCATCCGCCACCATACAAAGTTAATGTACTATTAGTAGCTGTATTCCCCTGCTGGATATTAACACCCAATTGTTATTAGCTGCCAGGCCTCTGAGTCTGCAGCCCCTGAATTAGACACAGGCCTCCTAAGTCTTTCACAATCAAATGATACTTTCTCTCACTAGCTCTCAGCTAATCAACGTTGTGCCAGGCTTTTCCATATAGGATATCATTTAATCTTCATAACCCTAAGAAGTGAGTGCAGTGACCCTCACAGATAGATGGTGAAGCTCTGAGAAACAAAGCAAATCACACAGCTTCTTACAGGCAGGCCAAGTTCCAGCTCAAGACCTTCTCCAAAGTCAACACTTCCTGGTTGCTCCACTGGGCTGCTCTCTCCCGAACAGAGCAACTTAGTAAGTTTCCAAAGCCAACGCTTGTGCTGGCAAGGACATGCGTTCTTCCATGGGCGGAGAATTCTAGCCCAGTGGATAGCAAATAACTGAAGGTCCATTAATGCATTCACTTCTCTGGTTTCAGTCGGTCCGCCTCTTGTGAGTTTGACTCACAGGAGCTAGCTCCTGGATGGATAAAGCCAGACCTTTCTTTTTATAATGTACTTTTTATGGCAGTATAATTGAGTTAGTTTCTGCTGTATAACAAAGTGAATCAGCTATACATATACATATATCCACGCTTTATTTTTAGTCTTTTCCCATATAGGTCATTACAGAGTATTGAGTTGAGTTCCCTGCTCCTTGTTAGTTATCTATTTTATATATAGTATTGTGTATAAATCGATTCCAATCTCCAATTTACCCCCTGCCAACCCTTTCACCCTGGTAATGGTGAGTTTGTTTTCTACAGATGTGACTCTATTTCTGTTTTGTAAATGAGTTTGTTTATACCACTGTTTTAGATTAAGCCAGACTTCTGAACCAAGAGGGGAGTCAGCCCAGGATGCAAAGACCTCTTAGACCTCTGTCTGTGACAGTTACAACAGGAGAGGTCTCTGAAATCTAATTTCCCCCATTTTATAGACAAGTGAAGCATGAGGTATGGTGAAAGAAACGTATGCAGGAAGTTAATGCTTGAGTCGGGCTCTGAAGTCAGAGAAAACTGTTTCCCAAGTGTGGTATGCAAGGCATGTGTGCACTCAAGCTGGGTTTACAGGCGCCTCTGGCCCTTGAGCCACAGGGGGCTGGGGCCTCAACCCGTCCTCCTCCGTGAGGACACCTGCCTGCAATTGAGTCAGCCCGACCTGCTCGGGGTCCCTCCGTATCTGCGTTTCTGCAGCTGCAGATTCAACCCAGCAGCAAGTGTGCAACCTTGTATGATTTACTACTGAAAACAATCCTGAGCGGTTCAAACCTGTGCTGTTCAAGGGTTAACTGTGCATGATCCACAGCTGTTAGTTATTTGAAAGTGTATCTTTTTTATAGTTATTAGTTATTCGAAAGTATATCAAACACATACATGTACATACGTATACATATGTAAATACATATCCCTTCATGGGTCACAGCCTCGTCCTGGGAAAGGGGCTTGTGTAACTCAGTGCAGCTATGAGCCATGCCATGCAGGGCCACCCAAGACAGACAGGCAACCTGATGCCAAGAGTCGACTCATCAGAAAAGACCCTGATGCTGGGAAAGACTGAGGAGAAGGGGGCGACAGAGATGAGATGGTTGGATGGCATCGCCGACTCGATGGACATGAGTTTGAGCAAGCTCCAGGAGACAGTGAAGGACAGAGGACCCTGGCAGTCTACCAGGTCACAAAGAGTCAGACACGACTTGGTGACTGAAGAACAGCAGAGAGATATATATGTATGGTGCGCATCTGTGGGTAACACCAAACCCAAGGTTCCAAGAACGTCACACTTCAAACTGAGGCTTTTTTAGGGGGCTTCCTTGGTGGCCCAGTGGTGACAGCTCTGCTCTTCCAACACAGGGAGTGTGGGTTCCATCCCTGGTTGGGGAACTAGGATTGCATATGCAGCGTGGCCAAAAGTAGATAAATAAAATGAGGCTTTTTAGTATTTCGTATAGCTGATTCACTTCGCTGTACATCGGAAACTAACACAGCCTTGTTAAGCAACTATATATACTCCAACAAAAAATAATTTAACAAAGGAAAAGAAAATGTGGCTTTTAAAACTTTGTCTTTCTTTGTTTTCATGAGGCTTTTTAAGTGGACTGATGTAAAAGGAAATAGGAAGTAAAGAATGGTACCTATGGCACACAGAAATGTAGAATCATGCCGGTGAACTGCACATGAGCGGTCTGGGAAACCCTGGGGAAGGGGATGATTGCTTCTGGCTCCACTAGCTGTGCGGCTGAAACCCTGAGGCTCTGTTATCCCATCTGTGAAATGGGTTCAGCGGTTGCAGCTGTAGGAGAGGAGGGCTGTATGGACTGCTGCGTGCACTCACAATACTCACAGAAAGATCCCATTCTCTTTGTCTCTCGGGTCTGTGAGCCCTTCCTCACTGTCACCCCTCCCCCCAGCCCCAAGATTCACCATCCTGCAGCTGACACAGCCACAGTCCCAAACACCCACAGGTCTGGGCTTTGGATGGCTGTCTTCTCTGTAACAGGACTCCCACAGGAGGACTCTTGGGCTAAAGGCCACGGGAAAAGGTTCTGGGGTCCGAGCTGAGGCTGAACACTCACTCTGCTCCTTATTTGTTCGCTGTGTGACCTGGGGCAAGTTACTTACCATCTCTGAGCTTCAGCTTTCTCCTCTTTGTTTTTAACATTTATTTTGTGCTTGTGTGCTCAGTCATGTCCGACTCTTTGCGACCCCATGGACTATATATAGCCCTCCAGGCTCCATTTCATCTGGCTGTGCCAGGTCTTAGCTGTGGCATAAGAGGTATTTAGCAGCAGCATTAGTTGCAGTATTTGAGATCTAGTTCCCCGACCAGGGGTTGAACTCAGACTCCCTGCTTTGGAAGCACGGGGTCTGAGCCACTGGACCACCAGAGAAGTTCCAGCTTGCTCTGCTACAAACGCAGAGCTGCCGCGAGGGTCTCACAACATGGTGCGGTCTCTAAAGATCTCACTAGCAAACAGTCAGTGCTTGGTGAGCGCTGGCTGCTGTTTATCATTGTGGCATTTATGCAGCTTATGCAGTTCTGTGTCATCAACTGAATCGCCTCTGCCTACCTTCTGAGTAACAGAGTCCCCTTTAGCTGCGATGCCCCTACGGGTGGGTGAGCCATCCACCAAAGCTGAGAAGAAAGAAAGGGGTGGTCAGGGCACCCCAAAGCCAATGCTAATAAGTGCCTTGATAATGAACTCAACATCTGTTAAATGGCATCACTGGTCCTCACATCATTTCCCTGAAGCAAGAGGGATAAGGGTTGTCCACTCCACTGTAGACTTAGACGTAGAGATCCAGAGAGGCTAAGGAACTCGCCCAGGGTCACACAGAAAATGCTGGGAGAGCTGGGTGCCGAACAAAATAAGAAAGCACACCTGGAGTCTGAAATTTGTATGCTGGCTCTCATTTCACTTTCCCAGCAGCCTCGAGAGGTAGGGACTGTTGGTCCTACTTTATACACAGGGTAATGCAGATACTAGTGGGCTTCCCGGGTGGCTCAGTGGTAAAGAATCTGCCTGCCAATGCGGGAGACCCGGGTTCGATCCCTGGGTCGGGAAGATCCCCTGGAGAAGGAAACGGCAACCCCTCCAGGATTCTTCCCTGGGAAATCCCACGGACAGAGGAGCCTGGTGGGCTACGGTCCATGGGGTCAAAAAAGAGTGGGACGTGACACAGTGATTCAATAACAACAACAACAGTATTAAGAAAGGTGAGGAACTGGCTGCAGTGAGCCAAGCAGCACAGAGCAGCACGGGCAGCCACGCTGTCTGTCTCCTCCCACTCACAGCGGGGACGCAGAGTCCCAGCCCGAGTCTGTGTTCTTGGGACCCTGTCGAGGGAAGCTTCAGGAAGCAGAAAGCAAGTGCGCTGGGCAGAGCAGCAGGTGGGGCAGCCCCCAGGAGCCAGACGTCTGGAGGCTGAAGTCCTCTGAGTGAAAGAGAGCCCTGTTGCGCCCGCTTATCAGAGTGCTCATAAAGTTCTGAAACAAGGAGGGCTCACTCTGGCCACTGCTGGTGATCCCAAGGAACCAGCCTCCAACACACGCTCATGCCTGGGCAAGCGGGAACACCGGATGGTGACCGGACACGGCCCACAAAAGTAAGTTCAACTAGCTTAGATCTCTAAGTGCAAGACCTAAAACTGTCAAACTCCTAGAAGAAAGCACAGATGGGAATCTTTGTGATCTCAGATGAGGCGATGGTTTCTTAAACATGACACCAAAGCACAGATGTCAAAAGAAAAGATAGCTTGGACTTCACCAGTATTAAAACCTTTCATGCTCCAGACCAAATTTATGGTTACCATAAACCAGATTTCAGGCTACCAAACGGGAATGGGGGAGCGAGGAGAGGGAGAGATTAAGAGTGTGGGGTTAGCAGCTACAAACTGTTATCTACAAAACAGATAAACAACAAGGACCTACTGTATAGCACAGGGAACTATATATTGAATAGCCTGTAATAAGCCATCATGGAAAATAATATGAAAAATAATTATATATATGTGTGTGTGTGTATTAACAGATAAAACTGCATCACTTTGCTGTACACCAGAAAGGAACAAAGCACTATAAATCAGCTCTACTTCAGTTAAACAAAAAAAAGTTCTGTGCTCCGAAGAACACTATAAAGAATGTGAAAAGAGGGCTTCTCTGGTGAGTCAGGGGTAAAGAATCTGCCTGCCAACGCAGAAGACACACGTTCGATCCCTGGGCGTGGAAGATCCCACCTGCGAGGAGCAGCGAGGCCAGTGTGCACGGTGACTATGGAGACTGGGCTCCAAAGCCCAGGAGCCCACACACCCCAGAGCCTGTGTTCTGCAACATCCCTGAAGTGAGAAGCTCCTATACCTGGTAAGGGCCTTGTACCTACAATACAAGGAACTCTTATAGCTCAGGAATAAAATAGAACCCACTTCAAAAATGGGGAACGGATCTAAATAGATGTCTCCAAGAAAAGATACATTAGTGGCCGAGAAGTACACGAGAAAGATGCTCAACCGTCATTAGCCGCCGCTGCTGCTAAATCGCTTCAGTCGAGTCTGACTCTGTGCGACCCCATGGACGGCAGCCCACCAGGCTCCCCCGTCCCTGGGATTTTCCAGGCAAGAGCACTGGAGTTGGGTGCCATTGCCTTCTCCGTAGCCGCTAGGGGAATGCACATCAAAACCACAGAAAGATAGCAACGTCCACAATAAACCAGATGAGAAATAACAAACATTGTCTGGGATATGGAGAAGCTGGAACTCGTGCACTGCCGATAGGAACGGAAAACAGCAAACAGCCTGCAGTTCCCCAAGTGTCAGAGTTGCCCTATGGCCCAGCAATTCCACACGGAAGGAAAGCACATGTCCACCCAGGACTTGAGCACGAGTGTTCACAGGAGCATCACCATAACAACCCCAAATGGAAACAAGCCAACATCTAGCAACTGTAGAAGGGAAAAATAAAATGTGGTGACAAAGGACTTGGAAAGGAACCACGTCTTGATACCCTTGCCAACACGAAAGAACCTTGAAAACATCATGCTACAGGAACTAAAAAGCCTCTTGATGAAAGTGAAAGAGGAGAGTGAAAAAGTTGGCTTAAAGCTCAACATTCAGAAAACGAAGATCACGGCATCTGGTCCCATCACTTCATGGGAAATAGATGGGGAAACAGTGGAAACAGTGTCAGACTTTATTTTGGGGGGCTCCAAAATCACCGCAGATGGTGACTGCAGCCATGAAATTAAAAGACACTTACTCCTTGGAAGGAAAGTTATGACCAACCTAGACAGCATATTAAAAAGCAGAGACATTACTTTGCCAACAAAGGTCCCTCTAGTCAAGGCTATGGTTTTTCCAGTGGTCATGTATGGATGTGAGAGTTGGACTGTGAAGAAAGCTGAGCGCTGAAGAATTGATGCTTTTGAACTGTGGTGTTGGGAGAAGACTCTTGAGAGTCCCTTGGACTGCAAGGAGATCCAACCAGTCCATCCTAAAGGAGATCAGCCCTGGGATTTCTTTGGAAGAAATGATGCTAAAGCTGAAACTCCAGTCCTTTGGCCACCTCATGCGAAGAGTTGACTCATTGGAAAAGACTCTGATGCTGGGAGGGATTGGGGGCAGAAGGAGAAGGGGACGACCGAGGCTGAGATGCTAGATGGCATCACTGACTTGATGGACATGAGTCTGAGTGAACTCCGGGAGTTGGTGATGGACAGGGAGGCCTGGCGTGCTGCAATTCATGGGGTCGCAAAGAGTCGGACACGACTGAGCGACTAAACTGGACTGAAATGAACCCTAACACAAGCTCACCTGTTGTAAGATGCAATTTACACGCAATGTTCAGAATAAGCAAGTCTGTGTCTGTCATAGCAAACCTGTAACAGAACGGAGATGAGGGGTTGCCTCGTGCTGGGGGGTGAAAGAAGAGGCAGGGAGGAGTGGGTACTGCTGTTGGGTCCAGGGTGACTTTAGGGGGCAAAGAAAATGTTCTAAAAGTGGTTGTGGTGATGGTGGAACAACTCTGAATAAATTAGAAACCATTAATGTGTATCCTTTTCTTTTCCTGGCCATGCTGGGTCCTCGCAGCTGCACGCGGGCCTCCTCTGGCTGCGGTGGACAGGGGCTACTCTGGCTGCGGTGGACAGGGGCTACTCTGGACGCGGTGGACAGGGGCTGCTCTAGCAGCTGTACAGGGCTTCTCTCTGCGGTGGCTTCTCTTCTGGGGAGCAGAGGCTCTAGAGTGTGCAGGCTTCAGCAGCTGTGGCCTGCGGGCCCACCTGCCCCACAGTATGCAGGATCTTCCTGGACCAAGGATGGAACCTATGTCCCCTGCATTGGCAGACGGATTCTTAACCACTGGACCACCCGGGAAGCCCCAACTTGTGTACTTTCAATGGGTGAATTGTAAGCTATGAGACTTCTATCTTAATCAACCTCTATCCATATTTTTGTTGGACAATGGGCAGCAAAAGGGAAGGAGTTTTGCAGGTGACGGAAATATTCTAAATATTGAATATGGTGATGGTTCCTAACGTGCGTAAATTTGTCCAACCTCATTAGAATGTTTGATATAAATTAATCTTCAATAAAGTTGATTTAAAAAAAAAAAAAACAGGTGCAGAGGGCTGGAAGAAGCCCCTGGACAGGCAGAGACAGGCATCAAGGCCAGGAGGCAGCAAAGGGCAGGTCTCCCTGGTGTCCAGGGCAAACAGCTCAGCACAGACGTGGACTCCTGGTCTCCCCTGGCACAGGGATGCCCCAGCCCTCTGCCTGATTCTCCCAGCCATCCTGGAATGCCCAGCACGCCACCCCAAGCCATTGCCTCCTGACCCAGCCTGCCCCTCCTAACCAGCTGCCAGCTTGAATCCCCACTTTCTCGGGCCCTCCATCAGGCTGTGCATGCCCACGCATCCTGCACCCAACCTGCCGCTTATGGATTGGTCAGGCAGGGGGTTGGAGCTGAGAGGGTGCAGAAATCAAGCGAGCCCCAGCTCCACCGCCACGAAGGCAACGGTTTTCTCTCACAGCCAAGGCAGGCTGCAGGGACTGGAGTCAGGAGTTGCGAGAAGCCAGGAAGGACACTCACACGGACCACGTACTGTTCCCTCTCACTGCATAGACACTGCTCTTCTTCCACTTTGCAGAGCAGGCGTCTAAAGCTCAATGGTTTAGCCTGTGTTCATGCTGTCTACAATCATGCCCGACTCTGTGCGACCCCATGGACTGTGGCCCGCCAGGCTCCTCTGTCCTCGGGATTCTCCAGGCAAGAATACTGGAGTGGGTTGCCATGCCCTCCTCCAGAGGATCTTCCCAACCAGGTGTCAAACCCTTGCCTCTTATGTGTCCTGCATTGGCAGGCGGGCTCTTGACCACTAGAGCTACCCAGGAAGCGCTCAGCGCTTTAGAGACCCTGCCAATGTCAGCCAGCTCCTGGGATTCTAACCCAAGCTGGCCCTCTTCCAAAGCCAGTTCCTCAGCCAGGCGTTTGGAGGAAGAGGATAAGCAGGCCAGGGCCAAACTCCATCCATATCCCTCCAGCAACTTGGGCTGAGCCTGTCAGCTCAGCGCCCTCCTTCCCAGAAAAGAAAGATCCCCGTGTCAAACGGGAGGAGAAACTCAACTCCCAGGCAGCAGGCGGGGCAACTCCTTGTCTCTGGGCACTTGAAGACAGCCAGGGTTCCCCAAGATTGCTAGAATTGTCACTTCAGCCTTCAGGGCCCCTCATACAAAGCCCAGGTGACCAAAATGGGAAACAGAGATCCCCATGAGCTGGGGCCCTAGAGGAAATGAGGCTACTAACTTTGTATAAGAGGTGACTTGAAGAGTCCAGGGGCCTGGAAAAGGAGGCACACCAACCCTCCCCCCTCCCCCACCACCACCTTGACGATCAAATCCAGCTTGAAGACCCTTCTTTGCCTCCTTCAGCCTGACAATAGCCCCAGCAAAAAAAACCCTCACTCAGCTAGCAGCTGCAGCGTGTCTTGCCTTAGACCTGAAATTGCCAAAGGCTCCCACCCGGAACCTGGATGCCGGCAGGACGCTTGGGTTTCAGTGCAAACGGAATTCGGTTAGTGGGTTCTTCTCTAGAGAAAGTTTGGAGGAGACGTGGGGGTGCCCAAGCCCCTGCGGGGAGCTCGGTCTCCAGTCTCCAAGGGCGCCCCCCACCCCTGCCTCCGCGTCTGCCGCCCCCGCTGGTCCCTTCTCGGGTACCTGAGCACATGCTGGAGTAGAAGCCCTCGTTCTTGAGCATGATCAGCAGGGAACTCCAGCCCAGAAGCACGGCGGAGAAGAAGAGGTTCTCCAGCACCGCGGTGCACGCCATCCACCAGCGCCGCCGGTACGCCTGCTCCAGCGTGGGGGCCATCCCGGCGGCCAGCCTGCCGGGGCACAGAGGTCTGAGCCAAGCACCCAGGGGACCCCGAGAAGCACTTTATCGTGGGGGCTCTAGAGATCCCCCTTGAGCCCGCCCGCTACGAGGGGACGCCCTTCACGGAGGCCCCCATCGCGTCCTGGGCTTCCCAGCAGGTACCGCTGGGCTGGCTCTGGGCGCACGGGCAGCGCCGAAGGCGCTGAGGTCCCCCCCGCCCCCCGGGTCACTATCAGGGACCGGAAGGTCCTGTCTGCGCGCCACGGACTCCTGGCGCGCCTCCAGGCTTCTCCACCGAGGCCCAGGCACGCGGTGCCCGGCTCCGGGCGTCCAAACCCGCGCTTCCCGGAGTCCCCAGAGGTCAGCAAGAGGCAGGGCGCGCTCTGAAACCACCGCCGGCCGCCAGCCAGCCTCCAGCTCCAGGAAGGAACCCCCGAGGCGAGCAGGATGAGGAAGGGGAAGTTCGATGGCAGCCCCAAGACACCCCCCTGCCTCCCTCCGTCTTCCCGCGGCCCCGGGGAGACCACTCCTCTCCCCCGGGGCCGGGCTCCCGCGGGCCCTGCCTCTTCCCGCGCCGGGCGACCCAAGTGCCCGCGGGTTCTCGCTCCCGGCCGGCAGCTGCCACGTGGAAGGCGCCCCAGGCGGGCCCTCCGCGCCCCCCGCACCCCCGCTCACCCGAGGCGCCCGCGCGTCCTCTCCTGTCCGGGGAGCGGGCTCGGGTTCCCGCAGGAAGTCCGGCGGCCGCTGACTCAATAAGGGCCTGGGCGGCGGAGGGGCTGGCGGGCGGGCGTGTTTACCAGAGGGAGACAAGCCGCCCGCGCTCCCCCCGCCCTGCCCCCGCCCCGGCCTCGGGCACGGCCGCCGCCGCGGGAGGGGACAGCATGCGGGCGGCGCCGGGGCGGAGAGCGGCCGGGACTGGGGGAAGGAGAGCCCGAGGAAATCGCAGAGGAGAGGGGCGGGCCGGGCCGCAGAGCCCGGCCCGGTGGGAGGGTGGGGAGGCGCGAGTGCCTGCCCCCGGGAGCCTCAGTATTCCCATCTGTGAAATGGGCCTGGGCCTTCGGGCGCGCCCGCAGGTCCGCACGGCCTCCGACTCGAGTGTGGCTCAGGGCGGAGGGAGGGCCGCCGGAGAGGGCGCAGAGGGCCAGACCGAAGGGGCGGGAGCCGCGCGCTCAGGTGACAGGGTTTCTTGGGGCGCCTGGAAGAACCGGCAGGAACCACCCCGGGACCCCCGGCTCTCAGGGGACCCCCCAGCCCAGCCCCGCCGGCCGCTCACCTCTGATCCGGGCAGGCGCGCCTCGCGTGGCCGCGGACCCGTCGGCGTCTGGTGTCCGGTGTCCGGCGTCCGGCGGGCCCAGCTCGGGACCGTCCCGGCGCTCGCGGCCTCGGAGGTTCCGCCTGGGGCTCTCACCGCCCCTGTTCCATTGGAGGAGGTCGGGGGACACGACGCCTCCGGGCGGCTCCCAGCCCGCGAGGCTAGGACGAGGTGAATCGACGTGTGAGCCAACAGCTGTACTGACGCCGTCCGGGGCTGCGCCCCGAGCTGGGGGCGGGGGTTCCCTCCCCAAACCCTGCCCCTAGGTCGAGTTTCACGAGCACGTGACTCGATCCCGAATACCCAGACACCCTCCCCGGCACACGGCCCTGCGCCTAAAATGTTCACCCATCTCCCTGCCCCTAGCCTCTGCCCCAGCCCCCCAGGAGAACCGGGCAGCCCTCTCTGCATCCTCGGCCACAACAAAGAACAACTCGGCTGGAGCGCGCTGACCGCGATCCCGGGGCGGGGGCGGGGGCGGGGGTGGGTACGGGTGGGGTTTTGAACTGTGCAGTTGGGGAGCAGAGTTTTCCGAGAGAGGCAGAGTGACATGGATTTCGTGCAGAGGTAGTCAGATTGGGCTCTGAGAGTGGACGTGAACACTGCCCTGGGCTACCTTGAGCGAGTTGCTTGGCCTCGCTGAGGCTCCCTTTCCTTCTCTAAGTTGTGGTAACAACAGCACCTACCTTACAGTGGTACCTATGGTAGGACTGCTGGCGAGCTGGGCGCTGGAACTGGGGGTTCTGAGGCAGGCAAAATGCTCACGGCAGCTCTTGGCACAAAGCCAGCATAATCAGACTTCACTGCGGTTGTTGCTGCTGCCTCTGTCATCATTATTATAGGAGATGTGGTGAGGGGAACCCTCCAGACAGTCCCTGGACCTTCCTGAGCCTCAGTTTCCTCCTCTGTAAAACAGAGGGTGAACTGTGGTGTGGACTCACGGGATGAGGGCGAGGGCCCATCAGTACAGATGTGAGTTTATTGCGGTGTCTGAAGAGTGATGTTGATGCTGTTCGCAAGGCTCTTTGGGCGTGTGAGCAACTGCCCAGGACATTGCAGGCCCCAGACAAGAGGGACTCTCTAAACAGCTGAGCCACTTCGCCATGAGAGGAACTCACATTTGCTGAGTGGCTTAATGTATGCTGGGCACTTTCCAGGCAAAGTGTTTGTCTGTCGCTCAGTTGTGTCCAACTCTTTGCAACCCCATGGACTGTAGCCCTCCAGGCTCCTCTCCTCTGTCCATGGGATTCTCCAGGCAAAGATACCGGGGTGGGTATCCCTTCCCTTCTCCAGGGGGTCTTCCTGACCCAGGGATCAAACCAGGCTCTACCACATTGCAGGAAGACTCTTTACTGTCTGAGCCTCCAGGGAAGCCCATATTTTTCCAATCAAAAGTTACCATTAAATCCTCAAAACATCACAGGCTCATTTAAACCTCAGAGCTTGTCACAGGGGGTGGGGGGGGGGTGGTGGGGTGGTGGGGGGAAGGCCTGGGGGCTAGCAGCTAGAAAACTGTAGGTCTAAAGGGGATGGAAAGTCAGGGCTGGCTGGCTTTGAAGGGTGGTCCTTCCCATACCTCCAGGTCAGGAGGAAACAGCGAAAGCAGAAGCTTAGCAGCTGGAATGGCATGAGGACTTCTCTGTGGCAGGGGTGCAGTGGGTGTCAGGCGCTGAGGGTTTCACCTCTCAGAATGCACGAGTGGCTCCCAGAACTTCCAGATCAAGGTCAAACTCCTTAGCTTCGCACCAGGGGCTCTAGAATAAGGACCCCGTGACCCAAGGCAGTCCTGGACAGATCGCATCGAGAATGTAATAAAATGTTATGAGACCACTCCCTGTGAACAGGCCTGTGTGCACACACAGACACACACATATCTACATTCAAATTCCAGGGGTTTTGTGGACCCAGCTCCACAGACTCTGGGGGTCCACGGCTCCCCTGTGGCTGTTAATGCTAGCCTTTCTCTCCAGCCCATATTTGCATCTCTTCACCTGGGGACCTGTCAGCTGCATGAGGACCCGTCAGCTGCGTGGAGACCTGTTGGCTGCATGGGGACAAGGGTCTGCTCTGCTGTGTTCACTGCAGTGTCTCCAGCGCCAGAAACAACCCCTGGCAGCTAAGAGCACTCGGGAAGCATCTGTGGAATGAAGTGTGAAGCCGCTGC
The DNA here is from genome assembly GCF_014754425.2 of Oryx dammah. Taxonomy (NCBI): domain Eukaryota; kingdom Metazoa; phylum Chordata; class Mammalia; order Artiodactyla; family Bovidae; genus Oryx; species Oryx dammah. The sequence goes on from NW_024070201.1 coordinate 77,743,911, forward strand.
TTCCACATCGCCTTCCCTTTGCGCCTGCGATTCCTTCTTGTGGGAAAGACAGATTCCCTCCTTCATCTCCTCCTTCGCAACTCTTCTCCAGTTTCCCCTTTTGGCTGGAAGCTCTGATCTCCTACGAGGGGTTAGAGGTGCTCCCCCGCCCCCCGCCGGCCTGCTCAATGCTATTTTATCCTGAGATGAAGTCCTCACCCTGATCTAGAATCAGCAGTATCTTGCCTGCTCCCTCCCCAGGAGCTACAAGTCCCTGGAGGGCAGGCACAGTGGGAACCACCTTGTGGCTGGTTTGTATTATGCCTGCAACCCATCCCAGGACCTGACCTGTAACAGCCGCTGGTAAATGTCTGTCCAATAACGGGAAGAGCAGAGTGAGAAAGGGAGCTGGAAAGGATAGCTGGGCTCAGTTTAGAAAGATCTCTGCAAGGCCAACGATTTCCCACTTTGTGAAATCAGTCAGTTCAGTTCAGTTCAGTCGCTCAGTCGTGTCTGACTCTTTGCGACTTCAAGGACTGCAGCACGCCAGGCCTCCCTGTCCATCAGCAACTCCTGGAGTTCACTCAAATTCATGTCCATCCAGTCGGTGATGCCATCCAACCATCTCATCCTCTGTCGTCCCCTTCTCCTCCTGCCTTCAGTCTTTCCCAGCATCAGGGGCTTTTCCAATGAGCCAGTTCTTCGAATCAGGTGGCCAAAGTATTGGAGTTTCAGCTTCAGCATCAGTCTTTCCAATGAATATTCAGGACTGATTTCCTTTAGGATGGACTTCTTGGATCTCCTTGCAGTCCAAGGGACTCTCAAGAGTCTTCAACATCACAGTTCAAAAGCATCAATTTTTCGGTGCCCAGCTTTCTTTATAGTCCAACTCTCACATCCATACATGACTACTGGAAAAAACATAGCTTTGACTAGATGGACCTTTGTTGGCGAAGTAATGCTTCTGCTTTTTAATATGCTGTCTAGGTTGGTCATAACTTTCCTTCCAAGGAGCAAGCGTCTTAATTTCATGGCTGCAGTCACCATCTGCAGTGATTTTGATGCCCCCCAAAATAAAGTCTGCCACTGTTTACACTGTTTCCCCATCTATTTGCCATGAAGTGATGGGACAGGTTGCCATGATCTTAGTTTTCCGAATGTTGAGTTTTAAGACAACTTTTTCACTCTCCTCTTTCACTTTCATCAACAGGCTCTTTAGTTCTTCTTCACCATAAGGGTGCCATAAGGGTGGTGTCATTTGCATATCTGAGATTATTGATATTTCTCCGGCAATCTTGATTCCAGCTTGTGCTTCCTCCAGCCCAGCATTTCTCATGATGTGCTCTGCATATAAGTTAAATAAGCAGGGTGACAATATACAGCCTTGACGTACTCCTTTTCCTATTTGGAACCGGACTGTTGTTCCATGGCCAGTTCTAACTGTTGCTTCCTGACCTGCATATAGGTTTCTCAAGAGGCAGCTCAAGTGGTCTGGTATTCCCATCTCTTTAAAATTCTCCACAGTTCGTTATGATCCACACAAAGGCTTTGGCATAGTCAATAAAGCAGAAGTAGATGTTTTTCTGGAACTCTCTTCCTTTTTCGATGATCCAGTGGATGTTGGCAATTTGATCTCTGGTTCCTCTGCCTTTTCTAAATCCAGCTTGAACATCTGGAAGTTCATGGTTCACATACTGTTGAAGCCTGGCTTGGAGAATTTTGAGCATTACTTTGCTAGCATGTGAAATAAGGGCAACTGTGTGGTAGTTTGAGCATTCTTTGGCATTGCCTTTCTTTGGGATTGGAATGAAAACTGACCTTTTCCAGTCCTGTGGCCACTGCTGTGTTTTCCAAATTTGCTGGCATATTGAGAGCAGCACTTTCACAGCATCATCTTTTAGGATTTTAAATAGCTCAACTGGAATTCCATCCCTTCCAGTAGCTTTGTTCATAGTGATGCTTCCTAAGGCCCACTTGACTTCACGTTCCAGGATGTCTGGCTCTAGGTGAGTGATCACACCATCGTGATTATCTGGGTAATGAAGATCTTTTTTGTATAGTTCTTCTGTGCATTCTTGCTACCTCTTCTTAATCTCTTCTGCTTCAGACCATTTCTGTCCTTTTTTGTGCTCATCTTTGCATGAAATGTTCCCTTAGTATCTCTAATTTTTTGAAGAGATGTTTCCCATTCTATTGTTCCCTCTGTTTCTTTGCACTGATCGCTGAGGAAGGCTTTCTTATCTCTCCTTGTTATTCTTTGGAACTTTGCATTCAAATTGGTATATCTTTCCTTTTCTCCTTTGCCTTTCTCATCTGTTCTTTTCATAGCTATTTGTAAGGCCTCCTCAGACAACCATTTCGCCTTTTTGCATTTCTTTTTCTTGGGGATGGTCTTGTTCCCTGTCTCCTGTATAATGTCATGAAGCTCTGTCCATAGTTCTTCAGGCACTCTATCAGATCTAATCCCTTGAATCGATTTCTTACTTCCACTGTATAATCATAAGGGATTTGATTTAGGTCATACCTGAATGGTGTAGCGGTTTTCCCTACTTTCTTCAATTTCAGTCTGAATTTGGTGATAAGGAGCTCCTGATCTGAGCCACAGTCAGCTCCCGGTCTTGTTTTTCCTGCCTGTATAGAGCTTCTCTATCTTTGACTGCAAAGAATATAATCAGTCTGATTTTGGTGTTGCCCATCTGGTGAGGTCCGTGAACAGTCTTCTCTTGTGAGAAGTCTTACTTTGTGAGCTAGGTGATGGGAATGCCCAGATTCTGTTTTCTTTGGTTTCGTTTGTATGTTTTTTAAGGAAGGAGATAGATACGGTCGGGTTTCTGCGTTTAAGTAATGGAAAGAAGAGGGGCTTGAGAGCAGTTAAGAAGCCACTGTGATGGTTCAGAGAATAATTTAAAAAAATAGGACTTCTCTGGTGGTCCAGAGGTTGAGAGCCTGCCTGCCCACACAGGAGACACAGGTCCGATCGCTGGTCTGGGAAGATCCCTCTTGCCAAGGAGGAACTAGGCCCTTGGGCCACAGCCGCTGAAGCCCGCATGCCCAGAACTGCTGCTCTGATACCAGAGGAGCCAGTGCGATGAGAAGCCCTTACACAGCCGGGGAGTAGACACTGCTCGCCTCAGCCAGAGAAGGCCCGCTCACAGCAATGGAGACCCAGGGCAGCCAAAAATCAATAACTACATTTTGAAAAGAGAGAGACTTTAAGGCAATGGCACGCCACTCCAATACTGTTGCCTGGAAAATCCCATGGACAGAGGAGCCTGGTGGGCTGCAGTCCATGGGGTCCCTAAGAGTCAGCATGACTGAGCAGCTTCACTTTCACTTTTCACTTTCATGCACTGGAGAAGGAAATGGCAACCCACTCCAGTGTTCTTGCCTGGAGAATCCCAGGGACAGGGAAGCCTGGTGGGCTGCCGTCCATGGGGTCGCACAAAGTTGGACACAATTGAAGCGATTCAGCAGCAGCAGCAGCAGGGCCACACGAGAATGGCAGGTAGGGTCCTAGTTCCCAGACCAGGAATTAACCCTCCGCCCCTCCAGTGGAAACCTGGAGTCTTAACCACGGGGACCCCCTGAAAAGTCTCAGAGAAGAGACCAGAGACTCACCTCTGTATCAGAGTCATAGGGTTCACCCGCCCCCATAGTAACCCCCCTCTAGACTCTGTCCCAGAGCGGAGGACAACTGGGCTGTTGCCTTGCGTGTCCTCTGAGCTGCTGGCCCACCGGCCTTCCCCCTGGGGTGTCAGGACTGCGCTCCTGGTCGCAGCCCGGCTCCCCTTCTCGCCCTGCAGCCGGTCATGTGTGCGGATCTGCCCGAGGCACTCGCAGTGCCGAGCCTCCCTCTTCCAGGAGGTAACAGTCTCCAGCTCACAGCGGAGAGATGATTTACGCAGCCCCACAAATAGTCACGGTCAACCTTTGCACGAGGAATGTAAATAAAATGGTGCAGCGACTTCGGAAAAACGGCTTGGCCGAGCCTCAAATAATTCCAGAGTCAGCGCTGAAACCCAGTATTTTCTCTCTTAGGTATATACTGCAGAGAACTGAGAACATTCAGTTCAGTTCAGTCGCTCAGTCATGTCTGACTCTTTGTGACCCCGTGGACTGCAGCACACCAGGCCTCCCTGTCTATCACCAACTCCTGGAGTTTACTCAAACTCATGTTCATCCAGTTGGTGATACCATTCAACCATCTCATCCTTTGTCGTCCCCTTCTCCTCCCGCCTTTAATCTTTCCCAGCCTCAGGGATTTTTCCAATGAGTCAGCTCTTCCCATCAGGTGGCCAAAGTATTGGAGTTCAGCTTCAACATCAGTCCTTCCAGTGAACACCCAGGACTGATTTCCTTTAGGATGGACTGGTTGGAGCTCTTTGCAGTCCAAGAGACTCTCAAGACTTTTCTTCAACACCACAGTTCAGAAGCATCAATTCTTCGGCTCTCAGCTTTCTTTATTGTCCAGCTCTGACATCCATACATGACTACTGGAAAAACCATAGCTTTGACTAGACAGACCTTTGTTGACAAAGTAATGTCTCTGTTTTTTAATATGCTGTCTTTTAATTTCATGACTGCCATCACCATCTGCAGTGATTTTAGAACCCAAAACCATTATGTGGACACAAAAACTTAGACACAAATGTTCATAGCCCTGTTATCCATAAAAGCCAAGAAATTCAAACTACTCAGTTGTCCAGGAATAAATGGACAAATAAAAATGTGTGTCGCAGGAATCCCTGGGGGTTCAGTGGTTACGACACACCTTGCTGAGGGCCTGGGTTTGATCCTTGGTTGGGGAACAAAGATCCCACAAGCCCTGCACGGTGACCAAAACTAAACTAAAATAAAAATGCGTAAGTAATATTCAGTGTATTATTACCGGTCATTAAAAGGTCCTGATATATGCTACAACATGGACAAAAGTTGGAAACATCCCGCTGAAGGAAAGAAGCCAGATGCAAGACCTCACATACCGTAGGGCTGCATGCGTCCGAAACTCGGACAACGGGCAGATACATTGAGACTGGAGGTTAGCCGTCGAAAACCAGCAACGACTACAGGTAACAACAGGGGAGGGAGAGATGGGAGGGGGTGAAGAAAACGTGCGATTAAAACGTGGTGATGATTGTACAGCTTAGTGAATGTACTAACATTCGCTGAACTGAACGCTTCAAAAGAGGGGGTTTTCTCATCATGTGAATTAAGTCTCAGTTTAAAATAATTTTTTTTAATACTTTTACAAGCATCAGGCACTAGGGAACTGGAGGATGAATAAGACACAGAGTCTTTCTTCAGAGAACACGAAGTCCAGTGGAGGAGAGGCGGCGAGGAATCAAATTATCAGGTTGGATTAGTCTCTCCGTCGGGCCCGACTATTTGTGCCCCCGTGGACTGTAGCCCGCCAGGCTCCTCCGTCCATGGGATTCTTCAGGGGACCTTCCCCACCCAGGGGTCGAACCCAGGTCTCCCGCACCGCGGGCAGACGCTTTAGCCTCTGAGCCACCAGGGAAGGCCCCCGTGATCACACAGCAAGTGCAACTGGATCGAAAGGCAGAGCCACGGGGGGGCGCTGTGCTGCCGCGAGGCACCCGGGAGGGGCGGCGGCCTGGACCAGAGGGCAGGACGGAGTCCCCGGAGAGGCGGCGGCGCCAAGGTCGGACTATAGCAGACTTCCCGCGTCGGATTTAGCAACGCTGAAAAGGAGGACCGGTCTCCCAGGCGGCTCAGCGGTAAAGAGCCCACGTGTCAATGCAGGAGACGCGGGTTGGACCCTCGGGTTGGGAAGATTCCCCTGGAGAAGGAAATGGCAACCCACTCCAGGATGCTTGCCTGGAGAATCCCAAGGACCGAGGAGCCTGGGGCGGGCTGCAGTCCACGGGGGGTCGCAAAGAGTCAGACGCGACTGAGCGACTGAACAAGAGCAAGAAGAGGACACAGTGCCGAGGAGGACGCCCGGGCCACTGGCCACTGCGGGAGCTGACGGTGCGCACGGACCGAAGCGCGCGCAGACGGAGGTGGGCTGTGGCGAGAGGGTGCAGCTGGGAAGTGAAGACAGGCCAGCTGTACAGACGAGGAGTGCTCAGTCACGCCGGAAAGCGACCCTCCTCCCCCCTCCCTCGCTCTCCATCCCTTGCCGCCGGGTCTGTAAAAGCGCCACCTTGCACACAGTGGTTTGAGCCCAAACTGGAGTTCTCGGGTCTCTGCTCTCAGAGCCTGTGGTTCCACCTCTGGCGCTTGACTTCCTGGCGGTCCAGTGGCTAAGGCCCCGCACTTCCACAGCAGGGGCGTGGGCTCGCTCCCTGGTCATGAGTGACATGGCCAAAATGGTTTTTAAAAAAGAGAGCGCTCTCGTCTCCATCGACTACTGTCCCGCAAGCCTGGGTCTCATCAGATCCGACCTGGGCTCCTGCAGCCTTTTCACCCTGGCCTTCCGGATTCCACTCATACACGCAAGTCCGCCCTCCAGGGAGTACCGGCCATTCCCCGTGGTGGTTTCCCGCCTGTTGAGCAAGCGTCCAGGCTCCTAGCAGCGCCTCCTGGCCCATCTGGGCCCTTCTGCCACCCCCTTCCCCCTCTGCCGCCTCCCCTCTCTGTGTTTGCACCCGGGTGACCTGTCCTCATCCATCAACACCCCGTGTTCTCTCACCTGGGCCTGGAACATCCTTCTGTCCTGGTCTATCTACTGATCCTCCAGACTTTGACTTAACCATCACTTCCTACAGGAAGGCTCGGACTCCAACAATAAGTCCCTCTGCTATATGACTCATGCGATATCTGAGCCGCCCTTTGACCCATCTCATCACCATGTGTGTCTCCTCTGATGGTCCGTGTGGGCTGGTGGGCAGGGACCAGCGTCCACTGCCCCCACCACTAACACTAACCTGCCACTTAGCACAGAAGCCACCCCTCCCCCACCCCCCATCCCCCTGGCAAATTCCTACCCAACCATCAGGGGTCTCTCACCCGTATCGCTTTCAGGGTGACCGTCTTCTCTGAGCACTCAGACCTGGAGTGGGGGGCTCATCCCTTTACATAGCACTCATCACAATTATAAGAGGGACAGATTTTATGGAACTGCTCTGATGATGGTCCAATGGCTAAGACTCCATGCTTCCAACGCAGGGGCCCCAGGGTTCAATCCCTGGTCAGGGAACTAGACCCCACAGGATGCCAGCAGGACTCTACATACCGCAAGGGAAAGATCCTGCATGTTGCAGCTAAGACCTGGTGCAGCTCAATTACTTTTTTAAAGTGCCTGATTTTAATATCTGTCTCTCCCCAGATACTTTAATTTCTGTCTTGCTTCTCTTTGCCCCAGCATTCAAACTGATGCTTGTCACGAGATTTCCCTCAGGTCAGCCCACAAGAATTTTTATGAAACTTCCTGAAATTGCATACAAAACTCCAGGTGCGCATACAATTTTCCGAAAGAACCGAGTCTGTGGCTTTTGTTGGGAGTTTCAGAGTGGTCCAAGAGCTGAAAGGTTAAGAACTTTCTCCCTTCTTTCCTTCAAAATAGCATGCTGCTGCTGCTAAGTCGCTTCAGTTGTGTCCGACTCTGTGTGACCCCATAGACGGCAGCATGACGTCTATGTAAAACCATTGCCCTAGAATGTAAACTCCAGGTTGGCAAGGATCTTTATCTGTCCTGTTCCGTGGTGTACCCCAAACGCCTGGAAGGGTGCCTCAATCCTTCCAGGTGTAGGTGTAGAATGGCCGAGCATATTCTCTGACAACTGTTAACGGTTGTGAGAACTATTAGTGGTTGTTAACTCTTGCTGTGTAACAAATGACCCCAGAAAATAATGGCTTAAAGCAGCCTTTATTATCTCAGCTTCTCTAGGCTGGGAGTCAGGGTGCAGGACCATTCTGTCCTCTGCTTCAGGGGCTCTCACAGGGCTGCAAAGTGCCAGCCAGGGCTGCCGTCATCCGACAGCTCGACTGGGGAAGGATCTGCCTCCCAGCTCACTCGGGCGGGTGCTGGCAGGATTCAGTCCCGCACTGACTGTGCGCTGGAGGCTGCCCAGAGGTCCCCACCATGCGAGTCTCTTCCTAGGGCAGCTGACAACATGGAAGCTCGCCTCCTGAGGGTTTGCAAGCAAGAGGAGAAGGGGAGGACAGAGAGGAGGGCGGGGGGCGAGAGGAAAACTACAAGGACGGCCATTACAATCTTTTGTGCCTGGACCTTGGGCGCAGTTTTCTCACCTTTGCTGTGTTCTGTCCGTTAGATGCAAGCCTCCACTAGGAGGAGTGAACACTGTATTTTAAATGGATAACCAGTAAGGACCTACTGTGTAGCACACGGAACTCCGCTCAGAGTTCTGCGGCAGCCTGGACGGGAGGGGCATGTAGGGGAGAAAGCGTGCGTGTACATGTGTGGCTAAGTCCCTTTGCTCTTCACTGAAATGGTCGCATTGTTGACCAGCTGTGTTGTTTCGTTGCTAGATCACATCTGGGTCTCTTGCAACCCCGTGGACTACAGCTCACCAGGCTCCTCTGTCCATGGCATTTCCCGGCAAGAAGACCGGAGCGGGTTGCCATGTCCTTCTCCAGGGGGTCTTCCCAATCCAGGGACCAGACTCACGTCTCCTGCGTAGGCAGGCGGATTCTTTACCCCGAGCCACCAGGGAAGCCCATCAGTTAGCTATACTCCAGTGCAAAATAAAAAGTTTAAAACAGGAAAAAAAAAATCCAACAATCGAAAGCCTCTCTGGAGGCTGGGTGCACAGTGGAAGGAGATCATACTGGGGATAAACAGCAGTGAGCAGAGTGGGTGGGTGCTTAGGAGCCACCTTGGAGACCGCCCGCTCCCGGACAGGACGATGTGTTTTCTCATTCAGCGTCCGGCTCGGCTGAAAACCCAGGGAGCACATGGTGCAGCGCAAAGGCCTCCAGGGCAAGCAGCTGACGAGGAGGGGAGACACGGGCGCGGGAAGGCTCGCTGGGCGGCAGAGACCCTGCCCGTCCTCCAGCAGACCCCAGCCACGCAGGAAAGGAGGCGGACGTGTCAGATCTTCTAACCTTTCAAAAGAAGCCAAAGTCCTGGTTTTTCTCGAGACGCTCCTCGGTTTGTAAAGCTGACAGTCTAGCGGGCGCGCGTGAGGATTGAGTTTTTGACCCTTCTCTTCGGCTGAGAAGGCGGGCCTCGCCTCTCCCACCACCCTTCGCAGGCCTGTCCGCCTCTACTGTTCACTGAAGGCAGCGTGCGTGCCAGCTCGCTCAGTCGGGTCCCACTCTTTGCGACCCCATGGACTGTAGCCCGCCAGGCTCCCCTGTCCATGGGATTCTCCAGGCAGGGACACTGGAGAGGGTTGCCATTCCCTCCTCCAGGGGACTGAACCCGCATCTCTTACTGGGATTCCTTACGTCTAGCATCACTTGGGAAGCCCTCACTGAAGGCAGGGACCTAGCTAATTCACTTTGTACACTTTTCTATAGCTCTCTACACGTGGCAAGGCAACAGTAGATATTGTTGAATGAAATATGACTTTGCTGACATATACTGCATTAAGCAAGACTCCCCAAGTCCACCCTCACCTCCACCCGAGAGGAGTGGGTAAAAGTGGGCTCTGAATTAGCTGCAGTCCTGCCACTTGCTTGTTCTAGGACCCTTAGCAAGTTACTTACTTTTTGGAGCCTCAGCTTCTTCATCTATGAGAACCACAGTACCTGCCTCAGCGCTGTTATCGGATCTTAATGAAATAATACACTCACTAGCACAATGTGGCAACAAGAGGTTGTTGTTTTGATTTCTTGCTCTTTCTGGCTGCGCTGGCTCTTCGTCGCCCTGTCGCCCCGTGCAGGCTCTCTCCGGCCGCGGCTGGCAGGAGCTCCTCTCTGCTCGCAGCGCATGGGCGTCTCATCACAGTGGCTCCTGTCGTCGTGGCGTGAGGGCTCTCGGTGCCCCATGGCATGTGGGATCTTCCTGGACCAGGGATCGAACTAGCATCCCCCGCATTGCAAGGTGGACGCTAAATCTCTGGACCCCCAGGGAAGCCCTCAACGGGTACTTGTACTCAAATCCGCACACACACCCATTTTCTCACTGGACCCTTGGCATGTCTCCCCCAAATCCACGTCATCCATCTACCGCCATCCACTCGGCTGGCAGCTAGAGGGAGCCTGTAAAACGCAGACCCGTCATTTTCACCGCCAGGGTTCACCTCCTTCCAGTTTACTGATGCCCTTCGGAGAACACCCAGCCTTTTAACACAGCTCTTCAGGCTTCCCTGGTGGCTCAGAGGTGAAAGCGTCTGCCTGCAATGCAGGAGACCCAGGTTCGATCCCTGGGTCGGGAAAGATCCCCTGGAGAAGGAAATGGCAGCCTGGCAACGCACTCCAGTATTGCTTTGGGAATCCCATGGATGGAGGAGCCTGGTGTTCTACAGTCCACAGAGTCACAAAGAGCCGGACACCACTGAGCGACTTCACTTTCACTTTCAGGCTTTGGAGCTGCGCTGGCCGGGCCTCGGACAGGTCTCTTCTCCACCACCCACCTCCCATCCCATCCCACTCCAACATGAGCTTGTCTGTAGCTGGAACCTCTTCTCTCCACCCCAACCGCCCCTGCTTCTAATGTTTCAGCGACGCACCCTGGGAACTCCCGACACTCCTGCTAGACCTGAAGGCAGGCACAATCTGTTTTCCTCACCACTGACCCTTCCCACCACAAGCCCCGCTGAGCACACGAGGAACACCCGCGGACCGGCCCCAGCGGGCGGACTCCCGTGGGCGGACGGCGCCACCTGCTGGCCCACACCGCCACTGCAGCACCTGGACGCGGGCTCAGCCCACCCTGGAAGTGATTTTTTAACAATGATTTTTTAACTCTTCTCGGGATGTTCTCTCATGTCTCCTTACATCCAACAATTTTTTTTTAAAGTTAACATTATGAGTATTTAACATGGGAAAGGGAGGCACTTTCTCAAGTGCCTTAGTTATTATTAATACATTTAATCTTCACAACGACTCGATAAACTGGTTTTATCACTTGATAGGGTAACTGAGCTGGTGCTGGTCGTAAAGAATCTGCCTACCAGTGCAGGAGATGGAAGAGACGAAGGTTCAATCCCTGGATCGGATGATCCGTGGAGAAAGGGCATAGCAACCCACTTGTCTCCTTGCCTGGAGAAGCCCGTGGACAGAGGAGCCTGGTGAGCTGCAGTCCACGGGGTGGCCAAGAGCCGGACACACCTGAGTGTGCACTCAGCTGAGGCAGAGTGATCTGATGCCTCCCCAGGACCACAGAAGCTGAAACTTTCACCCCAGGTGGTCTGACCTGAACCTGTTTTTTCCCGGATGCTCCGTGCAGTTTGTGGGATACTAGTTATCCAACCAGGAAATGAACCTGGGCCCTTGGCAGTGAAAGTGACATGACCCAACCACTGGGCGGCCAGGGAATTCCCTGAGCCTGTCCTCCGTAAGCCTGACACGTGCTGCCGCTATTTGTCCTGTGTGCCGGGGCCTGGTGAGGTTACAAGCCGGACGCCAGCCTCTGCTCTGAAGCCTCTGCTACTACGGCGGCATTGGGGTCACCGGAGCTCCCGGTGCAGAGCCGCCCTTTCGGAGCTGCCGTTCTCCAAGGGCACTGTCAGGACAGGAGTCGCTGCGGCCTCTCCTCTGCGAGGCAGCACGTGCGGCAGTCCGTCCTGGCCTCCAGGCTACCGCTCCTCTCCTGTGACCCAGAAACCACCACCTCTCCGAGGCCCCGTTTCCTAAGAGGGCCTCTAGCCTGCTGGGTGGATCAGACCGCAAGATCCCACCAAGGGTGAGGAGTGCAGTCCCCAGTGCGGACTCAGGTGGACCCGGATGGCTACCAGTGGTTATCACTCAGGCCCTCCCCTGGATCACACACACCGTGCGTGACACTGGGTCCCTTCACAGGTTCCGCTATGGCTGTTTAGAACCAAGACGTTGTGGCTACTGAAGTTCCATCTCCTTTCCCATCCGCTCCTCTAAATCATTTCTTTTCCATCATTTGCTTCCCTGGTGGGACAGTGGTGAAGAAGCCACCTGCCAGTGCAGGAGACGCAGGTTGGATCCCTGATCTGGCAAGATCACAGCTGCTGCGGAGCAGCTGGGACCACGAGCTGCGACGGCTGAAGCCCCCGCGCCTACAGCCTGTACTCCACGAGAACCCCACAGCCCGCAGCCAGAGAAAGCCCGCTCCCAGCAACCAAGACCCAGCGCATCCAAACCAAACAAGGCGTATGCCTGCTGCAAAAACAGAAGTATCTCGGGAACCTTCTCTGGCCCAGTCATACTATAAGTGGTTTATTCACGTTAACTCACATTACCTTCTCCCAGCCCTATGACCGTCCCCCACTTCACAGATGAGGAAGCCAAGCACGGTGAAGTCAGGCTCATGAAGCGAGCAGCTGACGGGACTGCCCGCTTAAGCCACAGGACCAGTCTCTGCTTTAAACACAACGTCAGACTCCCTCTGCTGGTAGAAACTGTGCCTGCCGCCTTCACTCCCAAGTGCCAGGCACACTGCTTTGCACACTGTGGGTGTCAACAAATTTGTTTTAATATATATATACACACACAGTCACAGGGCCCGCCTGGGAAAGGGCTCCATCATACTCCAGCTCCTGGAGACTCTCCGGAAGGAGTCCAGGCCGGGCAGTCTTCACAGATGACGCCCAACGTGCGGCACTTTCAGTAGACGGGAGTGGGGAGGGTGTGCCGCCGCGCCTCACACAGGCCCAGAACTCTGCTGCGCCCTCTTCATCAGCTCCTCATCCTGCATAGACAGCTCTGTCAGCTTCTTGCCCATCCGCTCGTGGATGTCCAGGTACTTGGAGACACAGCGGTCCAGGCACACGGACTCGCCCTTGGACAGCTCTGCTTCCTTGTAGTGGGGAGGCACGCACTTCCGGTGGCAGGCGCTGGTCATTCTAGAAAGAAGGGTAAGGTTGGATCAGCAGCCTGCTGTGGCAAACCAGGAACTCGCGACCACTCCTGCCCTGCTACCCTGATCTCACCTGCCAGGAAGGCAGTGTAAACCCCCAGTCTGCGCCTCCACCGCCCAGGGAGGCCCTTGTCTGGCCCATGGTCACCCCGTGTTTCTGACTCATCAGACAGGAACCATTAGGTGAGTACTGGCTACGTTCCCGACGTCGTGCTAAGTGTGTGCCGTGGATTCCGCCATGCAGTCCTTAGGATGACTCTATGCAGTCGGCACGATCGTTACCCCCTTTTCACACGAGGGAGTGAAGGCACAGGGAGCCTCAGGATGACATAAACCTGGGCTACGACCCCAGGGAGCCCGACTGGGGGCTTCCCAGGGGCGCAGTGGTGAAGACCCCACCTGCGAATGCAGGAGACCTCAGGGACGTGGATTCGACCCCTGGGTGGGGAACGTCACCTGGAAGAGGGCACGGCAACCCACTCCAGTATTCTTGCCTCGAGAACCCCACAGACAGAGGAGCATGGTGGGCTACGGTACATGAGGTCGCAGAGCGGGACACGACCGAAGCAACTTACACGCACACATGAAGCCTGACTTCACAGCTTACAGCCTCCAAGACAAATCCAACTAATCAGAGGAGGATACCAGACAGTTTTAGCCAATAAAAATAGCAAATAATTGTTGACTGCCTACTTGTGTTGGGCTTGATAAGTCTTATATTTTAACACTGAATATTTATAATGTCTCTATGAGGAAGGTACTATTCAGTTCAGTCGCTCAGTCGTGTCCGACTCTTTGCGACCCCATGAATCGCAGCACGCCAGGCCTCCCTGTCCATCATCAACTCCCGGAGTTCCATCGAGTCAGTGATGCCATCCAGCCGTCTCATCCTCTGTCATCCCCTTCTCCTCCTGCCCCCAATCCCTCCCAGCTCAGAGTCTTTTCCAATGAGTCAACCCTTCGCATGAGGTGGCCAAAGTACTGGAGTTTCAGCTTTAGCATCATTCCTTCCAAAGAAATCCCAGGGCTGATCTCCTTCAGAATGGACTGGTTGGATCTCCTTGCAGTCCAAGGGACTCTCAAGAGTCTTCTCCAATATTATGCACCCCATTTTATAGCTGGGATAACCACCAGTCTGCAAGTCCAAGTAACTTGCCCAAGCCACAGTAGTAGTGGTTGATGTGGCTGCGATTTGTCCCCAAATCTGCCCGATGACTCGTTAGGAGTCAGACTGAAGTCCTGGTCCTGGCACTGCTACCGACGAGCTGTGGACCCTGAGAAAGCTGCTGAACCTCTACAAGCCTCAATGTCCTCACCTTAAAAATGGGACAAGGGAACTCAGTGGAGATTATAAAAAGATAATGCCTACAAAGTGCTCAACACTGCTAAACGGGTTATGCCGGATCTGTCAAAAGGCAACTGCTCTGCTGTCCCCAGAACTCAACCAGAGCCTGGCTTCTCTTCCCGCACAGTTCCTCCATCATCAGTTCCATCCCGACCCCAATGTCCAAGTCCTTCTAGTGAGTCCACACTGCGTCCGCATTAGCCCTTAACCATGCAGGTGGGTGGAGAAGGAAACACAACCCACTCCAGTCTTACCTGGGAAATCCCATGGACAGAGGAGCCTGGCCGGCTACGGTCCAAGGGGTGGGAAAGAGTCAGACACGACTCAGCCACTGGGCATGCATGCATGCGTGGGGGTGGGGGTGGGTGCTGGGAAGTATGGACCTCAGTTTACCCTAGATTGAGACAAAGATTTTTCGCAAGTCGCCCACCTCTGCCCTTGGAGAGGATGACTTGGGAGCACTCTCTAAGACGTGAGCAGCAGGACCGGCCTTACCTGTTGTACATGTCGGCCATCATCTCTACCTCCAGCTCTGCGGCCAGCTGCTGGGCCCTGAGTGGGTCCATCTCAGCCCTGCGCCCTGGAAGAGATCTCCAGCGGGCCTCCTAGTTCCTGGGTTTGGGGGTGGGGGTAGACATCACGGTCAGCACCCAGCTCACCCAGCCGCTTTCCCGTCCAGGGGCTGCAGGACGTGGAGGAATCGCAAGGGCATCCGACCAAGAGGGGCCGCTGACCTGGGCAAGCTCAAGCACTCAGCGTCAGACCTGGGAACCGAGGCCCCGCCCAAGGTCGCAGAGCCGGCGACGGCAGGCCTGCAGAGCGGGTCCCGGCGCCCTGACGCCCAGCCCCTCAAGGTGGCGTCTGTCCGGGAGAAGAAGCGGGGGTCCGGGACGGGGCCCCGAACGGCTGGCACGAACGCGGGGGGCCCTGCGGATCCGATGCGACGCGGCCCTGCGGGGCCGGGCCCGGGCCCGGGGCCACAGCCCTGGAGCGGCGGCGCCGTCGTCGGGGTCGCCGCGCGCTCCGAGTCTCTCCCCGAGGCCCGGGCCTCCCCCCCGCCCCGCGCCCCCAGGGCCCCCGGCATCGGGCACACGCCACAAACTCACCGTGCGCGCTGCTGCGGCAGGGCGGAAGCACGTGGGGCGCGGCCGGCGGGAAGTCCCGCCTCCCTTCCGCTCAGGCCGCGCTTCCGGAGTGAAGACCCCGCCGCGAGCGGCGCCGGGAAATCCGCCACCATAGAGAGGGAGCGGCTGGCTCCGGCCGAAGGCGAGGGAATCCTCCAGGTGCTAGAGAGGACTGCAGGGTACCATAGAGGCTGCGGCGGGGCGTAGAGCGCCCGCAGCCGGTAGAGTTAGGGTCCCCAGCGGGGATGGCGGAGCGGCTTGAGTTTATGGGTTCTGTCAGAGCGGGCAGGGGTACCGAGCTCGGTGAACCTCACCCTCCGCGGAGGTTGGAGTGCAGGTCTGGTGCAGAGAAGGAAGGACGTCCTCAAACTGCAGCTCTTAGATGCATGTAACCCCACCTGGGCCACCCGACCTGGGCCGCCTAAAATCACCCCGGTGTCCAGGGCCCACTTCGCACCAAATAAATCAGAATCCCTGGGGCTAGGACCCAGGCATCAGTATGTCGTGGGAGTGTGTAATTTCCTCGGTTCTGTCTCGTCACAGCAAGAATTTGAAGCGACGGAGGTTAAAACCCTTGGATAGCTCCGCGTTACAGCTCTGTTTTATTTAGAAAATAAAGGAATGCCGACCCAAACGGCGCGAAAAGTGGGGAGAGAGCGCCCCGGCCCTTAGTCTCCTCTTTTTATATGTTTTTTTTTTTTTTTTCTCCCCTGGGCCTGCCCCGTGTAAATTGGGCTCGCCAGGAGTGCTGTTTGTTCTACCTGAGGTCCTCACTCTGGTCCTCGGGCCTTCCTTTGTTCTATTTTCTTGGGCTTTTCCGTTCCTTGTCTTTTAGCCACCGCCATCTGGGCTCCTTTTTCCTATTCTAACAGGTCCATTGTAGAATTCCCCTGCGATTCCCCTGTGCAGGCAGTTTTGAGAGCCAGAGTTCAAGAGGGCTTTCCGGTGAATACAGCTGTGAGGAGATCCTTGAATTGTCTCTGGGGTTTCAGAGACCAGCGAGGCGCCTTCTTATAGAAAGAGGAGTCCAGTATACAGTATGTTTTATTCAACTCCTGTTAGGACCCCACCCCCACCCCCCAATCACAACTACCCAATCTGATCACACGGACCACAGCCTTGTCTAAATGAAATTAAGCCATGCCCTGTGGGGCCACCCAAGACGGATGAGTCATGGTGGAGAGGTCTGACAGAATGTGGTCCACTGGAGAAAGGAATGGCAAACCACTTCAGTATTCTTGCCTTGAGAACCCCATGAACCATATGAAAAGACAAAAAGATAGGACACTGAAAGATGAACTCTCGAGGTCGGTAGGTGTCCAGTATGCTACTGGAGATCAGTGGGGAAATAACTCCAGAAAGAATGAAGAGATGGAGCCAAAGCAAAAGCAACACCCAGCTGTGGATGTGACTGGTGATGGAAGCAAGTTTCGATGCTGTAAAGAGCAATATTGCATAGAAACCTGGAATGTTATGTCCATGAATCAAGGCAAATTGGAAGTGGTCAAACAGATGACAGGAGTGAACATCGATATTCTAGGAATCAGCGAACTCAAATGGACTGGAATGGGTGAATTTAACTCAGATGACCATTATATCTACTACTGTGGGCAAGAATCCCTTAGAAGAAATGGAGTAGCCATCACAGTCAACAAGAGTCCAAAATGCAGTACTTAGATGCAATCTCAAAAACGACAGAATGATCTCCGTTCCAAGGCAAACAATTCAATATCACAGTAATCCAAGTCTATGCCTCAAAAAGTAACACTGAAGAAGCTGAAGTTAAACAGTTCTATGAAGACCTACAAGACCTTCTAGAGCTAACACCCAAAAAAGATGTCCTTTTCATTATAGGGGACTGGAATGCAAAAGCAGGAAGTCAAGAATCACCTGGAATAACAGGCAAATTTGTGTTTGGAGTACAGAATGAAGCAGGGCACAGGCTAATAGACTTTTGCCAAGAGAATGCACTGGTTATAGCAAACATTTCCAACAACACAAGAGAAGACTCTACACATGGACATCACCAGATGGTTGACACCAAAATCAGATTGATTATATTCTTTGTAGCCAAAAATGGAGAAGCTCTATACAGTCAACAAAAACAAGACCAGGAGCTGACTGTGGCTCAGATCATGCTCTCCTAATTGCCAAATTCAGACTGAAATTGAAGAAAGTGGAGAAAACCACTAGACCATTCAGGTATGATGTAAATCAAATCCCCTATGACTATACAGTGGGAGTGAGAAATAGATTTAAGGGCCTAGATCTGATGGATAGAGAGAGAGCCTGCTGAACTATGGACGGAGGCTCATGACATTGTGCAGGAGACAGGGATCAAGACCATCCCCAAGAAGAAGAAATGCAAAAAAAGCAAAATGGCTGTCTGAGAAGGCCTTCCAAATAGCTGTGAAAAGAAGGAAAGCAAAAAGCAAAGGAGAAAAGGAAAGATATACCCATTTGAATGCAGAATTCCAAAGAATAGCAAGGAGAGAGAAGAAGGCCTTCCTCAGCAATCAATGCAAAGAAATAGAGGAAAACAATAGAATGGGAAAGACTAGAGATCGCTTCAAGAAAATTAGAGATACCAAGGGAATATTTTATGCAAAGATGGGCTCAATAAAGGACAGAAATGGTAGGGACCTAACAGAAGCAGAAGATATTAAGAAGAGGTGGCAAGAATACACAGAAGAACTGTACAAAAAAGATCTTCACGACCCAGATAATCACGATGGTGTGATCACCCACCTAGAGCCAGACATCCTGGAATTTGAAGTCAAGTGGGCCTTAGGAAGCATCACTACGAACAAAGCTAGTGGAGGTGATGAATTCCAGTTGAGCTATTTCAAATCCTGAAAGATGATGCTGTGAAAGTGCTGCCCTCAATATGCCAGCAAATTTGGAAAACTCAGCAGTGGCCACAGGACTGGAAAAGGTCAGTTTTCATTCCAATCCCAAAGAAAGGCAATGCCAAAGAATGCTCAAACTATCGCACAATTGCACTCATCTCATATGCTAGTAAAGTAATGCTTAAAATTTTCCAAGCCAGGCTTCAGCAATATGTGAACCATGAACTTCCAGATGTTTAAGCTGGTTTTAGAAAAGGCAGAGGAACCAGAGATCAAATTGCCAACATCCGCTGGATCATGGAAAAAGCAAGAGAGTTCCAGGAAAACATCTCTTTCTGCTTTATTGACTATGCCAAAGCCTTTGACTGTGTGGATCACAATAAACTGTGGAAAATTCTGAAAAAGATGGGAATACCAGACCACCTGACCTGCCTCTTGAGAAATCTGTATGCAGGTCAGGAAGCAACAGTTAGAACTGGACATGGAAAAACAGACTGGTTCCAAATAGGAAAAGGAGTGCATCAAGGCTGTATATTGTCACCCCGCTTATTTAACTTATATGCAGAGTACATCATGAGAAACGCTGGGCTGGAGGAAGCACAAGCTGGAATCAAGATTGCCAGGGGAAATATCAATGACCTTAGATATGCAGATGACACCGCTCTTATGGCAGAAAGTGAAGAACTAAAAAGCCTGTTGATGAAAGTGAAAGAGGAGAGTGGAAAAGTTGGCTTAAAGCTCAAAGTTCAGAAAACTAAGATCATGGCATCCTGTCCCATCACTTCATGGCAAATAGATGGGGAAACAGTGGAAACAGTATCAGACTTTATTTTTCTGGGCTCCAAAATCACTGCAGATGGTGATTGCAGCCATGAAATTAAAAGTTATGACCAACCTAGATACCATATTCAAAAGCAGAGACATTACTTTGCCAACAAAGGTCTGTCTAGTCAAGGCTATGATTTTTCCAGTGGGTATGTTTGGATGTGAAAGTTGGACTATAAAAAAAGCTGAGTGCTAAAGAATTGATGCTTTTGAACTGTGGTGTTGGAGAAGACTCTTGAGAGTCCCTTGGACTGCAAGGAGATCCAACAAGTCCATCCTAAAGGAGATCAGTCCTGGGTGTACATTGGAAGGACTGATGTTGAAGCTGAAGCTCCAATACTTTGGCCACCTGATGGGAAGAGCTGACTCATTGGAAAAGACCCTGATACTGGGCAAGATTGAGGGCAGGAGCAGAAGGGGATGACAGAGGATGAAATGGTTGGATGGCATCACCGACTCCATGAACATGGGTTTGGGTGGACTCCGGGAGTTGGTGACAGACAGGGAGACCTGGCATGCTGTAGTTCATGGGGTCGCAAAGAGTCGGACATGACTGAGCGATTGAACTGAACTGAACTAGACGCCCCGGGCCATCTCTTCATAAAGATGATTAGCAGCCATCGTGGCTGCCAGCAGAGCCATTCTAGCGTGTCTGGGTGAAGAAGAAGGGTGTTTGTGAGTGTGTGTGTGTGAAGGGTATTTGTGAGTGTATGTGAGTGTGAAGGGTATTTGTGAGTGTGTGTGAGTGTGAAGGG
>NW_024070201.1:77764109-77784822 GCF_014754425.2 Oryx dammah
GTGTGAAGGGCGTTTGTGAGTGTGTGTGAGTGTGAAGGGTATTAGTTGCTCAGTCGTGTCCAACTCTTGGCTACCCCGTGGACTGTAGCCCTCCAGGCTCCTCTGTCCATGGGGCTCCAGGCAAGAATCCTGGAGTGCGTTGTCATGCCCTCCTTTAGGGGATCTTCCCAATCTAGGGTCAAACCCAGGCCTCCCACCCTGCAGGCAGCTTCTTTACCATCTGATCCAGCAGGGATACACAAGAATACTGGGGTGGGTAGCCTATCTGCTCGCCAGGGGATCTGCCCAAGCCCGGGATCGAATCCGGGCCTCCGGCATTGCAGGCAGACTCGTTATTGTCTGAGCCACCAGGGAACCAGACAATGTGCTTCTCTGCACGCCTGTCTCCTGCTCCCCGCCCTCCTCCCCCCACCCGAAGAAAAAGCCCACCTTAATCCTGGATTTTTCAAGGGATGTCCCAGTAAACGAAATTTAAGGACGCAAGTTAATGATGCAAGGGTACACTGCCCACAGGAGAAGGTGGCCCAGACACTTTATATGGTCGGTCACGGTGTACTCCCCTGGGAAAGCCACGATTCTAAACACTGGGTCTCATTACAGCACTGCTGTAAGGACTCAACCCCTGTGCCAAACCCTGTGCCCTGATACTTTAAAATTGAGGTACAGGACTTCCCTGGAGGCACAGTGGATAAGAATCTGCCTGCCACTGCAGATAGCTCGGGTTCAATTCCTGGTCCGGGAAGATTCCACATGCCTTGGAGCAGATAAGCCCTGAGCCAGGACTACAGAGCCTGAACACCTACAGCAGGTGCTCTGCAGCAAGAGAAGCCAGGCAATGAAGCCCGCACACCGCGACGGACAGGAGCCTGCCCGCTCTGCAGCTGGAGGGAGCCGGCATGCAGCAGCGAAGACCCAGGCAGCCAAACGTGAACAGATTCTTTAAACTGAGGCACAAAATTCAGACAGTAAAGTGGTAACATGCAGAATCCTAAGCTTAATTTTTAAACAGATATTCATTTTTATAACCATTACCTAGATCAAGATACAAAATACTTCCGGCACCCTAAAAAGTTATCTCATGTCCCTTCCCAGTCAATATCCCCTCTCCTGCAGTGAACCTCTATTCTGACTCCTATCAGCGTCAATTAGTTCTGCCTACTCTTGAACTTCATGTAAGTGAAATTATACATTATTTTCTGTTTGTGCCTCACCTCTTTAGCTCAACGTAGCATCAGTGAGATTTCAGCCATACCGTCGAGCGTATCTCTTATGCACTTTTCTCTATTGTTGTCTAGTGTTTGATTGTATAAATCAGCCGTAATGCATTTATCTGTGCTCCTGTTAATGAACTTGTGGGTTGTTTCCAGTTTGGACTATTATGATAATACTGCAGTATACATTATTGTACATATGTTATCCTGGTTTTTGCTTTTGAAAACATTATAAATATACGGAATATTAAGAAATTACATGGAAAAGGAGATGGGTTCTTGCAAGAAGAATCTGCTTCCTAGATGGGTTTTTTAAAATTAGATTTTATGAATGATTGTGTAACTGTATGATTCCATTTAAATCACATTCTGAAAATGACAAAATTATAGCGATGAGAGAAAGGATTAATGAGATTGCCTAGGGTTAGAGCTGGTGAGGAGAGGGAGGGAAGTGTGCCTAAGGAAATAACACAAGGCAGATCTCTGTGTGGGTGAAATGGTTCCATGTCCTGATTGTGGGTGGAGGTTTTACACAAATCTAAGCTGTCATAATACCATACAAGCCATCATATCAAGGCCAACTTCCTTGTTTTGATATTGCATATAGTTATGTAAGATTTAGCTTTCAGTGGATAAATCTTAAGTAAAATGTAACCTTCAGTTCCCTTTCTGTACTACTTATGTAACTTCCTATAATTATTTCAAAATAAAGTTTTAAACATCATTACAAAACAAACAGAAAAAATAATGTATCTAATCCATGACAGTTGCTCAATAACAATAAAGTGTTGTTTTCTTTTTGGAGTTTTATTTATTAGGGCAAAATTTAAAAGTATGGAAAACGTCTCCTGTGGGAGCCGTCGGGTTGAGAGGATTCTCTGCGCTCCATGACGTGTGCTCGTCCACTGACCCCAGTGTGCTCCAGAAAGGGGGTTCCTCTGGCAAAAATGCCACTTTGCCTGCTGTGTTCAAGGCTCCCACAAGACCAGATAGTGTGAACTTGGTTCGCACCAACTTGCGCAAAAGCAACAGACAGCCCTTTGCTGTCAGTGGACCAGCAGGTCATCAAACCCGTGCCGAGTCTCGGGGTACCGGCAGAGCTGTGGCTCGAATTCCCAGTGTTCCAGGCGGCGGGACTCCCCATTCTGGCCAGGGTGCTTCTGGAAATATGTGTCGTGGGGGCCGCCTGTTTGCACCAACCAGGACCTGATGCCGCTGGCGCCGCAGAGCGCGTATGGCGCAGCAGCGATGAGCCACCTCCTCTGCACCAGCTGCCCCGGCCTCTCCACCGCTGGCCACGCCCAGAGGTCATCGTGCAGAGGAAGCTCCCGAACTTCCTTTGGTGGCTGAAGATAAAGTTGAAGGCTACAAGAAGACCAAGCAGGCTGTTTTGCTTCTGAAGAAACGGAAGGCCTGGAATGATATCAAAAAGGTCTATGCCTCTCAGCAAATGAGAGCTGGCAAAGGTAAAATGAGAAACCGTCGCCGTATCCAGCGCAGGGGACGCAGCCTCGTCTATAACGAAGACAGTGGTATCATCAGGGCCTTCAGAAACATCCCTGGAATTACTCTGCTTAATGGAAGCAAGCTGAACATTTTGAAACTTGCTCCTGGCGGTCATGTGGGGCATTGCATTCGGGCTGAAAGCACTCTCCGAAAGTCAGATGAGCTGTGTGGCACTCAGCATCAAGCAACCTCCCTCAAGAGTAACTACAACCTCCCCATGCACAAGATGCTCAATGCAGACCTCAGCAGACTCTTGAAAAGCCCAGAAATCCAAAGAGCATGCTGAGCACCGAGCCACAAGATTTATCGCAGAGTCCCGAGAAAGAATGCACTGGAAAACCTGAGGCTCACTTTGAAGCTGAATGCACTCGCAAAGACCATGCGCCGGAACGCCATTCTTCGACAGGCCAAGAACCACAAAGTCCGCCTGGATAAGGCGGCGGCAGCGCTAGAAGCCAAATCACATGAGAAGGGGGCTCGGGGCAAGAAGCCTGCAGTGGGAAGAAAGGCTGCAGGGCACCAAGAAACCAGCCGCTGCTGAGAAGCAGCCAGCAGGAAAGAAGGCCGCCCCAGAGGAAAAGAAGGCTGCTGCGCACACGTACAGTGGCTTACTCCGTAAGCGCCAGCTCATTTTGGGCAGCTGATTTTGAATAAAGACCTGAACAGAGAGGCAAGGAAAAAAATGAAAAATAAGTAAGTAAAAGTCCAGAAAAGTGGCGAGCACGGTGTACTGAATTTTCAGATACTAATCACCCATCACCAGGACTTGACTGTTGTCAGCATTTAGCTGTATTTTCTCCATCTAACTGTATCTCTAACAGATGAAATCTTTTTTCCACAATGCAGTTTTTAGGACCTTAAAGTTATAGACGTCTTCACGCTAAGTACGGCTGGCAATCAACAACATTGCACCATTCAACCACCGGTGCCCAAATCGGGCTCTCAGATCATGCCAGGCAGAAGCCCCCAAATGTTCATTCCATATTTAAGCTAACTAAAGTATTTCTTATTTAATACCTATCTGGTGAGCACCCCATCTGACCCAGGCAATTTGCTGGGCCCCGGGCACATAGCCATGAACAGGAAGGTAAAGCCTACCCTACTGGAGCTTAGAGTCTAGAGAGAAACTCCAGTGACAAATGAATAAAGTGATTTTGGATTTCAAGAAATATACAAGAAGGAAATAAACTATGCGGAGATGATGGAGAGGAACTCAAGGTCATGGGAGGCCTCTAGGAGGAAATGAAATTTGAGAACAGAAGACAGTCTTGCAAAGATCAGGAGCGGAAAGGTGGTAGTCCTGAGTACGGAAAGCAATCGATTTATTGAAGGAATTAAGGAGGCCAGGATGGCTGAAGTGGTGGGGATGGTGGGGTGGGGGATTGGGGGAGTCTCAGCTTTGTATGTCACAGCCCCCCTCACACATTCTCCAAAAGCAGTCCTCTTAGACCACAGGACCCTTGGAGAAGATAAAGAAAGATGTTCTGTTTTTTGGAGCACAAATCTCAATTTAGCACAAAAATTTGCTCCGAGCCTACTGTGTCCCGGTCACTTAGGCTCAAAATGGAGCTCGGTTTGTATCAGCTGGACTCATAAGCTGTCAGCTTGGACCCTCTCCCTTCTCTCTGCCCCTCCCCCACCCCACCCATCGGGGGCCCCCGAGACAGGTCCCGATGGCTGCTGTCCACTCACCCCCTCCCTCGCCAACCTCCTGCAGCCGCTTTAGTCCAAGGATGGGTAAAGGGACTGTTTAACGGAGCGTGGAGGGCAGGGAGGTGCAGGACCTGGGCTCTGGATGGGCAGGGGAGGCCGGACAGCTGGCGACCACGCTCCACAGGGACCTTGGGGGCCGCCCGGGCCAGGCAAGGACGCGGGGAAGGAAACGGGCCCAGGATGGATGCGGGCCCGGGCAGGCGGGAGGGCCCGGCAGTGATTGAAAGGTGCCACCTGTCAGCGCTCCACGGGAAACCGGAGCCTCCCCGTCCAGGGGGAGTGTTGTACCAACAGGGTAGTAAACAGTGCCAGTCTGTGGCCCCGGGCCCTCGCAGTGGGGGGGAGCTGGGGGAAAGGTGGGGGGAAGGTGGGGGCTAGAAGCCCGGGGGCTTAAAGACAGCCCGGGAGAGACACCGCTCAGCTCGAGGAAGGAGACAGCTCCAGGACCCCAGACAGAGGCCCCGCAGGTAGGCGAAGCCCTGCGCCCCTTTCCAAGCAGCCCCTCCGTCTGCCGAGCCCTCTGCCCACCTCCAAGGCCAGGAGCCTCTGAGCAGCGGCCCTGGTTGGAGAAATCCTCTCTCTCTCCATCACCATGCCAACTCTTTTGAGCTCCCGTCTCTTCTGTCCTGATGGGCAGAGAGGGCCTCGGAGACTTCCGAGTCCAGTTGGGGTGGGAGTCGGCATCTCTGAGCAGCTGAGGGGGCATCTCCAAGGGCGGTGGCTGGCTGGAGGACCACCCGAAGACAGACCAAGCGGCAGAGGTTGTGGAGGTGTCAGCAGATCCTCCCAGCACAGCTTCCACTACGTGGGGCTTGGAACTCGGGCTCCTGGCTGCTTTGCCTTCCCGTCTGCCAAGGCAAACAGGAAGAGATGGGAGCTGCCCCAGTGGACACAAAACCAGGGCGGGATGAAGGCTTCCCAGGCAGGGCAGGCGGACGGAGGCTACCGCGTACTTGGAAGCGAGAGCCGACCTCCTCAGCCACATCTGACGGCCCTCCTGGGGTCCCCCTCAGCCTGGCCAGGCGCCTTCCACGGGACCGTGGCTGAGGAGCCCATGGGGGCAGCGTCTCCAGCAGAAGCTCTGGGCTGGTCGTCAGGAGACCTGGGCGCTGCATACAGTTTGGCCATTTAATTGTGCTAAGCCCCACTATAGACAAGGGATTTCCACTCCCCGATCCTCAAATCGCTCCATCTGTAAAACGGGGCCAACAACGCCTATTCCGAGGGGTTAGAGCGAGGAAGCGGGGCGGTATAGGAGGGTGCCCACGGTGCAAGCTGTACAATTGTTAGTGCTGGAGTGTGTGTGTGTGTTAGTCATGCCTGACGCTTTGTGACCCCGTGGGCTATAGCCCGCCAGGCTCCTCTGTCCATGGGATTTTCCAGGCAAGAACACTGGAGTGGGCTGCTGTTCCCTTCTCCAGGGGATCTTCCTGACCCAGGGATCAAACCCGGGTCTCCTGCCCCGCAGGCAGATTCTTTTCCATCTGAGCCATAAGGAAGCCACTGCTGGGGTGGGTGGCGGTATCCTAGCGGCTCACTCTTCTGTGTTTCTTCACTTCTTGGCTATTTCCGACAGGCCTGGAGGGTGGAGAGCTGAGGTGAGAAACACGCAGGATGGCTGAGGGGTGTGTGTGTGTGTGTGTACACACCTGCCCTTCTCCTCCACGGTGCTGTGTGTGTGACACGTGGATGTAGGGTAAGACAGCTGCAGGGCTCAGCTATGTATTAGCCTATCACTGCCACACTTTGAGGCATAAAAGCGGCTCATTATCTTACCGGCATTCAGTTCTCTTTGCCTTGTCTTACCAACTAAATGCCCTCCTGGCTGAGTCAGGACCTTAATCTGGCCCAGGGCAGGGGAGGAGCCAACCTACACAACACAAGCTGATGTACGCCAAGTCCTCCTTCCGTGCAGGAGCACCCCCAACTACGCTCTATGCGTTGGCTTTCTTAACCCTCCACCATCCCTATGAGCTGAGACCTATTTTTATCTCCAGAACTCAAAACCCAGGCAGGGTAAGAAGCTTGCTCAAGGTCGCAGTGGGAGCTGGGAATCCCCTCATAGGAAGCTGAAGAATCAGTGATTTTCACCAGTGCGCCATACCACCTTCCAAACAAGAGCGCAAGGCGGGATGGGGCGTGTGGACCATTTAGACCAGCGCTCTCTATAGTTTCTTCTGCTAGAGGTGGCGTTGCTCAAGAGCGCGGTAGGGGCGCCTCAGCATTGCTGCTCAGCCGCTCAGTCGTGTCCATCTCTCTGCGACCCCATGGACCGCAGCACGCCAGGCCGCCCTGTCCTTCACCATCTGCCGGAGTTTACTCAAAATCATGTCCATCGAGTCAGTGATGCCATCCAACCATCTCATCCTCTGTCATCCCCTTCTCCCTCCTGCCCCTCAATCTTTCCCAGGGTCTTTTCCAATGAGTCAGCTCTTCACATCAGGTGGCCAAAGTACTGGAGCTTCAGCTTGAGCATCAGTCCTTCCAATGAACAGCCAGGACTGATTTCCTTTAGGATGGACTGGTTGGATCTCCTTGCAGTCCAAGGGACTCTCAAGCGTCTTCTCCAACACCACAGTTCAACAGCATCAATTCTTCGGTGCTCAGCCTTCTTTGTGGTTCAATCTCACATCTGTACCAGGGAAGCCTGTGGAAACTAGGGCCTCCTAAGACATTAATAGGGCTTCCCAAGTGGTGCCAGTGGTAAAGAACCCTCCTGCCCAGGCAGGAGGAGAAAGAGACTCGGGGCAGAGACTACCTCAGGGTAGATAAAGCAAAATGAAAAGATAGCAAGAAAAAGAAAATCCAAGGCCAAATATGTTTGGAGAAAAATGAGTTAAAGGAAGCTAAACAAAGTTAAGATTTCTTTACCACGGGGTATCTGCACTCTAAGTGCTAACGAAGCTGTAAGACTCTAAAACAGTTGAGAGTAGGCTGTTTCTGGAACAGTCTTAGCCAGTGAACACCCTCGGGTACCCAGGGCATCCTTCATTAACGTCTTGTTCTCTCACTCGGTCGTGTCCGACTCTGTGACCCCAGGGACTGCAGCCCCCCAGGCTCCTCCGCCTGTGGAATTTTCCAGGCAAGAATACTGCAGTGGGGTGCCAGTTCCTTCTCCAGGGGATCTTCCAGACCCAGGGATCGAACCCGAGTCTCTTTCGCCTCCTGCCTGGGCGGGCGGGTTCTTTACCACTGGCACCACCTGGGAAGCCCTATTAATGTCTTAGGAGGCCCTAGTTTTCCACAGGCTTCCCTGGTAGCTCAGCTGGTAAAGAATCCACCCATTATGCAGGAGACCCCGGTTCAATTTCCTGCATCAGGAAGACCCCCTGGAGGAGAGAATGGCTGCCCACTCCAGTATTCTTGGGCTTCCCTGGTGGCTCAGCTGGTGAAGAGTCCTCCTACAAGGCGGGAGACTTGGGTTTGACCCTTGGGTTGGGAGGATTCCCTGGAGATGGGGCAGGCTACCCACTCCAGTATTCTTGGGCTTCCCTGGTGGTTCAGCTGGTAAAGAGTCCGCCTGCAATGCAGGAGACCTGGGTTGGGAAGATCCCATGGAGGAGGGCGTGGCAACCCACTCCAGTATTTTTGCCTGGAGAATCCCCATGGACAGGAGCCTGGTGGGTTACAGTCCATGGGGTTGCAAAGAGTCAGACATGGCTGAGCGATTGAGCACAGCACGGTTTTCCACAGAACACAGTTTGCCAACTTGATCCAGACCGGCCCCGTCTGTGTTGGAAGTGAAGACTCTCCAGAGAGGCAAGGAGCCTCGCTCTGGTCCCAGGCTCGGGGCTGAGGTCAGGGCAAGCTCCTAGCTCCCTGCCGATGGGCGTTCCATCTCCCGGCTTCATTGATTTCCCTCCAGCTTTGATTCACTGCCAGAACTGTGGACCATGGGCTGTAGTGGGAGCGATGGAATTGAAGGGCAGTGTGAGCATCTTTGAAAATCCCAGCCCGCTTCCTGAGGAAACTGTGGGAGACTGAACCAGGACCCCCAGGCCCCGAATGGCTAGCAGGAACAGGGCCCTGGCCCTCGTATGCCCGTCTTCTTGCCTCTGTCCCAACTGCCCAGGTGCCGGGGTACTGTACCCAGAGTGATGGCCCTGCAGGGGGCAGGAGGTATTTTTAGCCAGTGACAGCAACGTCTGCTTCTTTTACTGCCTGAGTCATGCCCTGAACATTATTCGGGGATTATTTTCTCGTAAACAGACCCCCCCAAGAAGGGCAGAAGGAGCTGGCTCTGTCCCCCTACCCAGCTATTTTCGTAGATGGGACAGCACAACCATCCCTCAGTGTCAGTGGGGAAGCAGTCCCAGCCTCTCTGGTGGACACTAAGATCTGCAGAGGCTCTCGTCTCTCACATGAAACGGGGCAGCGTCTGCTTATAACCTACACGGTCCTTCCTGATACTGTAAGTCAGCTCAAGATCGCTTGTAATACCCAGTACAATGAAAATGTTATGTAAACAATGGTTAATAACAGTGTAAATGCTATGTAAATAGTTTGGAGTGGCTGCAGATTCAAGTTTTGCCTTTTGGAATTTTCTGGATTTTTTTTTCAAATATTTTCCATCCGTGACTGTACATACAGTGCTTGAAGAGGAAACCTCACATTGAAGCAGCACGCGCTCTCCTTCCTCCCACCCCCGGCAGCTGGAGGATCAGACTTCCCTGCGGAGGTTAATCAGGGAGAGCACATATCTGTTCTTCACCAAAGGGAACTCTGCCAGGCCCAGGGCCAGCTCTTCAGAGACTCACACACAGCCTGGCAGAGACCCAGACCCCATGCAGGCCCAGGGCTCCCCAAATCTCAGGCATTCTTACGCCATCTCTGCGGCTTAGGTATCTTATATCCTGCTTTCCTGAACGTCTTCCTTCGAATTAGCTGATTTTAACTTCAATAAATGCATTTATAAAAGAAACTTTATATCACTATTGGAAATGGAAACTCCACGTCACTGGCCAGAAATAGAACGTAACTGTAAAAATAAATCCAACTGGAATCAAAGCAGTCTTATTTGATTCTATCTAGAGACTCCTGTCTGCTTTGGGCTCTGAGCCTGCGGGCCCTGCGGACAGCTATCTCCATCAAAAGGGAAGAGAAGAAACTGGCCAGGGATGGGAGTATCAAACTGTAACCACCTCATTGACTTATTCAAAAAGGGGCCAAATCATTGAAAAGGCATTATGTGACTCTTTTTTTTTAAGTGTTTTTGTTTATTTATTTGCCTTTAGCTGTGCCTGGCCTCTGCTGCTGTGCCCAGGCTTTCTCTAGTGGCAGCAAGTGGGGTACTCTTCCCTGAGGTGCCCAAGGCTTCTCTTTTGACGGCTCTCAGGCCCCAGAGTGTGGGCTCAGTTGTCGTCGTCCAGGGGCTTAACTGCCCCTCCGCATGTGGAATCTTCTCCTACCAGGCATCAACCCGTGTCCCCTGCATTGGCAGGCGGATTCTTAACCACTGGACCACCAAGTCCTGACCCAGTGTTCTTTAAAGCCCAAGTCACAACCTGCAGAGGACCGTTCGGTGGACATCAAGTAAACAGAGCTGGCCCATCACCCCATTTGGGGGGAAGTGGTGCCCTCCCCCTTCAATTAACCAGGCGGAAAGTGGGTGCTGGTGTCTCATGTCCAAGCAATGGGGGCCCCGGGACTGAAGTGCAGGCGTCTGGACTCCAGGGCCTTCACCTGGAGAGAGGGGGCATGACCGGGTGTGTCTGTCTTCTCTTTCCAGACATGGAGCAGAAGGCAGGGAAGGCCTCTGAGGACGGGGCCACTGTGCCCCCAGCCGCGGAGGCCCCGGAGACCGCGGGAGGTGGCGGCTCTGCGGAGGAGGAGGCCGCAGGCCCCGCTGAGAGCGCCGCCAGAGCAGGGCCGGCCGCGGCGGGACAGCAGGAGCGGGCCCCGGCCGAGGACGGCGTCTCCGCTGAATGCGCGGCAGACGGGCTGGGTGAGGCCGAGGCGGAATCCCAAGGCGAGGCTGAGCTGCAGCAGGAAGACCGGGGCCAGGGAGCGACCACCGCGGCCCCTCGGAAGACCGACGGGAAAGAGCAGACCGACCCTGAGCCCGCGGGGGCTGCGGCGGACGGGGAGGGCGCGTCGGCCGCTGGGACGCGGAGCGCTGATGAGAAGGCGGCCAGGCCCGGGGCCAGGGAGACGGTCGACGCGAGCGGAGAGGCCGGGGCTGAGCTGAAGCAGGCTTCCGGGGCGCAGGAGGCCGAGGCTGGAGGCGGGGAGGCCGAAGGGCCGGGCGAGGCCGCCGCGGCCCCTCAGGAGGAGGGCGGCCAGACGGAGGAGCCCCAGGCTGAAGCCCAGGAGGCGGCCGGCGCGCCAGCGGCCCAGCTGGACTCTCCGAAGGCCGCCGTGGCGGACGAGGCCAAGCCCGAGCCGCAGGAGGAGGCGGCGGAGGCGGTGGTGAGTGAGGGAGCGGAGAGGAGGGAGGGGGCCCCACGGCGGTCCAGAGCCCCCCCAGCAAGCCCCTGTCCCGCTTTATTCCTCGGGGAAAGTCCGAGGGCCTGGGTGGGGGCAGGTGGGGGAAGCCTTGCTGGGCCCGGGCTGCCTTCCAGATCTTTCCGAAGCCTCGGGCGGGCAGGCACGAGCCCACCCAGTGCGCGTTCGTCCCAGGAGCCGGGCGGTCCCGATGACGAGCAGGACCAGGGTGCGGGGGCAGAGGCTGAGGACGGGGCAGCGGGGCCTCCCAGCTCCCCGGAGGGATGGCCCGAGAGCCCCACGGAGGAGGGCGGCAGTGCCAGCCCAGGTGAGGGGGCGCCTGGAACCCACCTGCTGCAGGGCCGGCCCGGGGGGCGGGGAGGGGCGTGGCCAGGAGCCCACCTTGCTGCAGGGCTCACTGGGGGGCGTGCGGGGCCCTCAGGAGCCCACCTTCCGGCCGGGCCCCCCCGGGGGGGCACGGGGGGAGACGGGGCCAGGAGCCCATCTTGCTGTAGGGCCTGCCTGGGGGGGGGCCGCGCCGCAGTCGCCCCGCTTCCCTCCTTCCTGTTCCTCTCCCTCAGAGGGGCTGAGCCCAGACACTGGCGCTTCTGAAGAACCCGGTCCTTCAGCCAGGTAATGTCAAACGCTGGAGCCCCAGCTCCCCTCCACACCACAACCTGCTCCCTTCAAAGCCTGGTGTCCCCTGAGACTGGGCCTCCAGCATCTAGTGTCAAGATATGCCAGGAATATTGCTGCCCCCTAGCTCAGGGCAACCCACTCCAGTGTTCTTGCCTGGAGAATCCCAGGGACGGGGGAGCCTGGTGGGCTGCCGTCTCTGGGGTCGCACAGAGTCAGACACGACTGAAGCAACTTAGTAGCAGCAGCAGCAGCTCAGGGCAGAGCCTGGGAAATGAGAAGAGCTGGAGCGGGGAGCAAAGGGCAGTGGGGCATCCCTGGCTGGCCTTCCACCCAGTGCTGAAGAAGCCTCCTCTCCAGCATCCCTAGGACTCTTCCTGGGAGCTCCCAGTCTCGTCTGTCTCCGCAGTCTCAGCATCACCAGTCGTGCGTGAGCAGAAAGCCTGAGTGGACAGCGACGCTGCCACTTGCTGTCTTAGTCGCTAGGTTGGTCCTGACTCTTTGGGACTCAATGGACTGTAGCCCACCAGGCACCTTTGTCCATGGGATTTCCCAGGAAAGAGTACTGGAGTGGGTTTGCCATCTCCTCTTCCAAGGGATCTTCCCGACCCAGGGATGACACTCGAGTCTCCTGCCTTGGCAGACGGATTTTTTTTTTTTTTTTTAACCTCTGAGCCACCGGGGAAGCCCCACTGTCTGCTCGTGGCTGTATCACTTCCCCCTCCTCCCCTGGGAAGTGGACACAGTCAGGGTACCTGCCTCAAAGGCTTCTTGTGAGGCTCAGATGATGCCTGTGTATAAAACACTCAGCCTGACGCCTGGTGCCTGAAAGGTGCTGGGTAACATGAGAGCCTTCCTCTTGCCAGGACACAAATTTTGTCGTTAGAAAGCCTGCCTTTATTTCGAGCTGAAAGTCACATCCGTGTGACCTTCTAGGGAAAGGTGCCTGGTGAGCATTCACATTCCCCTTCTCACAGAGGCCTTAGACCCACCTTGTCAGGTACCTCTGCCCACTATACAGATGGGGAAGCTGAGGCTCAGAGAAGTGACGTGACAGTCCCAAGTTGTTGTTCAGTCACCAAGCCGCACCCGACTCTTTGTGACCCCATGGACTGCAGCACGCCAGGCCTCCCTGCCCATCACCAGCTCGTGGAGTTTTCTCAAACTCATGTCCATTGATCTCATCCTCTGTCGTCCCCTTCTCCTCCTGCCTTCAATCTTTCCCAGCAGCAGGGTCTTTTCCAATGAGTCAGTTCTTCGCATCAGTATTAGAGCTTCAGCTTCAGCATCAGTCCTCCCAGTGAATATTCAGGGTTGATTTCCTTTAGGACGGACTGGTTTGACAGTCCCAATGGCAAATAAGAGCCCTAGGCAGGACCGGAACTCAGGTTAGACTTCAGATGTGCCCTAGTTCTAACCTACGCGGTCAGACTGAGCTTCACTCTTCCTTCCCAGCGCCTCCCCGTGCTGGGCCTGGAGGCATGTGTGTGAGGCGGGACAGTAGCTCTGTAGCCTCTTGGGCCGGCAGGAACCACTGCCCAGCCAACCTCCTCGCTGCAGAGGCGCGTCCCAGCCCCCCTCACGCTCCTCTGAACGTTTCCAAGCAGTGACTCTTCGCCCAGCGATGTGCCCCAGAGCCCCACGGAGCCCCCTCCGTCAGAGGAGAAGAAGAAAGAGAAGGCTCCAGAGCGCCGAGTGTCCGCTCCTACCCGGCCCCGGGGACCCCGAGCTCAGAACCGCAAGGCCATCGTGGACAAGTTCGGGGGGTAGGATTTGGGCGAGTGGCTGGCGGGGCTGAATTGGTGGAAGGATGGGGCGGGGGAGCAGCCCGAGCCCCAGAGGGACGTCTGATGGGTCCCCCCACCCCCGGGAGGACTGCCGTCTGATGGGAACCCCTTCCCGCCCCGGCGCACAGGGCGGCCGCGGGCCCCACGGCCCTGTTCCGGAACACCAAGGCGGCGGGCGCGGCGGTGGGCGGCGTTCGGAACATGCTGCTGGAGTGGTGCCGCGCCATGACCAGGAGCTACGAGGTGCGCGCGGCGGGCGCGGGCGGCGGCCGTGCGGGGGCTCCGGCGGGGCTGGGCGCGGGCGGCGGCCGTGCGGGGGCTCCGGCGGGGCCGGGCGCAGGCCCCTGACGCGGCTGCCGGCCGCCCGCAGCACGTGGACATCCAGAACTTCTCCTCGAGCTGGGGCAGCGGCATGGCCTTCTGCGCGCTCATCCACAAGTTTTTCCCCGACGCCTTTGACTACGCGGCGCTGGACCCCGCGCAGCGCCGCCACAACTTCACGCTGGCCTTCTCCACTGCAGAGTAAGCCGGGCTGGGGGCGCCGAGCGGCGGGGCCCCGAGAGGGACGGTCAGGCCGAGCCCGTGGCCACATCTCCTTGAATCCGACAGGTGCTTCTCGGATGTGGGGAGCTGGTTGAGGACGGAGCAGTGGGTGAAACCGACCAAATCCCCGCTTGCCCGTGACTCCTATTCTATTTTATATTATTTTTTGGCCCTTCCCCGTTGCATGTGGAATCTTAGTTCCTCAACCAGGGATCAAACCTTCACTCTTGGCGTTGGAAGCACAGAGTCTAAATCACTGGCCCACCAGGAAAGTCCCATGACTCACACTCTAAAGAGAGAGATAGCAAATACACATACATGCGGAATAAAATGCGAGGGGCAGGCGGAGAAAGCGCAGGCCAGTGAGAGGTAAGAGGAGGGGAAGACTGGGAGTTTGCAGAGACCTGGGGCCAGATTCTGACCCTGACTTTTGTTAGCTGTGTGATCTTGGGTAGTCTCCTTTACCTCTCTGAGCCTCTATATTCTGACCTTTAAAATGGGCATGACATTTGGCAGGGCTGTGATGAGAATTAATAATTAAAGTCCCTATCACAGTGCCTAACCCATGGCAAACATTTCAAAAACAAAAACCCTAGCTGCTGTTCTTATACTAAAATGAATGATATCACAATTGATACATATTTTAAAAATTAATTTATTTTTGGCTGCACGGACTTTCTCCAGTTGTGATGAGCAGCAGCGACTCTTCTTCGTGTGGCGCTCGAGCTTCTCTTGTCCAGGCTCTAGGCTCTTCGGCTTCAGCAGTTGTGGCTGGCCCAGACTTAGTTGCCCGGAGGCATGTGGAATCACCCCAGACCAGGGACTGACCCCATGGTCCCTGCACTGGCAGGCAGATTCTCAACCGCAGGACTACCAGGGAAGCCCCTGTCATGATACTTGTTATTCGCTGTGGGACCCGGAGGGAGATTTATTGCTGAGGTTCACACAGCTGGGTCCTGGGGCCACAGAGGGATGGGAAAGGGGTAGACTAGACAGACAGGAGGGGCGTGAGAAGCAGCGGGGCCCAGGGAAGACCCTGCGAGGCGAACACAAGGCTGCCAGGCGGTGGGGAGCGGAGGCATTCTCCCCACCAAAGCCTCAAAGCCGGACTGGGCCAAAGGCTTCCACCTCTGCCCCCAGAGAGGCCAGCCGGTCCCACAATGGCCTTGAGGCTCTCCAGGGGCTCATGCCTGGCTCACGCATCCTTTTCTGCCTAGGGGAGGCTTCTGAGCCACCGGTCTGGGCAGAGGGTGTCGTCCACGAGGACAGCTCTGAGGCCTGGGAAGGGACAGCTGAGGGCACTTCTGCAGGCCCGGAGGAGGGAGCAAGTCACTGGGGATGCTGGCAGCGTCTTGGTCCAGGAGGCCGAGCCCCCTGAGCGAGTTCAGGCCTGGCCACCAACCCGTGGGAAAGCCTGGGGCAGCCACCCTCCCCTCTCTGGGTCTCTGTGTCCCCATCGGCAAAACCAGTTGGCTGACACTGACCGGTGCTTTTCAGATGGGTCCCCCACCCCACCGGCAGCTTCCTCAAACGAAACAGTAAGTGGATGCCCAACACAGTAAACAGATGTAAGGGCGGCCTTTGTAGGCTGGGAGGGGCTCCCGGGGCACCCCAGGTCAGCGTCCAACCCCCCTCCTAGGATGGTTCTGAAGCATGTCTCCTGGGCCCTCAGGCACCAAGGATGCCATCTGAAAACTCCCAGACTTGGTGCTCCAGAAGCACTTCCCGGGTGGCTCAGTGATTTTTTAAAAAACCTGCCTGCCAACGCAGGAGACACCAAGAGACCCGGGTTCAGCCCCTGGGCCGGGAGGATCCACTGGAGGTGGTGGTTTAGTCTCTTAAGTCGTGTCAGACTCTTGACACCCGTGGACTATAGCCCGTCAAGCTCCTCTGTCCACGGGATTTTCCAGGCAAGAATACTGGAGTGGGTTGCCATTTCCTTCTCCAGGGGATCTTCCCAACCCAGGGATTGAATCCGGGCCTCCTGCAATGCAGGCAGATTCTTTACCAAAATGGCAACCAACTCCAGTATTCTTGCCTGGAGAATCCCATGGACAGAGGAGCCTGGCGGGCTACAGTCCATGGGGTCACAAAGAGTCAGACTCAACTGAGTACACGTGCATGCATGCAGAGTTGGTGCTCCGGAAAGCCCCTTCTGGTTTCACATTATCCTGCCCTGGGGTGGGGGCAGTGCCCTGGGGTGGGGGTGAAGGGGTCGGGAGCCCCGTGTCCTGCTCTGAGTTCGGAAGCACCTCTAAGGGCCGTGACAAGCCACGTGACCCAAGCGTGATCAGATGCCAGGCGTGATTGTCTGATTTGACAGTCAGAGCGATGCTTGTGTGGCTCCCAGCAGGGAGTTATGGGAGGTTGGAGCAGGAGGGCAGTGGCCAACCCAGCCCTGGAAAGGGAAACTCCTGGCCGGGGGTGTGAGCTCTCGGTCACCATCAGAAGGGCGTGTGGCTTGGCCCTGACCAGGCGTCCCTGGCTTGTGGCCACGGGTCATTGTCCTGCAGCTGCCAGGCTGTGCGTGTGTGGCCATGCCATCAGGCATGCAGGATCTCAGTTCTCTGCCCACGGGAGACTGGGGGTCACACGTGCACCCCTGCCAGTGGGAGCTCCAAGCCCTGACCACTGGACCACGCGGGAAGTCCCCCTCCCTCACTCTCTGACCCTCGGCAGCTGACGGAACATCTCCTAGGGCTGGGTATGAAGACGAAGAGTGCAAAGTAAGGGGCCCGGCCACAGCTGGCTCCCGTCTAGAAGGCTCCTCTGGTTCCCCAGGAGCCCAGCGCTGGGCCCCTGGGGGGCTTGATTAGTGAGCTGCCGGAGGAGCCTGCCCCGGCTCCCCAGGCCCGGTGGGAATGAAGCATCCGCCTCTCCTGGGTGGAAGCCGCACCTCGACCCACACCCAGGAGCCAACAGCATGGCGTTGGTTGCGGGGAGCTCGTCCTGGGCCTCAAAGCCCTTCAGTCCGTGCTCCTCACCTGCCCCAAGGCCCGTCTGGCTCGGCTCTTGGTCCAGCTGACTCAGCTCTGAGAGGATGCCCGCCGGGACCCTGGTGGCCCCTCCCGCTGGCACCCCGCGCAGTTGGGCGTCCGGCCAGGTGCGTCCGGCAGGCCCGCGGTGGAGTCCCAGCTGAGCTACTCGCTTTGGGCAAACCACCAAGATGCTGTGAGTCTCCGGCTCCCCTTCTGCCGGTTGAAGACAGAGGAGTGGAGTGAATGAGAGCATTCAGGAGAAGGCATTTAGAAGCTCCCTGCTGGCCTAGTGGTTCGGATCCCAGGCTCTGACTGCCCTGGGCTGGGCCGGGTCAGTCCCTGTCAGGGAGCTGAGACCCTGTAAGCTGTGCAGTGTGGCCAAAAAAAAAAAAGAGGGGAGAGGGAAACACTCGATAAGGCTCCTGGCACGTGGGGGCAAGGCCCCAACAGTGCTTAGATCAGATGGTTGGCCTCGGCGAGGCCAGGAGTAGCCCGTGGTCCCAAAGAGCAGCTGGGAAGTTAGGGAAACAGGACTTGTTGCTAAGTTCCATGCAGTTGCTCAAGCACTCCTGCCTCAGGACGTTTGCACCTGCTGTTTTCTGGAACCCCCTTCTTGCAAACATGTACCCGATTTACTTTTCTGAGCTTAAAAGTACTCTTTAAGAGAACTTTTCCTATTAAAAATCCCTTAGGGGAACTCTGGGCTTCCCTGGTGGCTCAGATGGTAAAGAGTCTGCCTGTAGTGTGGGAGATCCAGCTTCGATCCCTGGATCAGGAAGATCTCCTGGAGAAGGAAATGGCAACCCACTCCAGTATTCTTGTCTGGAAAATCCCGTGGATGGAGGAGACTGGTCAACTACAGCCCATGGCGTCGCAAAGATATGGACAGGACTGAGTGACTTGTTTCTCTCTCTCTTGTCGGGGAACTCCCTGGCGGTCCAGTGGTTAGGACTCTGCGCTCTCACTGCCGAGGGCCCAGGTTCAATTCTCGGTGAGGGAACTAAAATCCCAGAAGCTGTGAGGCACTGACAATGAATAAATAAACGCCATCACCAACATATTACAAAAGCAAATCCCCCTGAACACACACGTTCTGCCCTTCCCCGCCTTGTTTTTCTCTGTAGCAGCTCTCATCCTCTGACGTACCATCAGTTTCTGTTTGACGATTGCCTGTGTTCCGCCACAAGAACGTTGATGAGAATGGGGGATTCTTATTCTGTTCAGTGTTGAACTCCCCGGAAGAACGCCTAGCACGTGGCGCCCCTCAGTGCATGCACAGAGCCTGGCTGAGGCTGGAGAGTTGAGGCTGCAAGCCCACACTGTAGCCAGGATTAGCGTTCTGTGCTGTTCACTCTTCCTGCGGGGCCTGTCCTTCCAGAGGACAGACACAGGTGCACACAGACGGGTGGGTTACCACGGAACCCCAGACCGGAGGGCCCCGCTCCCACGTGACGACACGTGGGGCAGTGAACACACAGGTTTTGGAATCAAGCCACGCTGAGTCTGAGTCTTGACTCCGCTGGGCCTCAGCTGTCTCATCTGTACAATGGGATAGTTGCGCCAGATGAAGTCCCAGCGCTGCCGCACACAGTCCTGCGGGCTTCATCCTTGGGGGGCTGCCCTACCCCGTCCCTTAGACCCCCACCTCTTTCCCTGTCGGCTCTCTGACCTCCACCTCTCACCCCTCCCCGTCTGCCCCTCAGGAAACTGGCCGACTGCGCCCAGCTGCTGGAGGTGGACGACATGGTGCGGCTGGCGGTGCCCGACTCCAAGTGCGTGTACACCTACATCCAGGAGCTGTACCGCAGCCTCGTGCAGAAGGGGCTGGTGAAGACCAAGAAGAAATGAGGGGCTGGCCGGTGCTGGCCCGGAGGCCCCCTTCAGCTCCACGGAGGCGGCCCCAGTCTTAACTGCATTAAAGGCTCTTTGGTAAAATCCCGTCTGGCTCCCCGGGCTCCCTCCCTCTCACTCTGGGATAAGCAGCCCCGGCCACCCGCTTTCCTCATCTGAGGTGATTTTCTCAACAGCCACGAGAGGCATCTGGGATGGGACAGTGCGCTGGGTCTCATCGCCAAGAGGCTGTCTGTCCCTGGGCCAGGGAGCAAAGCTCTCTGAGCTTCAGTTCGCCATCTGAACGGGGATAATAGCAGCTCAAAATCCCGCAGGTGCTGTAAAGGTTAAATGGGATTATGTAGGCAGTATCACCAGCCCAGTGGTCATGATTTTGAGCAAACTCTGGGAGACAGTGGGGGACGGAGGAGCCTGGCGTGCTGCAGTCCATGGGCTCAAAGAGAGTCAGACGCGACTTAGCAATCTAGTGACTAACAACAACGACAACAAGGGACAAAAGGCCTGGCCTGGGGCCTGCCACATATACATTCTCTAAGTTGGTGATGGACAAGGAGGCCTGGCGTGCTGCGATTCATGGGGTCGCAGAGAGTCGGACACGACTGAGCAACTGAACTGAACTGAACTGAAACAGTGGGCCGAAGTAACGACATCCTCACGTTTCCAGCCACGGGTGGCACTTTCCCATGTCTTTTCCCCTCTTTCCACACTTCTCCTACATTAGGGAATTCCAGGACAGGGACTGGAGTAGAAGATTCTCTAGAACTCTCACTCAAACTAGGCTCGTGGGACCTGGAGGTGATTTCTTTGCCTCTAAGATACTCCATGTTCTGTCTCTGAAGGGCCAGTGGTTGGGGATTTCCCTGGCAGTCCAGAAGTTAAGAACCCACACTTCTACTGCAGGGGGCATGCAGTCAATCCCAAGTCAGGGGACTAATATCCTGCATGCTGTGTGGTGCAGCCAAAAAAATGAAGAAAAAAAAAAAAAAGCTAGTGGCTTTAGAAGCTCCTCCAGAAGCTCCTCCTTTGTGCCAAGATAATCCCTGAACTCTGGCTGAGGTTTTGTTTCTGTTTTGCACTGCTCACTAGAGATGAGCCCTAGAGCTGAGTACGCTGCTGCAGCTGCTTGCTTGGTTATTTCTGTCGCATCCGACTCAGTGCGACCCCGTGGACTGCAGCCCACCAGGCTCCTCTGTCCATGGGATTCTCCAGGCAAGGATACTGGAGTGGGTTGCCATGCCCTCCTCCAGCGAGACCTCCTGCCTTGCAGGCAGATTCTTTACCGCTGAGCCACCAGGGAAGCCCAGAGCTGACCCTAATTTCCTAACAATCCTGTCTGGCTTTATCAGCCGTTGGGAGCATGTGCGCTGATGAGAGCGGCTCAGGAGAAACACAGAAATGAAAGCCGCCAGCTCGGCACTGTGGCAGAGGTGCGGACTCCGCCCAGGTCAGCGGAGTGGATGTGGCAACCCACTGGAGGGCTCGGTTAGCCCTGGCTGCCTGCTGTATAAAACGGGGGCGTTACTCCTGTGGGTGGGTCGACGACCCCTCTGGCTGAGGGTGGCCGGGTCCCTCACAGCCAGCTTTCCCCACAGCGCTCGGGGTCACACAAGGCTCCGTGCCCCGCGAGCCTTCCGTTGATGCGGAAGCAAGCATCTTTCATTCGACTGCAGCTAAACAAGCCTCCTCCTGATGAACCACTTGCCCCCTCAGCGAACGCTCGGGGGTGGACCCTTGTGTTTAACAGCTGAGCAAACACACGGTATCCATGGCTCCCCTTGGACTCAAGCTGGAAGGGAAACCCCTCCCGGTGTAAAGCCTGACGCTAGGAACCGGCCACCGGACCGGACAGCAGTGGTTTAAAAACCATGGAGTCGGGGCTCCCCTGGTGGCCCAGTGGTTGATTCCGCCTTGCAGTGCAAGGGACGCCAGTTCGAGCCCTCGTCGGGGAAGATTGCACAGGCCGCGGGGCAACTAAGCCCACGTACGGCAACTACCGACCGAGCTCATGAGCTGCAGCTACTGAGTCTGTGAGCCCGGAGTCCGCGCTCGGCAAGAGGGGACGTGC
>NW_024070201.1:77784832-77794467 GCF_014754425.2 Oryx dammah
ACTGAGTCTGTGAGCCCGGAGTCCGCGCTCGGCAAGAGGGGACGTGCGCCGGGAAGCCCGGCGCTGCAACGAGCGAGGAGCTCCCCCTTGCCGAGACTCCAGGAACTGCAACTAGCGTGTCGCTCCCCCTTGCCGAGACTCCAGGAAAGCCAGCAGTGACGATCCCAGCTCGGCCCAAAAACGAAATACATAAGTAAATCTTTAGAAACAAAACGAAAGACCGTACAGTCAGATTTCTGGGATGGAGAGGAGATTCTTCACTTTATGATTCATCAGTGGAAACAGAAAGGTTTTGCACCTAAATCCATACAGGTCTACGAAGCAACAGCTCCATCCCCAGAGCACTTGTTTCTAAGAGTCCCTCCTCCCCCTGGCCCTCTCCTGGTACGCATCCCACCTGACCTGCTGCCCCCAAGCAGGGCTCTGTGGGGGGCGGGCATTTGGGTTGGCTGCTCATCTGGCTGGGAAGGTGGCCTGAGTCTCTAAGATGGACCAACCGGTGGGACCAGGAACCCCATCAAGGAGCACTGGAGAGCTGGATTTTGAGTCTGCAAACCTAAACACCTCTGGCTCTGGGGCAGAGGAGCTGGGGAAAGCACATCTGTGGCCAGTGGGTCCACACTCATAACGGCAGTCCCCTCCCTGTACACACACACACACACACACACTCATAACGGCAGTCCCCTCCCCGTACACACACACACACACACACACACACTCACATACTCACACACACACACTCACACACACACACAGAACCTAAGAAGGAAATCTTGGAAGACACGAGCAAGTGCAAAATCGCAAAGAGGCTCTGGCCCCCCGTTCATGAGGGGCGTCCATCCGTCACACAGAAAGCAGGTGGGTCAGAAGCCGGGTTAGGAGGGCCGGTCCACTCCAAACTGGAGGGTGAACTCTTGGGCCTTCTGGTCAAACAGCTCTGGGTCCTGCATCAGCTGCTCCGCGAGCTCTAGTCGAACGGGCTCTCCCGGCTCCGGCTGATTCACCAGCACGTTGAGGGCCTCCAGGACTGGGGAGAGAAGTCAGATCAGGACATCAGGAGGGAGAGAAAAAACTCCTGGGAAGGAAGCGATGCTGCCCACTCCCAGATCCTCCCGGAACCCACACCAACCCACGCCTTAGGACGGCTCTACTAGGATTTGCTCTCTACGAGCAAATCAGATGTCACTCAGGGTCCCCGATGACGGCGTCCAAAGCTCTCACAAGCAGTTATCTCAGTGCTTTTCAACCTGTGTTCCATGGTGTCACAGAAGCTGTCCACGTGGTGTCACAAGGGTCGCGAGGGTCGGTGAAATCAATGCAGTCTATGAGTTCTGTTCCCTTTTCAGCCAAAACTCTGCTTTTGTTGCGTCTGACTCTCTGAGACCCTGAGGACTGCAGCACGCAGGCGCCTCTGTCTTCCACCATCTCCAGAAGTTTGCTCAAATTCATGTCCATGGAGGTGGTAACAGGATTCCAAAATTTTTTATTTGGGGAAAAAAGTGTTCCGAGGCTCAAGACTGGAAACCACTCCTGCCTTGTGGCTCGAAATCTTTCACGGGTGACTTTGGGAACCAGGCGAAGGCAGTGCCCCCCCTTGTGCCCATAGGCATGCACACAAGTGTGTGGCCCTGGGCTCAGGGCACTCTGCAGAGCACTGGTGCTCACCAAGGACCACGCGTCTGCCTCTCCCCAGCACTCGTTTCCAGGGTTAAGAACTCCCGAGCTGATCCAGAGGTGGGTGGGATATTTTTTAAAAGCATTTATTTATTTATTTGGCCTCCCTGGGTCTTCATTATGGATCTTTAGTTGCAGCCTGTGGGATCTAGTCCCCTGATCAGGGATCAAATCTAGGACCCCTGCATTGGGAGTGTGGAGTCTTAGCCACTAGACCACCAGGGAAGCCCCCAGAAACAGGACTGATCACATATTGATTACGTTCGTGACTAGGGCCACAGTGCCTGACATGTAGCTGCCAGCCATGTGTGGTCATCTTGATTTAAATTAATTGAAATTCACGACAATTAGGAATGCAGTTCATAGTCACAACAGCCACACTTCAAGTGCTTGAAAGCTACATGGGGCCAGTGTCTGTGGCATTAGACAGGGCCGCTATGGACCGACTCCATCACCGAAGAAAGTTCTGCTGAGCTGCGCGGTTCAGAGCCGGCCAAGGGAGGTCTCGAATCCCAGCTCTGCCGTCTGCCAGCTCAGGTAAGAGCTCAGCTCTCACACGCGCGTGTCCTGATGGGGCCGACGAGAGCACTATTTCAAGGGGCTTCTAGGGGGACTGAATGAGGCTGGTGTGTTAAAAATGGCTGGTTGCCCTGGGTTAGAAAGTTCAGGTTCTCAGTGGTGCAGGGACGTATGTGAGACCAAGTCCTCAAGGGCCACCCAGCTCCATTTTTATATTTCTAAATTATGATTAATCCAGTATAATTCCAATTTGTCATCCATGGATGTATACCAAAAATACCATATGGAAGAAAAAAGTGACTTTTTATGCTGGAGAGGGTGGGTGGAAGAGAAAACCCTCCTACTTTGTTGGTGGGATATGTAAATTGGTGAAGCCACTATGGAAACCAGTATGAAGTTCCTTAAAAAACTAAAAGTAGAGTTGCCGAACGATCCAGCAATCGCACCCCTGAGCATATTCCCAGAGAAAACACTAATTCAAAAAGCTACACACACCCCAATGTCCGCGGCAGCATTACTTACAAGAGACAAGACATGAGTGCAACCTCATATCAAGTGAAAGAAGTCAGGCAGAGAAGGACAAATACCGTACAATATCCCTTACATGTGGAATCGTAAAAAGATACAAGTGAACTCACTTACAAAGCAGAAACAGACTCACAGACCTAGGGGAAGCAGGAGAGGAGGGCGACACCAGGAGTTAGAGGTGGGCAGATTTGAACTGCTGTATGTAAAGATAATCAGCAAGGCCCTGCTGTGTCGCCCGGGAAACTACTCCGTACCTGGGGTAAACGCAGTGGGAAGGAGTATGGAAGGAATACACATACACGTGGATACCCGGATCACTTTGCTGTGTACCACTAAACCAACCCGACATTGTAAATGAACCGTAAAAGTCGAGTGAAGTCGCTCAGTCGTGTCCGACTCTTTGTGACCCCGTGGACTATATTAGCCTGCCAGGCTCCTCTGTCCATGGGGTTTTCCAGGCAAGAATACGGGAGTGGGTAGCCATTTCCTTCCCTCAAAATTAACTGTACTTCAGTTAAAAAAAAAAGTGAACTAAAAAGACACGGTGTGAAGCTTTCAGCGCAGTGTCAGAGTGCCTACTGAAGCGACGTGCGTCATCATTAGGCCCGCCCCTTCGGACCTTGCTTCCATCACCAGTCCCATCCACAGCTGGGGATTGTTTCTGCTTTGGCTCTGGCCCTTCGTTCTTTCTGGAGTTATTTCCCCACTGATCTCCAGTTGCATGCTGGGCACCTACCCACCTGGGACATTCCTCTTTCAGTGCCCTATCTTTTTGCCTTTTCATACTGTTCATGGGGTTCTCAAGGCAAGAATACTGAAGTGGTTTGCCATTCCCTTCTCCAGTGGACCACATTCTGTCAGACCTCTCCACCATGACCCATCCGTCTTGGGTGGCCTCACACGGCATGGCTTAGTTTCATTGAGTCAAACAAGGGAATTCAGCGAATTCAGTCACTTAGTCATGTCCGACTCTTTGAAGCCCCATGGACTGTAGCCCGCCAGGCTCCTCCGTCCATGGAATTTTCCAAGCAAGGATAGTGAAGTGGGCAGCCATTCCCTTCTCCAGGGGATCTTCCTGACCCAGGGATCAAACCCGGGTCTCCTGCGCTGCGGGCAGATTCTTTACCTTCTGAGCCCCAGGGAAGCCCTAGTAGGTTCTTGCCTGGGAAACTCCATGGACAGAGCAGCCTGGGGGCTACAGTTCCTGGGGTCACAAAGTCCGACATAACTTAGCGACTGAACGACAGTAAACAGGAGCAACCGACACAAAAGGGGTCCCGTGACTCCCCCCGACCCCGATTCGGTCCGGGGCCCCGTCCAGGTGGGACCCAGCCCACCTTGGCAGGTCTTGGTGCTGGCTTTCCAGTTCTTCTTGTTGATGAGGGGCAGGCACACCCTCCCGTCCCTGTCCACGTTGG
This sequence comes from Oryx dammah, assembly GCF_014754425.2. Lineage (NCBI taxonomy): Eukaryota > Metazoa > Chordata > Mammalia > Artiodactyla > Bovidae > Oryx > Oryx dammah. The sequence continues at coordinate 77,788,972 of NW_024070201.1, forward strand.
GGTGGTAGATCCTGGTGGTGAATTTCACCGTGGGGGGCTGGAACGGGTACTCCCTGGGGAAGCTGATGCACAGCCTGAAGGCCTTGAGGTTGTAGGGCGGCCTCTCCTGTGTGAGAGAAGGCGTCACGCTCTGGGCAGAGGCACAGCTGCCCTCCTCCCCCCAGGACCTGGGCCTGGTTTCCCCCTCCCTGCCCCGCCTCAGCGTCCCAGGCTTCCTCTGCTCCACTCCGAGGAAGGACCGCAAATGCGGACACAGACGGCACGTGCATTCACTTAGCAACTGGACTGTGGGTCAGAGCGCCCTGGCCTGGCACTCGCACGAGTCAGATCCTGGCTTCTGCTGTGCACCCGAGGGCCGGCTGCCTCCCACCCCTAAGCCTCAGGTTCCTCCCTTGAAAAATGGGTGCAGTTTGACTGGAGACATCCTCAGGACCACCTTAGCTTCTCTTTATTATATCGGTAATTAACATCTTTCCAGTTTTATTGAAAAATAACTGATGCACATCACTAAGCTTAAGGCGTTGAGCTTGATGGTTAGACTCACATATGCTGTGAAAGAATTACCACAATAGGTTCAGCTGACACCCATCTTCTCATATAAAAAAATAAAGAGAAAGAATAAGGAAAAAAAAAATTTCTCCTCGTGGTGAGAGCTTTTAGGATTTACTTTCTTGACCATTTTTCTAGGACTTGTCTGGTGGCCCAGTGGTTAGGAATCTGCCTGCAGACATGGGTTCGATCCCTGGTCCAGAAAGATCCCATATGTCCCACAGCAACTAAGCCCATGAAAGAGAAGTTGCTCAGTCGTCTCTGACTGTGTGATCCCATGGACTGTAGCCCAGCAGGCTCCTCCATCCATGGGATTTCCGGGGCAAGAATACTCGAGTGGGTTGCCATTTCCTTCTCCAGAGGATCTTCCTGACCCAGGGATCAAACCTGGGTCTCCCGAATTGCAGGCAGACGCTTTACTGTCTGAGCCACCAGGGAAGTCAACTAAGCCCGGGTGCCACAAGTACTGAGTCTGTGCTCTAGAGCCCGGGAGCTGCATATACCGAAGCCCTCTCGCCCTAGAGCCGTGCTCCACAAGAGAAGCCGCTGCCGTGGGAAGCCTGAACACTGCAACCGGAGAGTAGCCGGCGCTCACTGCAACTAGGGAAAAGCCTCTGCAGCGACAGAGACCCAGCAGAGCAAAAACACAGCTAAGACAGTACATACTATTATGGGTATTTTACCATCTTAAAACAATTCGGAACTGGAGTGCCTAAGCGTTGCCAGGAGCCAGCAGAAGACCCTCTGCTACTGCTGCTGCTGAGTCGCCTCAGTCGTGTCCGACCCTGTGCGACCCCAGAGACGGCAGCCCCCCAGGCTCCCCGTCCCTGGGGTTCTCCAGGCAAGAACACTGGAGTGGGCTGCCATTTCCTTCTCCAATGCATGGAAGTGAAAAGTGAAAGTGAAGTCGCCCAGTCACGTCCGACTCTTAGCGACCCCATGGACCGCAGCCTTCCAGGGTCCTCCGTCCATTGGATCTTTAGTAACTGGAAGGCTTTCCTGCACCTGTTCTGTGCTGCCTGCTGCTAAGGCCTTGACACGCATTAGCCCATGCAGCAGGGTGGGAGTTATGTGGACTTTGGGCCCCGTGGCTGGAGTGTGAGCCGTGGCTCTGTCAACCCCATGCCTGTGCGACCTTAGGCGAGCAGCCGAACATCTCTGTGCTCTCCTTACAGAAAGAGTCACAGCCTCCTCCACAGGGCTTGCGCGACAATTAAATGAGTCGATTCACTTTTCTTTTCAGGTAGTGAAGATTGCACCAGCTTTTTTTTTTTTTTTTTCACTATTTATTTATGTATTTGGCTGCACTGAGTCTTAGTTGCAACATGTGGAATCTAGTTACCTGACCAGGGATGGAACCCAGGTGCCCTGTGCTGGAAGCACAGAGTCTTGGCCGCCAGGCCCCCAGGAAGTCCTGTGCTAATTCACATCAGGGATCTAGAATATGGCCAGGCACATGGCAAGCACTCCATATGTGTCAGCTATTAGGGTGCGTATTTTGAGAACGCATAGTATTAGCATCAGGATTTCCAGATGAAACAAGTTCAGTGCACACAAGTAACCTGCCCAGGGTCACAGCAACAGTGCCCAATGGGGACTCAGCACGGTCGACTGGACTGTTCCACAGGGGAGCAGTAATCCACACCCCTAGTGGGGGGACCCCGGGGCTCGGATAACCCCAGCACAGCTCACAGGGGCCTCCAGGCTGCTGCGAAAGCTCCAAACCCTTTCAGAACCTTCGTGGCAGAGAAGGCAGGAGAATGGCCGTCAGGACAACATATGTGGGACTTCCCCGGTGACCTGGTGGCTAAGACTCCGTGCTCCCAAGGCAGGGGGCCCGCGTTCAATCCCCGGCCAGGGAGCCGGATCCCACAGGCCGCAACTAAGACCCGGCGCAGCCAAATAAATAAACCTTTTGAAAAAAGAATGACATACGCGAGTTCAGAGTCAAGGTTTTAAGAAATTTCCTCTTCCTGAGCAGAAGGCAGAAAGGAAGCTGTGGTAGTCATGGGTGTGTCCGAGCAAATGCTGGGCAGATAAAAGAACATGTGTTCTCGATAACGTGCAGAGGCTGGGGCTGGGACACAGACACAAGACCAAGGGTGAGGCCTCAGCAAAGGGGGGGCTCTAGGGTGCCCGGGCTTCAGCAGTCGTGGCAGGTGGGCTCCGGCATTGCGGGCCCAGGCTCTGGACCACAGGCTCCACGGAGTGGCACACGGGCTTGGTTGCTCTGGGCGTGTGGGATCTTCCCGGGTCGGGGATTGAACCCATGTCTCCTGCACTGGCGGGCGGATTCTTTACCACTTAGTCAACAAGAAAGCCTTTTGTTGTTGTTGTTTTTGATGCTCTTTGTCTGCCGAAGCTTCCATGATGGGCTCGGTAGCTACTGGCTTGAAGAAGGAGTCTCCGACTAAGCCCAAAAGCCTTTTAGTCTCTTCATCAGTTGGCCTGGACCTCAGAAGCAATCAATGTAGAGAGAGACAGCCCCCTCTGCCAATGATCACCTCCAGTGAAAAAAGGATTCTATGACTCCCCTGATGGGCTAGTGCCTAGGACTCCACCTGCCAGGGCAGGGCACACGGGTTCCTCACTGGCCCGGGAAGATCCCACATACTGTGGGGCAGCTAAGGCGGTGTGCTGGTTATTGAGCCCGTGCTCCAAAACAGAGAAGCCACCCCAGTGAGAAGCCTCGGCACCCAACTAGAGACTGGGGCCCAGTCGCCACAACTAGAGAGAGCCCACGTGCAGCAACGAAGTCCCGGTGCAGCCAAAAATAAGAAGAAAGGACTCTCAGGCAGGAAAGTCCTTGCCCAGTCTAGCCCTCGCTGCCCCGGCCCCTGCCCTAAGTGGTCCAGTCCCAGCAGGGCCCCGCAGACACTCACAGGCAGCAGAAGCGCGTGCCACACCAGCACGTTGTCCTCCTCGCTGCACAGGTTCCGCAGGTACTTGGGAAGCTCCTTCTGCAAGTCTTCCAGCTCCTGCAGGGGCACAGAGCAGGCAGCTGGCCGAGTCTAACCTCCTCCGGCACCCTCCCCCCGCCCCGCACAGCAGACCGTCCCCAGTTCCAAGCAGGACAGAAGCCGGCATTCACTGCGCACTCAGTGTGTCCGGCTGGGTGCTCAGGGCCTTAAGTGGATCGCCGGGTCTTTAGCTTCACTCCAGCTCTGTAGGTACCAGGTGGAGGCTGATGCAAATCACCAGGTCTAGATATTATAACCTGGGAGTAAACCTCTTGGGGCTTCCCTGGCGGCTCAGTGGTAAAGAATCAGCCTTGGAATGCAAGGGACACCAGTTCGATCCCTGGGTGGGAAAGGTCCTCTGGAGAAAGAAATGGCCACCCGCTCCACTATTCTTGCCTGGAGAATCCCATGGACAGAGGAGCCTGGCAGGATACAGTCCACGGGGTCGCAAAGAGTCGGACACGACTGAGCGACTAAATAACAGCAACGCAGCTCTCTGAGGAGCCTGTCCTCCAGAAACGGAGGCGCTTCCCGTCTGTCCTCTGGTTCTCCTCCTAGGGAGCCACGACGCCCTGCCTCCCTCTACCCACTGGTGAGCAGGATGGCGATGCGCCCTCACCGTGCCCGGGCGGGGCGGGGGGCGGCAGAGACGTCAGCCTGCCCCAGAGCAGGCCTGGGGAGGGGCACCGCTCAGGCAGACCGCACCAGAGGAGAATGCCACGCGGCGAGCAGGGAAACCGGGGGACGAGCGAGGGCGGGCGCGCCTTCCCAGGAGGGCGGCCCGTCCCCTGAGCACCACCGGGCTCTCCCAACGGCGTCTGCCACGGACCTGCCACTAGGGCCCGGGCCCGCCCTCGAGAGCTTCACTGGAGAGGTGGAAGGAGGACGCTGTGATTCTGTGAATAAAGTGTGGACACATAACAGGAGCGGAAAGGAAACGGCGGTCGCTCGTGAAAGACGCCGGGACTCTTGGCCTCCGGAGGAGACGAGTTCAATCCCGGGCCTGTGACGAAGCTTGATTGCGAAGAGCTTTTGTGTCATGACGTTTTATTAAAGCATAAAGAGAGAAAGCTTCTGACATAGACATCAGAAGAAGGCAGAAAGAGCGCCACCCTGCTAGCCTTTATATACTATCAGCAGGCTGCTAACTGGGAACAGGAGATGTCTCAAACCTCAGAGCAGCACCAGGCCCCTCACCCGCAGCATGCCTTCTGAGACGACCCTGGCACCAGGTGAGTCATCCCGGGCCATAAAGCGATTGACATGGATGCTGAAGAAAGACAGGTTTCAAGGAAATTCATAGTTGCATTAACATCGATGAGGAGAGCAATGTATGAGTAAAACATACAGGTTTGTTGAGCCCTTAACCGGTCTGAGTCTTAAACTGAACCGACTTGAAGAAAGAGTCCAGGGTAAATGCATAGCTCATTAACATAGCTTAAGACAAACATTTCCATAAGAAAACTCAAGGTTTGGGAAAAGTTAACTTCAGGTGGAGCCAGGGGTCGTCTTGGCAACACAGAATTTTAAGAAAAACCTCCTTTTAAATTGAGAGAAGGGAAAATATAGAGAAGAATATAGAGAAGGGAAAAAAAATCTCACACTTGTTTGTTTCCTACTGCCGCTTAAGAGAGAGCTAAAAAATGTCTGACACTTGCAGCCTGTCTCCTCCGTTTGGAGACCCCTGGCCTTCCTGCCTGTTACCCTCTCAAAAGGAGAAGAGAGGAGAGGGGAGGGGAGGGGAGCAGGAGAGCTTCACAGGGGTGACTCTGGGCTGGGCCCTGCAGTATGAACAGCAGTCTGGCAGGCAGCTGGCGGAGCCCCAGGGAAGAGGGCCCAGTTAGAGCAGACGTGTACAGCGTGTCCCGTGCAAAGTTCACAGCTGTTACGGGAAAAGGATTCCACAGTCAAGCACATTGGGAAACACTAGGCTAAACCGAGTTCTTCCTGCAGGACTTTCCAAAGCCTTTAACGCTCTGCTGCCCAA
>NW_024070201.1:77799467-77823578 GCF_014754425.2 Oryx dammah
GGGGTGGGAGGTGGGAGAAGTAGGTACCAACTTCCATTATGAGTAAGTCTTGCAGAAGTAATGTACAGCCTAGTGACTGATAGTTAATGAGACTGCATTTTCCATTTGAAAGTTGCTTAGAGAGTAGATGCTGTTGTTCAGTCGCTCAGTCTTGTCCGACTCTTTGCGACCCCATGGACTGCAGCACGCCATCACCAGCTCCTGGAGTTTACTCAAACTCATGTCCATTGAGTCGGTGATGCCATCCAACCCTCTGGTCCTTTGTTGCTCCTTTCTCCCCCTGCCTTCAATCTTTCCCAGCATCAGGGTCTTTTCCAATGAGTTGGCTCTTTGCATCAGGTGGCCAAAGTATTAGAGCTTCAGCTTCAGCATCAGTCCTTCCTATGAATATTCAGGGTTGACTTCCTTCAGGATGGACTGGTTTGATCTCCTTGCTGTCCAAGGGACTCTCAAGAGTCTTCTCCAGCACCACAATTCATTTCTTCGGTGCTCAGGCTTCTTTGTGGTCCAGCTTTCACATCCATACATGACTACTGGAAAAAAACACAGCTTTGACTAGACAGACTTTTGTCGGCAAAGTAATGTCTCTGCTTTTTAGTAAGCTGTCTAGGTTGGTCATAGCTTTTTCTTCCAAGGAGCAAGCGTCTTTTAATTTCATGGCTGCAGTCACCATCTGCAGTGATTTTGGAGCCCAAGAAAGTAAAGTCTGTCACTGTTTCCACTGTTTCCCCTGTTTATTTGCCATGAAGAGATGGGACCAGATGGCATGAATGTTGAGCTTTAAAGCCAACTTTTTCACTCTTCTCTTTCACTTTTATCAAGAGGCTTTTTAGTTCCTCTTCACTTTCTGCCATAAGGGCGATGTCATCTGCATATCTGAGGTCATTGATATTTCCCCCTGCAATCTTGATTCCAGCTTGTGCTTCCTCCAGCCCAGTGTTTCTCATGATGTATTCTGCATAGAAGTTAAATAAGCAGGGTGACAATATACAGCCTTGACGTACTCCTTTTCCTGTTTGGAACCAGTCTGTTGTTCCATGTCTGGTTCTAACTGTTGCTGCTTGACCTGCAGAGGTTTCTCAGAAGACGGGCAAGGTGGTCTTGTATTCCCATCTATTTAAGAATTTTCCGTGGTTTGTTGTGATCCACTCAAAGGCTTTGGTGTAGTCAATGAAGCAGAAATAGATGTTTTTCTGGAATTCCTTTGCTTCATCTATGATCCAACAGATGTTGGCATTTTGATCTCTGGTTCTTCTGCCTTTTCCAAATCCAGCTTGTACATCTGGAATTTCTCAGTTCATGTACTGTTGAAGCCTAATTTGGAGGATTTTGAGCATTACCTTGCTAGCATGCAAAATGAGCACAATTGTACAGTAGTCTGAACATTCTTTGGCATTGCTCTTCTTTGGGATTGGAATGAAAACTGACCTTTTCCAGTTCTGTGGCCACTGCTGAGTTTTCCAAATTTGCTGGCGTATTGATTGCAGCACTTTAACAGCATCATCCTTTAGGATTTTAAATAGCTCAGCTGGAACTCCATCACCTCCACTAGCTTTGTTCACAGTAATGCTTTCTAAGGCCCGCTTGACTTCGCACGTCCGGATATCTGACTCTAGGTGAATGACCACACCATCATGGTTATCTGGGTCTTTAAGACCTTTTTTGTACAGTTCTTCTATGTATTCTTGCCACCTCTTCTTAATCTCTCCTGCTTCTGTTAGGTCCTTACTGTTTCTGCCCTTTATCATGTATGAAATGCTGCCTTGGCATCTCTGATTTTCTTGAAGAGATCTCTTTCTTTCCTGAAGAGAGGGCTTTCCCATTGCAGTGTTTTCCTCTATCTCTTTGGTCTTCTTTGATATAAATGAGAATATACTCAAGGGACTTCCCTTTGGTCCAGTTCTTAAGAATCCTGCTTGCAATGTTGGGGACTTGGGTTTGATCTCTGACCAGGGAACTAAGATCCCACAAGCTGCACCAACTCAGAGCAGGCACCACAGCTGCTGAGCTGGAACGCTCCGGGGCCCGTTTGCCACAGCTAGAGAGTCCGTGTTGGGCAACAAAGCTTCCCACATGATGCAATGAAGATCCTGCAAACTAAAAAAAAAAGAATATAATCAAGACTGGATTTGTTATTGTATTTATTTTTTCTTTTGATTAAAAAAAATTATCAGAGTATAGCTGATTCACAAAGTTGCATTAGTTTCTTTTGTACAGCAAAGTGTATCAATTATCCATATACATATATCCACTGTTTTTAAGATTCTTTTCCAATATAGGTTATTACAGAATATTAAGAAGAGATCCCCGTGCTATACAGTAGGCCCTTATTAATTATATGTTTTATGTACAGTAGTGTGTGTAGGTCGATCTCGAGCTCCCAATTTATCCACCCAGCTTCCCCCAACCCAGCTTCCCCCAACTCAGCTTCCCCCCTTGGGAACCATAAGTTTGTTTCCTACATCCATGATTCTATTTCTGTTTTTTCCTTCTGATTTTAAAAAGAAATTAAAATTAAAGCCTTTTCACAGGCCCCTGAAAGTATTCTGGGCTCAAGGTCCTGTGTCTAGTTGGCCCTGATTCATTCTATCTTTGGTGAGGGCTACTGAGTTTCCATGTACAGAGGCAAAGTCAAATTTCCTTTTATATACATGTATTCAAGTAAGCAAAATGAGTCCCTCAGTCAACTCAGGCTGCCATAACAAAATGCCTTCTTCGAGGTGGCTTAAACAATATAAATTAATTTTCTCACCGTTCTGGAGGCTGGAAGTTTGAGATCAGGGCACCAGCATAGGAGATGCTTGGGGAGTTCCCTCTCTGTGTCCTTAGGGGGAGGAGGTGTGTGTGTGTGTCTCTTTCTGCCTCTTCTTAGAAGGCCTTTGTCCTATTGAACTAAGACCTCCCCCTTAGGGCCTCACTGAACTTTTTTTTGGCCTCGAGACATGTGGGATCTTAGTTTCCTGAGCAGGAATCAAACTCGAGCCCCTGCATTAGAAGCAAAGTGTCTTAGCCACTGGGCAGCCAGGAAAGTCCCTCACTGAACTTACTGTTGCTGTTTAGTCGCCAAGCAACCCCACCGACTGTAGCCCACCAGGCTCCTCTGTCTGTGGGATTTTCCAGGCGAGAATGCTGGACTGGGTCATGGAACTTTGCTTACCTCCTAAAGATTATCTCCAGATCCGGCCACACTGGGGGTTAGGGTTTCAACATATGAATCTGGAGGGCACACAGGGGAGGAACAACTCGGTCCACAGCAAATATGGAAGAACACACTAGTGCAGCAGTGAGAGAATATAGCAAAAAAAATGTCCACTGTTTTACAGATGAGGGGTCTGGGAATAAACCTTGTGGGCCAGGACTGGGGTTCCTAAGCCTTCTCAATCTGTCAGGACAGTTTGTGGCAAGGCACCTGGTGGCTCAGCTGGGAAAGAGTCCGCCTGCAACGAGGAGGACCTGGGCTCAACCCCTGGGTTGGGAAGATGCCCTGGAGAAGGGAAAGGCTACCCACTCCAGTATTCTGGCCTGGAGAATTCCATGGACTGTATGACTGTAGCCTAGTAGGCTTCTCCGTCCATGGGATTTCCTGGAATAGGTTGATCCCTGAGGCTTAGACATTCAGCACAGGAGTTGGGGGCTTACCCCACAGCCTGTTCTGCCCAAGCCCTTGGGACTGGGGAGTCTGCTGTGCAGAGGACCCTACAAGGAAATTACATCCGAAATGGGTTTTGTTTCCATCAGAACACTGCTTTGAAAACTATTCTGAAAGGCCAACAAAAGACAAAGCCTCTTGAAATCCAGCTGGCAGCCCCTTGTTAATAATAATAATAATAATAATAAAGCAATGAGGGGGCTTTGAAGAAAAGTGAATTAGCATTCTGGCTCGACCTGACTCCACCCAGGGAAACACATCCCGATCCGGGGACACTTCCAGAGCTGGGAAGAAGGGCCCTGGCCCTCCCACCCGCCAGGGTTTTCTCCCCTCTTCTTTCTCCATTTCAGCCCATAAGAGAAGAGGCAAGGGCAGAGTCCAGAGACCTAACGGCAAACGCAGAACCCAGCCGTGGAGCCAGCTTTCTGGGCCAGCTCTCTGGAACGGACGGTGGGAGATGGAACCGTCATCTCTGAAATGCAGACAGGACCAGAGAGGCCTTGGAGCTGGGAGCCTTTGCCACTAGTCCGAGCTGCTCTGTGGTCTGAAGCCTGGCCGGGAAGGCCCTGCGGAGCTTCTGACGGAATGGAAAGACGCAGCCAGCTTTGGACCCTCAACAAACACCAGTAAGGCCTGGATGAGGTGAAGGGATGACAGAGTGCATTTGGGTTGGCTAGGAAGCATCAGTCTAGCCCTATCTGTGACACTAATTTTTACTTTTACTTTTTGACCAAAAGGTCATTTTATTGTAGCCCACATGTAAACGGATGAGATTCATGTTAATGTTTAAATGTCTACGTGTTCGGCAAGGGAGGAAAATGAGAGTAAATCAGGGCTTGCGGTCACGAGCAAAGCATGAGTGTTGTGTATTGGGGCTGTGCGTGCGTGCTCAGGCATGTCCGAGTCTTTGTGACCCCCTGGACTTGTAGCCCGCCAGGCTCCTCTGTCCATGGAGTTTCGCAGGGGCAGATACTGGAGTGGGTTGCCATTTCCTTCTCCAGGGGGTAGTACCGAGGTTGGGGTAGGATAGAGATTACGCCTTGGCCTTGAATTGTTACAGCGCCTGGTGCAGCCGTTTCTCTGGAGTTTGGGGGAGGGTGTGCTCTCCCCACTCCACCCCTACCTCCATGTAATGTCTTTGCGTCTCCCCTCTCTTAGCCGTATCAGTTCTTTCGAGGAGGCAACAGGCTTCGCCAGCCTCCCTAAGTAGCAGCTGCCAAAAGTGCCTCTTGGGATGTGTGTGGGAGGATGTAACCGCTAGACGCCATCGTGGGCCACTTTCCTCTCTGTCCTTGATGGCCAGTGTCCAGCCACCTTGCTCATCCAGTCATTCAAGGAATATCTGGTGAGTTTCTTCTGTGCACCAGTGGGTGAAAGGAAATCGCGTGGACCAGGAATGGAATCGGAGCTTCTCACAGGTGGGGGAGAAGTCCGATTCTGAACCATGAGAATGTACCACATTAGCCCCCAGCCGCAGCAGAAGTTAGCAGCCGTCACCAGTGCGCCATTGGCGTGCTTCTTTAACGCCCACTCTTCCTGTTTATGGGTGGTTGTCTTCCTTTAACTCACGTGAGGATGGGGAGGGATCAGAAAGATGGAATTGTTAAGGACCAGCAGGTGGAATCCCCTGGTCCATGGGGAAAAAAATGCACAATGTGAGAGTTGCGAGTTAAGCTTTTTAACTTACTTTTATTTATTTATTTGGCTGTATCAGATGGCATGGGGACTCTCTAGTCGTGGCTTAAGTACCCCAGGGCGTGTGCGGTCTTCGTTCCCGACCAGGGATTGAACCTGGGTCCCCTGCATTGCAAGGAGAATTCAAAGAGAATTCTTAAGTCACTGGACCACCAGGGAAATCCCATGAGTTCAGTTTTATTCCAGAAAAAATGAGGACTGTAGCCTGAAAGATGGAATTTCATAGAGAAACTGCTCTGAAGAGGTAGGTGTTGACTGAAAAACAAACAAACAAACAAACAAAAAAACCCACAGCCTAAAAGTTGAGAGTTATGTTTTATTCAGCAGACATTCTGAGGACTTCAAGCCCAGAGACAAGACTCTCAGATCACTCTGAGGGACTGCTTCGAAGAGGCAAGGGGGAGATAGGAAGGGCATACAGGAGTTTTTGTGCCAAAGACCAGATAGTTGGGACATCAAAAGGTTATTGTTAGGAAATGAGATATCTCAAATTAATTTAGTGCTTTTCTATGTATGGAAGAAAGTGAAAGTGAAATCGCTCAGTCGTGTCCGACTCTGTGACCCGGTGGACTGTAGCCTACCCGGCTCCTCCATTCACGGGATTTCCCAGGCAAGAGTACAGGAGTGGGTTGCCATTTCCTTCTCCAGGGGATCTTCCCGACCCAGGGACTGAACCCGGGTCTCCCACGTTGTAGGCAGACGCTTTACCATCCGAGCCACCAGGGAAGCCCTTTCTGTGTTTGGGAAGATGCAAAATCTGGGCCCATAGAAGTCATTCCTTTGAAGCGCACCCCGGCTACCTGGGGCCAGTACCCTGGGTTCTCCCTGAGCCTCCTCAGGGTGCACTGTCGGGGTGTGGGGGCTGCTTGCAGGACCCCGAGCTCCCTCAGGGCTCACCGTTCAGGTGGCTTAATGATGGGTTCACAGCTGCCACATCTTTTGTTTCCTGATATTTTTAACTCACAGAGGGAAAGCCAGTATTCTCCGTGGTTTCCGCGAAGGGGGCATTGCCGTCAAGCACACAGTTTGGTAAAGGGTTGCTGCTGGCCACGAAGAGCAGAGGTCCCCCCTTTTTTTTTCTTTTGTTAATTGGAGTATAATGGCTTCACCGCGTGGTGTTGTGAGTCAGCCATGTGTGCACACATGTCCCCCTCTCTTGAGCCCCCCCCCCCCCCGCCCCCCGCCTCTGGGTGATCACGGGGCCCCCGAGCTGAGCGCCCGTGCTGCGCGCAGCTCCCCGCCAGCTCTGTTTTGCACACAGTGGCCTGTGTATCAATGCTGCTCTCGAAATTCTCCCCGCCTTCTTCCCTGCTGTATCCACGTGTCCACCCTCTACATCCGCGTCTCTGTTCCCGCCATGCAAACAGGCTCAGCAGCACCATTTTCTAGATTTCCTATATATGTGTTAATATGCAATATGTGTTTTTCTCTCTGACTTACTTCACTGAGTCCGTCAGACTCTAGGTTCATCCCCGTCACTACAGATGGCCCAGTTTCACTTCTTTTTATGGCTGAGTAATATTCCATTACGTACATGTACCACCAGACGCCACCTTTAATGATTTCAGTGCTTTTCTGAATAGGAGGAGATGTACGAATAACTGGGCTCATAAACTCTTCTCCTGAAAACATGAAACTGTCTGAAGGCCTGTGCTGCCACTTTTTCCCGGAGCACAGAGTGCCTCGTTCCTGACCTCCTCCCTGAACCCCTTTCAGGGGATGTTGAAGGCCAGTGGCCCCAGGGGCTGTGCCTCCATCCTTGTGGAGGCCCGTGCCAGGCGAGTTTGTAGTTGGCATCCTCTCACTGGGTGGGGAACATTTCCACGAGACTCAATGACCCAGCTCCTCTCCCAGACACACACACGAGGCTGTCCCTGATGGTTACACTTGATCCCTTGAGATTCTCAGCAGCTCATCAAGTTCCCACGAGCAGTCCCCACGCTCAGGATGTCTGCCTTTTCACTCAGGCAAGACACATCAGTGCGGTAGAAACCAACACAACATTGTAAAACAGGTTTCCTCCAATTAAAAAATAAATTAAAAAAATAACTGTCCCTCGTGATAAACGTGGTGAGGAAACCAGAGGACACTGTGGTAGAGAACAACAGTGAAGGTGGTCAGGAAGCCCACTCTGAGGAGAAGCATCCGAAGGCTCACACGCAGGACTTCCCTAGTGGTCCAGTGGCGAAGTCTCTGTGCGCCCAATGCAGGGCGCCTGGGTTCGAGCCCCTCCCAAGGAACTAGATCCCACCTGCTGCAACTAAGACCCAGTGCAGCCGATAAAATATTTAAAAGAATAATTATAAAGGCTCAGATCTGAAGGATGAACCAGCCATGCAGAAAGTCAGTGAAGGAAAAGTCCTGTCCCGGGAACCGAAAGGACAGAGGCAGCAAGAGTGTGCATGTTCTAGAAGGCGGGAACTCGATGGGATGGGGCAGCTGAGCCACACCAGGGGAGACTGGACGGGAAGGCAGAGGTCAGCTGGGCCCAGCCCCACAGGCTGGACAGGCTGGAGAGCTGGCATCTTATTGTGAGTGCGGAAAGAAAGTCGTTCGTGTGACTTCCCATCAGAATGGTCTTCTGTGGAAGATCAACTGCTGTTTTTTACAATTCTGGCTGCCAGATGCAGAATGCATGGAAGAGGCAGCGTGGAAGCATGGAAACCAGTTAGGAAGCTATTCAGTGGTCCAGGTGACGAAGGACTGTGGGGAAACTGGGGTCACGCCCCAGAGGAGAGAGGTGAGTGGATTCAGGATACGTTCTGGAGATGTTACTGAAAGGCTTGCTGATGGACTGGATGGAGGCAAAGCCCCAGACCCTCTGGGTGAGAGGCTAGTCAGTCTCCTTCCACCTTCCAGCCTTATACAGAGAGCCCAAGGTGGAGGTCAAGGGTTCAAATTAGGATAGAAAAATTTTTTTTTTAATATTTATTGATCTATTTGGCTGCACCGGCCCTTGGCTGAGGCATGCAGGGTCAAACTTGGAACCTCTGCACTGGGTGTGCAGAATCTCATGTACATATGGTGCAGGTTCTGGGTGTGGGTTCTGCATGTTTTGACAGACAAGGGGAGAGAGAGAAAGAGAGAAGTTTATTTTGAGGAACTGATTCACGTGATTATGGAGGCTTGGTGAGTCGTAAACCTGATGGGGTAGGCTGGCAGGCTGGACTCAGGAAAGAATCGTTGTTGGAGTCCACAGGCTGTCTGCTGGCAGAATTTCTTCTTGTTTAGGGGCAGTCAGTCTTTGTTCAGTTAAGACCATCAGCTGATTGGATGAGGCCCATCCACATTATAAGGGGTGATCTATTTTACTCAAAGTCCACTGATTTAAATATTAATATCTTATGAAAAAATGCTCCAGAGAAATATCAAAACTTCCAGAATAATGTTCAACCAAATACCTGGGCACGATGGCCCAGTCCATTTGATTCATAAAGTTCACCATCCCAAGGTCTAACAAAACAATTTGATAAATTGCTACGAGAGTTTAAATCGCAAACTGACTTTGGAAGTGGTAGAGAAAAGGAAGGTGCTCACACCGTTTGACTCAGCAATGACCGTCCTGGGTACAGACCCTAGAGAAACTGGCCACGTACACAGGTATATTCATAGCTGCCTCGTACAGAGCTGGAAACAAGTGCCCACCCGTGGTAGAGCCGACGACACTGTGGTATGTTCACACAACGGAACTCTACAGGACAGCGGAAATGAACGAACCATAGCTACATGCCACGATGTGGACAAATCATAAAAGCACACTGCTAGGGAGAAAACACAGATGCTCAAGAATACACACTGCATGATTTTATTTATATGTTTCCAAAATGGGCAAAATTAACGATGTTGTTTAAGAGTGGTGACATAGGAGGCAAGTATATAAAGAAAAGTAAGGAAGTGATGACTGCAGCATTCCAACCGCGGCTTCCTGTAGGGAAATGGACTTGTGATTAAGAGGCGAGCAGAGGATGCTTATGGCCTGACAACAGTAACCTAGTTTTTGAGCAGGGTGGGGGTTACATGGGTGTGAACTTTATAATATTTGTTAAACTGTACATTTATTTTGTGTAATTTTCTCTATGAATCACTGTAGTTTTTTAATGTTACAAAGACACTGGGCAGCCATTGCAGATTTCTTTTGTGTTATGTGTTTCATCATAAAATGAAATTAGGGGCTTCCTTGATGGTCCACTGGTAAAGACTCCATGCCTCCGATGCAAGAGATGTGGGTTCGATCCCTGGCTGGGGAACGAAGGTCCCACAGGCCAGGAGGTGAGATCAAAATATAAAAGTAAATAAAATTAAAAGTCTAGATGGGCTTGCAATGATGCTTGACTCAAGAATAAACCCCTTTTGATGCAAAACCCCATTCATGCGCACCCAATTTATGACCAAGCTAATGGGAAACAAAAATGACGGCTGTTTCTGGAACTTATGGGAAGGTAGTCATCAGCACTCAAAAGCTACCTTTTCAAATACATTTTAAGTATTTGTCACCTGTCTTACCTAATCCTCAAAATAACTCTGTAGGGGAGACAGTGCAACCTCCATATCAATCAGATTCTGAAACTATGACTCCTCAGAGAGGTTAACACCCCCCGCCTCCCCAAGACAGTCAATAAGTAGAAAAGTAAGGACTTCCCCTGTGGTCCAGTGGCTGAGACTCTGGACTCCCAATGCAGGGGGCAGGGGTTCAACCCCTGATCAGGGAACTAGGTCCCACATTCGAATTCAAAGTTCACACGCCGCAACTGAGAATCCTGTGTGCCACTGCTAACACCCAGCACAGTCAAATAAATTAATGTTTTTTAATAAATAATTTTTTTAAGTAGAAAAACAGGATTTGAATCCAAGTCAGGGAAACTCAAAGATACATCTACTTTCCCTTCTGCCCTGCATCTGATTACAGAGCCCCGGGCGGGAATGTGTAGCCCCTCTTCTATCTGAAAAACTCCCATTTGTAGCAGGTAAATATTTGTATGATGAGACGCTTGCAAGGTTTGTAGAGCAAAGGTAATTACATGCTAGAGGATGGAGCGGAGAAGAGTCCTCAGCAGGGCTGGCGATGTGGGCTTCGCATCCACTTCGGGCGGCACCAGGATGTTGGCTCCCTGCCCCCCTTGTCAGGCAGGGATGGATGAGGGCTGGGCAGGCGGGCTGGCCCCTGGGGCTGGGGCAGGCACTGTCATGCCAAGGGCGGCAGGCAGGAGCAGCGGGTCAAAAGAAGAAATCCTGGTCCGGGAGGTACCGGATTCACAACTGAGTAAACTGTCCAGACCTGGGTTTTCTACCCAAAAAGGAGACAGCAGAGAGTTGGAACCAAAGGTTAGAGGCATAAATGTAGCAGAGAAGCCAGGCAAGCTGCTGAGTGAGGAAAGTAAAAGCAGACGGGCCAGAGGGGCCCTCCTGGAACCACAGTGCAGGGAGGGGCCTGGCTGGTGTTCAGTCGCCAGGTCATGTCTGACCCCTTTCGACCCCATGGACCGCAGCACGCCAGGCTCCTCTGTCCTTCACCATCTCCCAGAGTTTGCTCAGACTCATCATGTCCATCGAGTCGGTGATGCCATCCAGCCGTCTCACCCTCTGCCCCCTTCTCCTCCTGCCCTCAATACCTCCCAGCATCAGGGTCTTTTCCAGTGAGTCAGTTCTTCACATCAGGTGGCCAAAGTACTGGAGCTTCAGCTTCAGCATCAGTCCTTCCAATGAACACTCAGGACTGATCTCCTTTAGGATAGACTGGTTGGATCTCCTTGCAGTTCAAGGGACTCTCAAGAGTCTTCTCCAGCACCACAGTTCAAAAGCATCAATTCTTCGGTGCGCAGCCTGGGAATCAACCCAAATATCTCTCCGTGTGAGATCAAAGAAAGTGATCAGTTCAGTTCAGTAGCTCAGCTGTGTCCGACTCTTTGAGATCCCATGAATCACAGCACGCCAGGCCTCCCTGTCCATCACCAACTCCCGGAGTTCACTCAAACTTACGTCCATCGAGTCGGCGATGCCATCCAGCCATCTCATCCTCTGTCGTCCCCTTCTCCTCCTGCCCTCAATACCTCCCAGCATCAGAGTCTTTTCCAATGAGTCAACTCTTCGCATGAGGTGGCCAAAGTACTGGAGTTTCAGCTTTAGCATCAGTCCTTCCAATGAACACCCAGGACTGATCTCCTTTAGGATGGACTGGTGGGACCTCCTTGCAGTCCAAGGCACTCTCAACAGTCTTCTCCAACACCACAGTTCAAAAGCATCAATTCTTCGGCGCTCAGCTTTCTTCACATTCCAACTCTCACATCCCAACTCTCACATCCATACATGACCACTGGGAAAACCATAGCCTTGACTAGATGGACCTTTCTTTGTTGGCAAAGTAATGTCTCTGCTTTTGAATATGCTGACTAGGTTGGTCATAACTTTCCTTCCAAGGGGTAAGGGTCTTTTAATTTCATGGCTGCAATCACCATCTGCAGTGATTTTGGAGCCCCCCAAAATAAAGTCTGACACTGTTTCCCCATCTATTTCCCATGAAGTGATGGGACCAGATGCCATGATATTCGTTTTCTGAATGTTGAGCTTCAAGTCAACTTTTTCACTCTCCTCTTTCACTTTCATCAAGAGGCTCTTTAGTTCCTCTTCACTTTCTGTCATAAGGGTGGTGTCATCTGTATATCTGAGGTCATTGATATTTCTCCCAGCAATCTTGATTCCAGCTTGTGCTTCCTCCAGCCCAGTGTTTCTCATGATGTACTCTGCATATAAGTTAAATAAGCAGGGTGACAATATACAGCCTAGACATACTCCTTTTCCTATTTGGAACCAGTCTGTTGTTCCATGTTCAGTTCTAATTGTTGCTTCCTGACCTGCATATAGGTTTCTCAAGAGGCAGATCAGGTGCTCTGGTATTCCCTTTTCTTGAAGAATTTTCCACAGTTTATTGTGATCCACACAGTCAAAGGCTTTGGCATAGTCAATCAAGCAGAAATAGATGTTTTTCTGGAACTCTCTTGCTTTTTCCATGATCCAGCGGATGTTGGCAATTTGATCTGTGGTTCCTCTGCCTTTTCTAAAACCAGCTTGAACATCTGGAAGTTCACAATTCACGTACTGTTGAAGCCTGGCTTGGAGAATTTTGAGCATTACTTTACTAGCATGTGAGATGAGTGCAATTGTGCAGTAGTTTGAGCATTCTTTGGCATTGCTTTTCTTTGGAATTGGAATGAAAACGGACCATTTCCAGTCCTGTGTCCACTGCTGAGTTTTCTAAATTTGCTGGCAGCTTGAGTGCAGCACTTTCACAGCATCATCTTTCAGAATTTGAAAGAGCTCCACTGGAATTCCATCACCTCCACTAGCTTTGTTCAGAGTGATGCTTTCTAAGGCCCACTTGACTTCACATTCCAGGATGTCTGGCTCTAGGTGAGTGACCACACCATCGTGATTATCTGGGTCATGAAGATCTTTTTTGTACAGTTCTTCTGTGTATTCTTGCCACCTCTTCTTAAAATCTTTTGTTTCTGTTAGGTCCATACCATTTCTGTCCTTTACTGAGACCATCTTTGCATGAAATGTTCCCTTGGTATCTCTAATTTTCTTGAAGAGATCTCTAGTCTTTCCCATTCTGTTCTTTTCCTCTATTTCTTTGCATTAATCGCTGAGGATGGCTTTCTTATCTCTCCTTGCTATTCTTTGGAACTCTGCATTCAGATGCTTATATCTTTCCTTTTCTCCTTTGCTTTTCGCTTCTCTTCTTTTCACAGCTACTTGTAAGGCCTCCTCAGACAGCCATTTTGCTTTTTTGCATTTCTTTTCCATGGGGATGGTCTTGCTCCCTGTCTCCTGTACAATGTCACGAACCTCCGTCCATAGTTGGTGATACACGCACACAAAGGAACACTAGACAGCCGTAGGGAAGAATGAGGTACGACTGCCTGCAACGACATGAAACAGTGTCTGTGACACTCAGATGAGGAAAGAAATTACGGAAGAGTAATAATTATGTGTGTGAGAGGCAGACATAACTTCACAATTACAGAGTCTCCAAGAATACACTTGGAACTGTTACCTGAAGCTGTATCTGGAATAGCTTTTCATTTTATAAATGTCTGGATTGTTTGAAAATTTTTACAAAGTACACATGTGACATTGTAGTGGTGATTTTGAAAACACAGCATAAAATTTCCTTGAACGTGAAAGTGTTACTTGCTCAGTCATCTCAGACTCTTTGCAACCAATGAACCATAGCCTGCCAGGACAGAGACTTCCTTTGTCTGTGGAATTCTCCAGCAATCCTGGAGTGGGTAGCCACTGCCTTCTCCAACCCAGGAACTGGATCTGGGTCTCCTGCACTGCAGGTGGATTCTTTACTGTCTGAGCCACCAGGGAAGCCCACAAAATTTCCTTAGAAAGAAATAAATGAGTCCATTTAGAACACCCATCAGGAGTCACAATACATTTTTGTTCCAACCAGAAAAGCTTTATTTTCCTTGACCTTCCAGGGTCTTCAAATAGGTTGTGAGTCAGGGTTTGGCATGTGCTTTTCAATAATTATTTGGACCCAGTCCAAGTCTTTGTCTCCCATTCCCAGCTATGTCCCCCCAGTTGACTGATGGAAGATGAAAACAGAGGGCTTTATTTCATTTTATTGTGATAACACTTAACATGAGGTCTAGTCTCTTAGTTTCTTTAAATGCACATTGGTGTGGACTGTAAGTACCGTGCTGCACAGCAGATTTCCAGAGCTTGTTTACCTCTTTTTTTGGCTGTGGCTTGTGGGATTTTAATTTCCTGACAAAGGATTGGTCCTGCATGCTCAGCAGTGGAAGCACGGCGTTCCCTCGACTGGACCACCGGGGAACTCCCAAGGGCTGTTCTTCTTACCTAACTGAAGTTTTATGCCTATGGATCAATAATTCTCCATCCGCATCTCCCATCCAACTCTGGTAACTACCATTCCAGTCTCTGATGTCATGGATCTGACTACTCGAGGTGTCGCGCGTAAGTAGAATCAGGCAATACTTGTCTACGTCTGGCTTCTTTCACTCAGCGTCGTGTCGTCCAAGCCCATTCCTGTCGTCTCGTGTTGTAGAATATCCTTCTTTTTCACGGCTAAATATTTCTCCGTTGTGTGCACACATCACATTCCCTGGGCAGTGGAGCACAAAAGAGCCCACAGGGGACAGCTGGGTGACCAGATGCGCAGCGGCAGCGGCTGCAGGACCCTCAGCCGGCCGTCACCCACGGCGGCCAGCCCTGGCCTTCCTGAGAAGACTGCAGGGAATCAGAGGCAGGCTCAGCCAGCGCTCCGCCGTCCTCACAAAGCACCACCCCCACACCAGGCTGCCCCGGTGCCACTGCGGATGTTTCTGCCGGCCCTTCCCCTCCAGGAAAAAAAAAAAAAAACAAGAATTAAAAAAGGAAAGCTAAGACACAGCCCTCAGAATGGCAGAAACATGATTTCCACACAGATATACAACGAGACCATTAATGAGACAACCTTCGGATTGACAGAGCAGGTTCAAAGAATGATGCAAGACGCTGGTGTGTGTGTGTGCGTGTGTGCGTGTGTGTGTGCGCAGCGCGTGTGCTGCGTGTGCGTGTGCATGTGCGTGTGTGTGTGCGTGTGTGCATGTGTGTGTGTGTGCGTGTGCGTGTGTGCGTGTGTGTGTGAGTGTGCATGTGTGGTCGATTAGGTGGCGTGTTGCTGCACATACATGAGAGAGATGGTTGGATTAAGTCACACACATCCTAGGTAAAGCTGTGCCTCTGGTCTCCCTGGCAGGGCTAATATAGGAGAGATGTTTCCAGCTCACTCGCCTCTCTGGCAGACAGAAAAGATTTGCATCTTATCCTTTTGTGGCAGGTCAACATTTGACATTACAGACCCTGGGCCCTGATCCATAGTAAATAAGAAATGAGGGACTTCCCTGGTGGTCCAGGGGTTAAGACTCTGGGCTCCCAATGCAGGGGACCTGGGTTCAATCCCTGATTAGGGAACTAGATCCCACAGACTGCAATTAAGACCTAGTGCAACCAGATAAATAAAAGTAAAGTAAAAAAAAAGAAACAAAATTTTATTCTCCTTGGATGGTGCTCCTTATCCAGGATTCTGAAGAGAGGACTCAGACCTAATGCCCAGGACATTCCTTGTGCACAATCACTCGACCTCTCTGCGTTTGCACTGATACTCGTGTGCCCTCTGTGAGTGAAATGAGGAAATGGTCATCCGAACTATTCTCTGTGTTCTGAGGGTCTGGAGACCCTGAGTCTTCTGCCCTAATCCCAGCTTTTGGGTAATTCTTCTTCCAAGGAGACACTGCAGGCATGTAGGTTGTGAGAAAGCCTTCACCCATAGCAGTTGGTACCTGCGGGTGGACTGGAGATGGAAAAAAGAATGATAAAACGCTTTACAGAAAGAGCTTCAGTGCGAACTTGAATCTATCTGACGCCAGGAACCCTGCAGGGAGGAGAAGCCATGCACACACGCAGGGGAAAGGGCCTCCTGGGAGCTTATCCCTCCTCGCCCATTGGAAGGGAAGGTTCCCCTGACAGAGAAACTGGACTTGCTGAGCCACAGAAGCACGAGAGTACTGGAGCGGGGAGCCGTTCCCTTCTCCAGGGGATCTTCCCAACCCAGGGATCGAACCCAGGTCTCCCGCATTGCGGGTGGATTCTTCACCAGCTGAGCCACAAGGGAAGCCTGAGAACACTGGGGTGGGTAGCCTATGCCTTCTCCAGCGGGTCTTCCCGACCCGGGAATCGAATCAGGATCACCTTCATTGCAGGCGGATTCTTTACTAACCGAGCTGTGAGGGAAGCCATCCGATTGCCCTCACTAAGGCAAACACCCTGAAGTCAACCTCGGGCCATTCACAGTGGAAAAGGGCTTTAGCTTGGTTCCCAGTTTCATCGGGCAAGACGACAGCCACAAAGCAGAGACACCCTTTAAATGTCCAGAAAAGATGCTTTGGCCAAGAGCTGAGAAGGTCGAGGAGCTTGCGAAGACTTCTGGGCCGGTCCTTGTCCGCCCTGAGACCTGGTGCACAGAGGTCCACGGTCCTGCTGCCGGACACGGGATGCTCACTCTGCCGCGAGCTTCAGACCGGCTCACGGCCTGTGCCAGGAATCCACAGACGGGGCTAACGCCGCGTCTGGAGCTCAGACAGACGGGGGCCACATCCTGGCTCTGTCACTAGCCGTGTGATGTCAGGTGAATCAAATAACTTTCTGTTGAGTCTCCTTTTTTAAATTAATTGACTGATTTTTGGTAGCTCTGGGTCTTGGTTGCTGTGCTCAGGCTTTCTCGAGTTGCGGCGAGTGGGGACCACCCCTCATCGTGGTGCATGGACTTCTCACCGCGGTGGCTTTTCCGGCTCTGGGGCACAGGCTCTGGGCACACGGAGTTCAGCACCTGCAGCTTGGCGGCAGGGGCGGTGGGGCAGGCCTCAGTAATGCGGGCGCACAGGCCTAGCTGCTCCGAGGCACGTGGACTCTTCCCAGACTGGGGATCGAACCCGGGTCCCCTGCATTGGCAGCTGGGTTCTTATCCACCACGCCACCCGGGAAGTCAGAGTGTCATTTTATAAAATTCATTTCAGATGGAATTAATGTCAGCATCCGTGTCGTAGAGTCATGAGCATTAATGAAAGGACGAAGGAGGGGGCTTTCCACCAGCTTCTTTTTGTGCAGCTGTCTCCTGCGTCCAGGTGGCCCCAGCTCGCGCCCGGGGCACGGAGGAGTACCACTGTCTGTACAGCTGTTGGCAGCCAGGGCACGATGTAAAGGGACCTCCCCCCGACTTGGGAGGCTCCCCCGCGGCCCCAAGGAATGAGGACCTGCGAAGCCGGTACCCTCTTTGTGAGTCTTTCCCACCGATGCCCCCAGGAGCCCATAAATGTTCTCTTGTCCCTGTTCCTGGTCAGCCCGTTGGGACAGCAGCTCTGGTGCTAGCAGCCAACTTTCCAGGATGTGCCAAACAGCACGGGCCTGGCAGTGACCCGACCACAGAGCATCAGAGCTGTATCAGGCCGTCAGAGGCCACCGTGTTTTGCAGAGGGAGGGTTGCCAGATTTAGCAAGTAAGGTGCAGAATGTCTAGTCAAATCTGAATTTCAGACAAACGTCCACACACACACAAAAAATTGTTTTAATGTAAGTAGGTCCTGATATCGCATGGGACATATTTTCAAAGAAACTTTTCTTTGTTTATCTGAAATTCAAATTTAATTGAGCTTCTTCCTGTACTTTACCTGGGAACCCTGAGAGGGAAGCTAGGTGTGGAGAGGGAAAGCAACTTGCTCGGTTCACACACAAGCCAGGTCTCAGAGTGGGGTCTGTCGGCCCCCAGTCTCCGGCCTCCCACCCTTCGACACAGATACCCAGCTTTCTGGGCTGTTGTTTTTTCTTTCTGGTTTTGGTTTTGCTTTCCCAAGGTTTCTATTTTTCACTTGAGGCAAATGCTTGCTGGACTGGGTGTCCCAGATTCCGCGCGTGTTACAGAGGGGTAGAACCACGGACTCCAGGTCACCAGGCAAAGAAGGGGGGACAGCCGCAGAGGAGAGCAGGGGTGAAGGCAGGACCTCAGGAGGTCCAGTCCAGGCTTTATCTTCAAGAGAAGGCTCGCCAAGTGAGCCAGACGTTTAAGTGCTGCGCGGCTCTTAGCTATTACATCAAACGGGCACCACTGGGCCTCTTTCCAGAGCGTTCCTTTAGGGATCCAGCCCAACGAGCAGTTCCAGGAAGGCAGCTTGCTGGTAAGCTGCAGGTCTGGGACATTTGGGGTCTGGGACGGCCCCATCACGGCCGGTGCAGAGGGAGCAGGACGCTTGGCTGTGCCCAGCTGAGGTCTGCACCCCAGCTTCCCCAGCCTGGATCTCCAGGGACTTTGAGCTGAAATTCCAGGAGGGGGCTGGACCAAGTGGTCCGGCCCAGCCTGATTTACGGGAAACCACACCAGTACTCTATCCGCCTTAATTTGTAACTGAACAGTGTCCTGGGCCAACCAATAGCTACGACCGAACCCCCACCCATAGCAGCCTCCCTAACCCTGGGGGACTAGCTGTTGAGTCGCCCCGAGGCAGGGCAGCGATCGGAACTTCGGCGCAGGTTTGTGCTGGCGGATGGGGGTTTGGGGAGGAAGGCGGTCTCCGGTCCTCACTTCCCTCGCTCCCGCAGGCTCCCCTTGTCTCTGCGGTCTCTGGGCGTCGCCGCTGCCCCTCCCCTCCCCCCCCCTCCCCCGGACCCCTCCGACCCTCCTCCCTCCCCGCCCTGGCCTCATTGTTGAGCTGCCGCGGGACCCTCTAGATGGAGCAGGTGGACGAGCCCCCGGGCCTGGGAGGGGGCTGGGACGAGGGGCCAGCCGAGCCGGGAAAGGGACGCGGTCTGGGAACAACAAAACAGGGGGCGGCGCCGGGAGGAGGCGGCCCGGGCGGGAGGCGGTGGGGGGCGTTGAATGGGGGCGGGCCCCGGGAGGGTGGGCGTGCGGGAGGGCCCCTAGGCCCCCAGGCCCGGAGCTGGCACTCGAAACTGGCTGGCCCTGCAGGTCCAGGCTGACGTCGCCTCCCAGATGGCCTCCAGGCTGACCCCGCTGACCCTCCTGCTGCTGCTGCTGCTGGCTGGGGTGAGTGACCCCTGCGCAGGCCAGGCGGGAGCAGGGCTGCGGTTAACCCTTCAGGTTCCGGGAATTCGGAGAGCTCCTTGTGGGATCGGCACCGGGGGTCCTCCCACCAGAGTTGAGTACACAGCTTGGAAAGAGCAAGGACTCAGACCCACTTGGGGTCTAATCCTGCCTGGCCCTCCACCCCCGTACCCGCTGTGGTGGCCCAGAGCCTGGCACTTAGGTGAGCTGACCAGCCCTGATGCACGAAGTGGAGAATAAAGCAGAAAGGCGAAGCAGATGGGCATCATTTTGAAACTAAAAAGCAAGAGCTCCTCGTGGAAACCTGAGCTGCGGGGTGAAGGTGGGAAGGCTCCCCCCAGTGGTGCTGGAGGTCAGGGGTAAGGGGTGAGCCAGGGAGAAAGGGGGGTGCATTCAGTGGGCATGTGTGGAAGTTGACTTTAGCATTGCCCTTTGAGATAGATCAGATGATGTGGTGGTGATCAAGGCATCTGGAAGCAGAGACCCAAGTCTGACCCCTAGTTTTTCCTCCAGCTTCTCTTAAGACCCTGTGCTAGTTGCTGAATTTGTCTCAGCATCGGTTTCTTTCATCAGTTAAATGGGATAATGTAGGCTTTCTCTGACGCAATCCATGGTGGGGCTCTAGGGCAGGCCCCTGTCCTACCAAGCTTTGCCAGGAACAGTTCTCTGGTATCCCACCTCCGATGGCCTGGTGGCTCAGTGGTACAGAATCCAGCTGCCAATGCCGGAGACACAGGTTCGATCCCTGGGTCGGGAAGATCCCCTGGAGAAGGAAGTGGCAACCCACTCCAATGTTCTTGCCTGGGAAATCCCATGGACAGAGGACCCTGGTGGGCTACAGTCCGTGGGATCCCAAAGAGTCGGACAGACATGGCAACCAAACAACACACCCCACCTTCTCTTTGAGTGTTTGTGTTTAAAGAAAGTCTCCTGAACCACAGGACAGAATCGCCTCCGATATGATCGTCGGCCCAGAGAGCTTACAAGAAGGGGAAAGTGAAGGAGACAGCCAGAAAGGAGGTATTCTCGATAGCGAGTCCCTTCAAGGCAACAAGGAGGACTCTCCCGCCTTGCCGATGACTAACCTGACTGGCGTGCAAGCCGCTGTCACCAAGCCCTTCAGCCAGCCCACCCCCGAACCGGTCCAGTCAACCATCCAGCCCACTGCTGAGCCCTTCTGCCCGGTGCCCGTCACCTCCTGCTCTGACTCGGAGATGCGCTCAGCAGAGGTGGTGCTGGGGGAGGCTTTGACAGACTTCTCCGTGAGGCTCTACCACGACTTCTCAGTGTTGAAGAAGAAGGAGACCAACTTCATCTTTTCCCCCTTCAGCATCGCCAGCCTCCTCACCCAAGTCCTGCTTGGTAAGAACCCGAGTTCTCTCCAGCTCATGTGTTTGACGTTCCCTTGAGGTGGGGTCCCTGATAGCTCGGTTGATAAAGAATCCCCCCCCCGCCCCCTGCAATGCAGAAGACCCTGGTTCGATTCCCGGGTTGGGAAGATCTGCTGGACAAGGGACAGGCTGCCCATTCCAGTGTTCTCAGGCTTCCCTGGGGGCTCAGCTGGTAAAGAATCCACCCGCAGTGTGGGAGACCTGGGCTTGATCCCTGGATTTGGAAGATCCCCTGGAGCAGGGAAAGGCTACCTGCCCCAGTATTCTGGCCTGGAGAAGTCCATGGAGTTACAAAGAGTCAGACGTGACTGAGTGACTTTCACTTTCACTCATTGAGGCAGGGTAGGTATCTGGATATAGAAACAGCTATGCCAAAGGACGGAGAAGGCGATGGCACCCCACTCCAGTACTCTTGCCTGGAAAATCCCATGGACGGAAAAGCCTGGTAGGCTACAGTCCATGGAGTCTCGAAGAGTTGGACACGACTGAGTGACCTCACTTTCACTTTTCACCTTCATGCATTGGAGAAGGAGATGGCAACCCACTCCAGTGTTCTTGCCCGGAGAATCCCAGGGACCGGGGGAGCCTGGGGGGCTGCCGTCCATGGGGTCGCACAGAGTCGGACACAACTGAAGCGACTTGGCAGCAGCAGCATGCCAAAGGAAGGAAGCTGTAAAACTGGGCTACATTGGGGGTGGGGGAGGGGAATCTTTTTATTCTAGAACTGACATTTATTCTTTCATTTAACAATGATTTAATAGGCACTACTTATAATAAAGGGCTTTCCAGGTGGCTCAGTGGTAAAGAATCTGCCTGCCATTGTGGGAGACATGGGTTCAATCCCTGGGTCGGGAAGATCCCCTGGAGGAGGAAATGGCAACCCACTCCAGTATTCTCGCCTGGAGAATCCCATGGACAGAGGAACCTGGCGGGCTACAGTCCATGGGCTCGCAAAAGAGTCAGACTCGTCTTAGCGACTAGATAGCAGCAGCAGCAGCATGGCTTATAAAATCCTATGAACTGTGCAAGAACATTTAAATAAGGTTCCAGCCCATCCATCATGGTTCAGGGTAAGGCCATAAAGAAATGATAAGAGAGAGACATAGAGTAGAATCATAATGCTGCTTTTTAGCTGTGTGACCTTGGGCAGGTCACTTAACTTCTCTGAGCCTGAGTCCTCTGTGTAAAATGGAAATGGTTTTGAAAGTGAAAAGTGAAAGTGAAGTTGCTCAGTCGTGTCGGACTCTTTGCCACCCCATGGACTGTAGCCTACCAGGCTCCTCAGTCCATGGAATTTTCCAGGCAAGAGTATTGGAGTGGGTTGCCATTTCCTTCTCCAGGGGATCTTTCCAACCCAAGGATCGTCTCCCACATTGCAGGCAGATGCTTTACCATCTGCTGCTGCTGCTAAGTCACTTCAGTCGTGTTCGACTCTGTGCGACCCAATAGACAGCAGCCCCCCAGGCTCCCCCGTCCTTGGGATTCTCCAGGCAAGAACACTGGAGTGGGTTGCCATTTCCTTCTCCAATGCATGAAAGTGAAAAGTGAAAGTGAAGTCGCTCGGTCGTGTCCGACTCTCCGGGACCCCATGGATTACAGCCTACCAGGCTCCTCCGTCCATGGGATTTTCCAGGCAAGAGTACTGGAGTGGGGTGCCATTGCCTTCTCCGTCTGAGCCACCTTTAAAAAAAGAAAAATTAAGCAGAGAGCCCAGTGCGTAATGTGGTAGGAGGTCAAAAAAATGTTAATCCTTCCACTTCCCTGAAAGACCACCGTCAAGTCCCCTGGGGTAATTTACCTTAGAAATGACACAAAGAAGTGCTCCAGGCAATGGAAACAGCTGTCACTCCCAAGGGGAATTCCAGGAAGGCTGCTGGAGCCAATACAGTGAGGAACAGGGGAACCTTTCTACTAGAGTCCCAGAATCCTAACATCCCTTGCCTGTATCCAATAGAGGCCAGTGGCACCCCACACCTCCAAGTATGATACTTAAAATGTCTCCAGATGTGGCCAAATGTCCCCTGGGGTGCACATTTCGTTTGATCGGTTTCAGTTAATTTTTTAATTGCTCCCCCAAAACTGGCTTGAATCTTTTCTCCACCCTCCATTTAGGAATTCCATGATCTTAGAATGAGTAGATTACTTCCTCCCTTAAACTTCAGTTTTCTCATCTGCATAATGGGGATAGTAATTGTCCTTACATGAAAGGGTTATAGTGAAGATTCAAAGAGATACTATGGGAGAAGCAGCTACGACGCCTGGAGCAAAGTGCGTGCCGAATTCTCTCTATGGCTACACAGAAGGTGTGGACAATAAGTGTTTAATAATGAACAAGGGAAAGGGTAGCGGACATCTTTTATGAGTCTCTGCTCTCTCTTCTTAATGATGACCTGGTGTCCCTGCTTACAGGCTGAACCTTTGTAAACCTGAACCGACTATAAGAGGTCATGTGGGACAGGTGGTGACTGGACAGGCTTTGGGTGATGAGTGGTATTAAAAATTAGGTAGGAAAATGCAGGAAGGGAATATTTAGTCCTAGAAAATTCTGGATTGTTCATAATTCCCCCACCCTTCTCTTTCTGACATGTGCTGTCTTTGAAACCATTTCTGGCTCTGATGATACGGGGTTAACCTCCCGCATCGCCCCACCCCGCCACTGCAGCCTGGTCTCCTAACCCTGGTCCCCCCTCCCTCTCTGCTCTTGGCTGCAGGGGCTGGAGGAGAAACCAGGGTCAGCCTGGAGCGCCTCCTCTCCTACCCCCAGAACTTCAGCTGTGTCCACCGCGCCCTGAAGGCCTTCACGTCTGAAGGTTTCACCTCTTTCTCTCAGATCTTCCACAGCTCAGGTGAGTATCATGGGGAAGGACAGCAGGGGCTGAGCTGGGCCCTCAGGATTCCCGTGGGTGCCTAGCACTGGGGATGGAGGAGGAAACGACAGCCCGGTCCAGGATCCTTGCCCGGAGAATGCCATGGGCAGAGGGGCCTGGCGGGCTGCAGTCCATGGGGTCGCAAGAGCAGGACATGACTGAGCGAGTAAACCACCATCCATAGCACTGGAGAAAGAGGACAGAGGGAATGTTAGAACTAGAAGCGGGGGAGGCATGCAGAGCAGCGCAGGGCCTGAGAAGCACCAGGTGGCTCCTGGGTGCCAGACAGGTGCCCAGGTGAGACCGTGGGCAAGTCATTTGCATCCATCAATTTCATCAAAGTAAGAACAGTCCTCTGCATTCAGGAGCAGAGAGGGCTGGAGGGCTCTAGACGTGAAATAGACAAAAAAAAAAGTCAGTCTGGGGATTCACGGGTGGTCCAGTGGTGAAGACTCTGACCTTGGTTAAGTTCAGGTTTGAGCTTTGGTTGGGGAATTAAGATCCCGCCAGCTGTGAGGCCAAAAGACAGAAAGAGAGAGTTTGTGGACCTGGGTCAGGGGGTCTTGGGACCCCTGTTCTTTGTATGTTTATGTTACATGAATTTGTTGTCATTTACACATGTTGCATTATTAGGTAAGGTAATCAGAGCAGTCAGTGGTAAAGAATCAGCCTGCCAGTGCAGGAGACACGGGTTCGATCCGTGGGTTGGGAAGATCCCCCTGGAGGAGGACAGGGCAACCCACTCCAGGATTCTTGCCTGGAAAATTCCACAGACAGAGGAGCCTGGTGGGCTACCATCCATGGGGTTGCAAAAGAGGCGGACATGACTTAGCGATTAAATGATAACAGCAATCAGAGCAGTAAGCTTCCAAAATGGTCTAATGCAGTT
>NW_024070201.1:77823978-77854100 GCF_014754425.2 Oryx dammah
AGGGGGAGGGGTGGAGCCAGGTGGGCTCTGAACTCCCACCCAGCCTCAACCAGAGCCCTTTAGTGTTGTGGGCTTCAGCCTTGACTACATCTGAAATCTCAGTTCTGCTGAGCTTAAAAATTACAGGTTTAGTGTGATACACTTTTAAATTGGGGAAAAAAAATTTCTGTCTTTTTAACTATAAAAGCAATACCCAGTCATTGTTTAAAAAACAAACAAACACTGAGAAAATATTGGACTTTCCCGCCATCCAGTTGTTGGAAGTCCACGCTTCCACTGCGGGCAGCTCGCGTTCGATCCCTGGTCCAGGAACCAAGAGCCTGTGTGCTGCTCTGCATGGCAAGAAAAAAAGGAAAATATAGGGAAGAAAAAAGAAGGAAAGAAAGAAAACTCAGCTACCACATCATTACCTTTAAAAAAAGAAAAACCACTTTTTTTAGAGGTGGGAAAATTATGACTCACAGGGGTTCAAGAAACATTGCCTTTTTTTTTACTCATTTGCTATAAATCGAATTTATCCTCTGTCTTGCTAGGTTGGCAGAAAATACAGCCGCAGTGAATATTACGTATTTCATTCAGGGAAATTTTGTGTTTCAAACACTTTTTTCCTCTAGTGGGCCTGGGTTTTGGAGCAAAATCCAGGAAGTCCTGTTTCAGCCTTCCCCTGAGACTAGAAAGCGGCCTGAATGAAGCAAAGAAAGGAAGGAAAATACGGGCGAATGAAAGCCAAGATCTCAAAGAGCTCCCATGCAGAGCCACGGCCGTGTGGCAGTAGAGGCCCGGGACGGGGGCCTCCTGCTCCCAGCTCATGGTGGCTCGCTCTGAGCTCACGGAGCGTCTGTCAGAGGAGGGCTGCAGCCCTGCTCCACACCACGTTCATGGCTTCATGGTGTAGAGGCCAGCTCCCTCTTCCGGGCTGCTCCTGGAAGGCGAGAGCGTGTCCGGGATCTCGAGCCTGCGTCTCTCACCCGCCCCTCCTCCCCACCCCTCCAGACCTGGCCGTCAGGGACACCTTCGCCGAGGCCTCTCAGAGGCTCTATGGCAGCAGCCCGAGGCCCCTGGGAAATGATAGCACCGCCAGCTTGGAGCTCATCAACGACTGGGTGGCCAAGAAGACCAACCTCAGGATCAGGCGGCTGCTGGACAGCCTGCCTGCGGACACGCGCCTCATCCTCCTCAACGCGGTCGCCCTGAGCGGTAGGGGGGGGGTCTCCGCAACCTGAGGTCTTCCTTCCCCTCCTGGCTTAAAACCCACTCAACCCCAGCTTCCTGCCCCACCTGTGCCCACAGGGCGTTTAACTCCCTTGCCGCTCCCACCCGCCTTAGAGTCACCCTCCCTGTGCTTCTCCCTCTAGCCAAGTGGAAGATAGCCTTTGATAAAGGCAGAACAAGCTTGAAGCCCTTTCACACCAAATCCTCTGCCATCAAAGTGCCCATGATGAACAGCAAGAAGTACCCTGTGGCCTCTTTTACAGACCCGACTCTGAAGGCCCGGGTGAGTTCTTGACCCTCCCCACTCCTGTCTCAGAGTCTCTTGCGCGTCCTGACTTCCTTTCTGCTCTGGCTCCGTTGGTGTGGGGTGCACCCTTCCACTGAAAACCCATCTTTTCTCCCGCTTCCATCTCTGTTTCCACCCTATCTTTTCTCCTTTTCCCCCTCTCCAGCCTGGGCCAAGGGAGGCATTATTTATTTGAGGTTGGAAAGCAAGATTCTAAAGTTTCCTCCTGCGTCTCTACTGCGTCAAATGGCAAAAAGTGAGTCGTGTTCCTGTTCTGTGTCTTGGATTCTCTTCCCAGTCGACCGACCAAGAGACCCTGCCTGCTTAGGAGCTCCTCCGTGTGTGTCCCAGTGTACACATGCATCTGTGTACGTGTGTGTGCACATGTCTGGGTATATATCCATGTGTTCGTGTATGCAGTGAGCGCATGCGTGCGCATGTGTTAAATGGCTCAAGTTCCTTGGCAGAAACTGAACAGTATGATTTCAGTGGATGGAGAGGGAAGGAAGAGAGACCAGATGTTTTCTGGGTTTTCTCCCTTATGTTGTTATTTCTTCCTTTCTTAAACTTTTTATTTTGTATTGGTGTACAGCCAGTTAGGGCCTCCTAGGTGGCTCAGTGGTAAAGAATCTGCCTAGCAGTCCTGCAGATGCAGGAGATGCTGGTTTGATCCCTGGGTCAGGAAGATCCCCTGGAAAGGAACATGGCAACCCACTCCAGGATTCTTGCCTGGAAAGTTCCACAGACAGGAGCCTGGCGGGCCACAGTCCATGAGGTCACAAAGAGTCGGACAGGACTGAGCACACTCGCACACACTCGTAGCCGGTTAACAAACACGCTGTGATGGTTTCAGGTGAACAGTGAAGGGACTCAGCCCTACATGTACACGGACCCACGCTCCCCCAAACCCCTCCCATCCAGGCTGCCACATAACACTGAACAGAGCTCCATGTGCTGCACAGCAGATGGCTGTTGGTTTCCCACTTTAAATATAGCACCGTGCACATGAGTGACCGGATATTTCTGCCTTGTTAGGGTAGCAGCACACAGATCTATGAGACAGGAAACAGCAGGAATGCCCAGTGACGCGGGCTCAGGCTGAGAAATACGGGGCCTGTGCTGGAACATGCCAGGGCTGTTTGCACCCTGGAAGCTTTCCTGCCCTTGCCCTCTGCTGGACCCTCTGCAGGCAGATTGCCACATAACTTGTTCCTCTGGCTCATCCAGTGTCAGCTAAAAGATCATCTAGGTGGAGGAGACTTCCCTACTGCTTAAAGTCGCCTCCTCCTCACCCTGCAACTGCATCTTGTTTTCTTACTAATATATCCACGATACTGTATTGTCTTTGTATTGTTCAGTTGCTGAGTCATGCCCAACTCTTTGTGATCCATTGACTTCAGCACGCCAAGCTTCCCTGTCCTTCACTGTCTCCCAGAGTTTGCTCGAACTCGTGTCCGTTGAGTTGGTGATGCCATCGAACCATCTCGTCCTCTGCCGCCCCCTTCTCCTTCTGCCCTCAACCTTCCCCAGCGGTCTGCTCTTCGCGTCAGGTGGCCAAAACATTGGAGCTTCAGCTTTAGCATCAGTCCTCCCAATGAATATTCAGGGTTGATTTCCTTTAGGATAGACTGGTTGGATCTCCTTGCTGTCAGGAGGACTCTCAAGAGTCTTCCCCAGCACCACAGTTCAAAATCGTGGTACTTGCCACTATCTGAATTACGTTGTCTATTTGCCTATTTAATTGCAGTATTGTCTACCTCTCTGAGATATTGTGATCAGAGACTTTCTCTCTTTTCCCTACAATATCTGAGGCCTAGAGCAATGCCACACACAATATGTGCTCATTATGTTTGCTGAATAAATGAACGAATTTGTTGGAAGATGCTAAAGGGAGCAACTCACTCAGAATGAGTGGCTAGGAAGATGTCGCAGAAGCGGTTACTTTTGACCACTCTTAACCACCCATGCACTTTTCCACCTCTCCATCCATCCATCGCTACCCAATGGCTTTCAGTATTCCCAGCTGTTTAACAGAACCCAAATACGTGTGCAAGGCAGAAAGCGTGAGGACGCCTGGCAGGCTTGGGGCATTGCTCCAACTCAGAGTATTTGGGGGGAGAGTATCGGTGTGAGGCATTTTTAATGACCAAGGAGGAGGGTTTTATGCAACCCCCCTCCTACTCTTTGGGGCTGGCCAGATGACTCAGACGATAAAGAATCCACCTGCAATGTAAGAGGCCTGGGTTCAATCCCTAGATTGGGAAGATCCCCTGGAGAAGGAAATGGCAGTCCACTCCGTGTTCTTGCCTGGAGAATCCCATGGACAGAGGAGCCTGGTGGGTTACAGTCCACAGGGTCGCAAAGAGTCGGAGACGACTGAGCGACCAACGCTTTCACTCTCACTTTCCCCACTCTTTACAGTTCCATGGATTTTAAACAAATGCTTTATTTGATATGGACGTCCTTGGTGGCTCAGCTGGCAAAGAATCCACATGCAATATGGGAGACCTGGGTTCAATCTCTGAGTTGGGAAGATCCCTTGGAGAAGGGAACAGCTACCTACTCCAGTATTCTGGCCTGGAGAATCCCATGGACTGTATAGAGTCCATGGAGAAGAGTATAGAGTCTGGGAGAAGACTCTTGAGGATCCCTTGGACTGCAAAGAGATCAAACCAGTTAATCCTAAAGGAAATCAGTCCTGAATATTCATTGGAAGGACTGATGCTGAAACTGAAACGCCAATACTTTGGCCACCTGATGTGAAGAACTGACTCACTGGAAAAGACCCTGATGCTGGGAAAGAGTGAAGGCAGGAGGAGAAGGGGACGACAGAGGATGAGATGGTTGGATGGTATCACCGACTCAATGGACGCGAGTTTGAGCAAACTCCAGGAGCTGGTGATGGACAGGGAGGCCTGGTGTGCTGCAGTCCATGGGGTCACAAAGAGTTAGACACGACTGAGTGACTTTCACTTCACTTATTTGATATAGTCACATTATAAATTCAAAATCAGAGTTTTACTTAAGTTATTAAATTTTTAGCTGAAGTTGCTACATTATTAATAATAATTTTTTATAAAACACTTTCATTTGTTCTTTAATTAAACCATATTGACCAGATTAAACTCCTTTAAACCATTTGTTTCATTTACAAATATGGTTAATTAATCTCTCCCTAAGCATTATGAGCTTATGTATATACTTTATAAATAGACTTCATACATTTGGGATACTTGATTTTCTTTTTTAGCATGTTAAATACTTGACAGGACAGAATTACAC
Organism: Oryx dammah; assembly: GCF_014754425.2. Lineage (NCBI taxonomy): Eukaryota > Metazoa > Chordata > Mammalia > Artiodactyla > Bovidae > Oryx > Oryx dammah. Next base: position 77,828,759 of record NW_024070201.1, read on the forward strand.
CCCTGTTTGTCCATATCTTGCTGGCATCTCAAGCCCACTTGTGAAAATTAAATTTGAAGAGTAAATCAACATTCAATCAACATCTCAACTTTATTCTCAAATCGAATGCAACTATCCTAGCCCTCTTTGTCCAAAAGCATAAAGCTAACATGTCTGACTCTTAAAAATTATACACGCTATTTTAAATAACAAACACAGATTACTCTGAACTTATCACCCAGTGTTCATACTACAGAATTGCTTTATTTTGTTATTCACATACTTCGTTCTAAATTTTCCTGGGATTTAAGGAGTATTTCCCCAATGAAGGCGGTTAGGTTTACCAACTCAAGTATGCTAGGGTTCAGTTCAGTTCAGTTCAGTCGCTCAGTCATGTCTGACTCTTTGTGACCCCATGAATTGCAGCACGCCAGGCCTCCCTGTCCATCACCAACTCTCGGATTTTACTCAGACTCACATCCATTGAGTCAGTGATGCCATCCAGCCATCTCATCCTCTGTCGTCCCATTCTCCTCCTGCCCCCAATCCCTCCCAGCATCAGAGTCTTTTCCAATGAGTCAACTCTTTGCATGAGGTGGCCAAAGTACTGGAGTTTCAGCTTTAGCATCAGTCCTTCCAATGAACACCTAGAACTGATCTCCTTTAGAATGGACTGGTTGGATCTCCTTGCAGTCCAAGGGACTCTCAAGAGTCTTCTCCAACACCACAGTTCAAAAGCATCAATTCTTCGGCGCTCAGCTTTCTTCACAGTCCAACTCTCACATCCGTACATGACCACAGGAAAAACCATAGCCTTGACTAGAAGGAGCTTTGTGGGCAAAGTAATGTCTCTGCTTTTCAATATGCTGTCTAGGTTGGTTATAACTTTCCTTCCAAGGAGTAAGCGTCTTTTAATTTCATGGCTGCAATCACCATCTGCAGTGATTTTGGAGCCCCCCCAAATAAAGTCTGCCACTGTTTCCACTGTTTCCCCATCTATTTCCCATGAAGTGCTGGGACTAGATGCCGTGATCTTCGTTTTCTGAATGCTAGGGTTACCAGCTGGAAGTTTCAAGGCCACAGCGTGGGCACTTTAGGTCAGAGAGGCGAGGCTCACACGCAGGCGGCGCGCAGCGTCCGGCCAGCGCCCCTGTGCAGGTCCTCTCTCGGCAGCGCCCGAGTGGTCTTGCCCCTCAAGTGGTGCGGCAGCGTGCAGCCTGCTTCTTCTGGACCAAGTTTTCAAAGTCCAACAACTGATCGGTTTCAGTTAACGTCTTCATTGCCCAGTTGAACTCTGCATTCTAGATTACTCTTGTCCATCTCTCAGCCTGAACCTTGGTGCCATTTCAATGAGAGTCTCTTCTATCCTATCAGTCTGGGGTTTCCCAGTCTTGGCACTATTGGGACTCTGGGTTCAGTGATTCTTCGTATAAGGTGTTGTCCCCGGCACTGCAGAATTTAGTGGCAAGCCTGACTTCTACCCACTAGACGTCAGTAGCACTCTGAGCACCTATTTCTGCCAGCTCCAAGCATTACCAAATGCCCACCGGGGGCAAATCATCCCGAGTTGAGAACACTCGTGTATTGGACTTGTGGTTCCTGTATTTCTCTCCTACTTTTGTCTGGCTGCCAGTTGTAAGTCTTTCTCCTGGAAGACTGCAAAGGTAGGCTAGGATCAGCTTGAATACCATGTTGAATGCCAGACTAGGAGGTTTATACCTACCCTCAAAGTCAGGGAAAAGCCATCGAAAGTCTTTGAAAGGACAAACCTGATAAGTCTGATGGTACATCACGTGCTTTCTATGCTTTATGCACAACATACATGCAAGGAACTGGGCTCAGAGGTCCCATTGCTTGCCTGCAGTGCACAGCTCACCAGTGGCAGAGTGCGGGTGTGATCTTCAGCCTGTGAAATCAGAAACTCTGGCTCATTTCTCTGCATCTCATCAGTACAGGGCCAGACCAGCACTGTTTGCCTGCCTGGCCGCCCCATCTCGTGGCAAAGCCTGCGAGCCTAGTTCTGACTCCTTGCTGAAACATTACAGACTGGAGACCAGCCTCGGGTCCCAGAAGGTAGGGGCCAGGAGAGAGCGGGGCAGGAAGACTGATAAGGTGCCTCTCTTCCTCTCCAGGTGGGCCGCCTGCAGCTGTCCCACAACCTCAGCTTTGTGATCCTGGTGCCCCAGACTGTGAAACACCATCTCCAAGACCTGGAGCAGGCTCTCAGCACCTCCGTCTTCGAAGCTGTCATGAAGAAGCTGGAGCTGACCAAGTTCCATCCCACTCACCTGACGATGCCTCGCATCAAAGTGCAGAGCAGCCAGGACATGCTGGGTGAGTCCTGGCAGCCCCAGATTGATTCTAGGCCCCCAGAGGGGAAGAGGTTGTGTGGCGGGGATGGGCCTTAAAATGTGGTCAACACTCTCTTGAGTATTTTCCACATCCATCATCTCAAGTTGGGCTTCCCAAGTGGCTCAGTGGTAAAGAATCTGCCTGCCAGTGCCGGAGATGCGGGAGGCCCGGGTTCGATCCCTGGGTCGGGCACATCCCCTGGAGGAGGAAACGGCACCCACTCCAGGGTTCTCGGCTGGAGAATCCCATGGGCAGAGGAGCCTGGCGGGCTACAGTCCATGGGGTCACAGAGTCGGACACGACTGAGCGACTAAATGCACACACACCTGCCGTGCGTGTCCCTTCGTTTTCTTTTATCAAACTTGGTCTCCTAATAGATGATCTCATTTCACGCCCTGGTATGTGATGTCATTTGAGAACTTACGTCCTCCTTCTGATTCGTCACCTCGTGTCCAAGGTCCTTGTTGATGAGGAAGCCACGGCATCACTTGTCAGGGTTTTGGGGGGCTGGGGGCCAGGCCTCTGACCACTTGAGAGGAAGTGGTGAGTGGAGTGAAGATGGGCCCACAGATTAAGGAGCCCATGAACAGGACTAGAAGGCACATTGTAGCGTGATTACAATTCGATAAACAAGGAAGAGACGGAGAAAGAGAAGGTTGGAACTTGGGATCAACCCCGGAAATTCAGGGCCCGTGTCTCCAGCTGCTGAGGTTCCCGTGCTGGTCGTTTTTGGTTTTGTTTCTTAATGTAACATTTTAATTTAAAAAGTACTTTAAATGACTGTTTTTTAAATTTCACTTTTTACACAGTTTTTAGAGGTTGCTCTCCACCTACAGTGTCTGCCGAATGTTGGCTGCGTGCCCGTTGACAGTCGTGCAGGCCTCTGACGCGTTGTTTTCCCCTGTCTGCGCCCTAGATTACTTTGACTTCGTCTACGACATCAACCTGTGCGGGCTGACGGAGGACCCGGCCGTGCAGGTGTCTGGGATCCGGCACCAGGCCACAATGGAGCTGGTGGAGAGCGGGGTGGAGGCGACCGCTGCCTCCGCCGTCTCCGTGGCCCGCAACTTGCTGCTCTTCGAAGTGCACCAGCCCTTCCTCTTCCTGCTCTGGGACCAGCAGCACAAGTTCCCCATCTTCATGGGCCGAGTGTATGACCCCAAGGGCTGAGCCTGCCCCCGGGGCCTCAGCCCGCCTGGCTGCAGCCCACTCTGCACTTGCCCCTCCCCGCCTCCCACCTCAGGCCTGCCCTCCACCCAAAGGGCTCCTTTGGGGTCCTGAGAGGGGCCCAGCTTCCCTCCTCCCTTACGGTGACCCCTCCAAAGCACTTTTTGCCGCTTTCTCTGGTACAGATACAGCAGACTTCACAAATAAAACCTGGCAGACATGACTTTCTCTCTCATTTGCCTTTCAACTTTAGAAGACGAGGGCTTCCGTGGCCCCTGTATCAGCTAGCTACTGCTGTGTAACAAGTCACTCCAAACTCAATGGTTTAAAATAGCAACCGTTCATTATTTCACCAAAGTCTGGGAGTCAGGGCTGACCTCACTGATCTGGGCTGGGCCAGGCAGACCTTCCCCGTGCTCGCTCACGTCTGTAAGAGTTGGTGGGGTGATCGGGGGTGACTGACCTACAGTGGCCTCCGCTGGACCGCCTTGGCTCTGCTTTGCACATCCGTCTCCTGGATCCTTCCAGCAACGCTCACCTGCGGTGGCACAGTTTCCAAGTGAAGAGTCAGAGACAGGCAGTGCTTTCCACACCCTGAAGCTCACCTTGCATCAAATCTACATCGTCCTGTCGGCCAAAGCAAGGCACATGGCCAGACCTAGAAGCAGAGTGGGAAAGCCCTACGGAGCGGAAGGGCAGAGCCCCTCACTGAGCGCTTCCAGTGCAATCTATTTATCACAGCCTGCATCTTGTTCATTTGTTTGCAACAACAACAGTAAGGACAGTAGCTAACGTTGAGGACTTACACAGGCCACCTGCTAAGAGTCCTGCGAGCGCACATGCTCAGTCGTGTCCGACTCTTTGTGAGCCTGTGGACTGTAGCCCGCCAGGCTCCTCTGTCCATGGCATTTCCCAGGCAAGAGTACTGGAGTGGGTTGCCTTTTCCTTCTCCAGGGGATCTTTCCAACCCAGGGATCAAACCCTCGTCGCTTGCGTCTCCTGCATTGGCAGACAGATTGCAGACATCAATCCTCACAGCTTTATATGGTAAACTCTAAACTTGAAGAGGCTAAGTCTTGCCCAGAATCCTGCCAGAACTGAGATTGCAGAGTACATCCTTATGACTGAAGTCTGAGCTCTTGTCCACTCTCTTCTATGTCCCTCGCCTTCTGTCTCCAAATCCTGCCTTTTCTTCATAGTTCATTTGCTCAACCAATTTATTGAGCACCCAGCATGTGTTGGGCACTGTGCTAAGCGCAGAGCAGATAAAGATGACGTGAACCTAAGGCCCACCTTTAAGATCTATATCTCGATGGGGGAGACAGATAAGGAAGACAGACCCCTAACACAGAGCATTTATTTTTAGTCTCCGAAGACATCTCTTCACACGTTGTCCCCGTTTCCAGCTTGTACCCCTAGACTCATGGATGCTCCAACTCTGAGCCCTTCTCTTTCCCTCTTTCCTCTTCTGCTTGCCTCTCATCCCAGCGTTTTGTCTCCATCTCCTGTCTCTATTTATGTTTCTCCATGCCTCCCATTCCCCCTCCTCCAGCCGACCACATCTCTCCTGTGGCCTCTTCTCCTCTCCTCGTTACAGTGTTGTCGGTTTAAACATGCCGATTAACTTCTGACTTTAGCCTTTCAGCTGCAGGCCTGGTCGTCCTTGCCCTCCCACTTACCATGCCTCCCCCACTGAGTTAGGCTGGTCTCCTTCTCCGTGTCCTGGGCTGGGGTGCCACGCTCAGGGCTGAAAGGCAAGATTGGAGGTGGGGATTGAATCCATGCCCCCTGCCCCCTGCCCTGCAGGGGAAGCATGGACTCTCAACCCCTGGCCTGTCAGGGAAGTCAGGCTTCCTGTGTGCTGGTTCTAGGCCACGCATGTTCTGGTTTCTGAGAGGTGTTCTGGTTTCTCTCGGGGGGTTTCTGAGAGGGAGAAATAGAAGACGTGGCGGCTGCTCATGGCTTATCCCCTGCCCTGTCATTCATCCACTTTTGCTTGCTTCCCCATCTCAGACTGTGCTTCAGGACCCAGCTCCCCGTGTGGACTGTTTTTGGGGCAAAACCTCAGAGGCCAGGTCCCCAGACAGAGCTTTCCTTGCAGCTCAGTCTTCCAACCAAGGCTAACAGCCAAGAGTCATCCAGACGTGACTGGCAGCGTGGCGGGTGGGGGGAGACACTTGTCCCGCTCCATGAACAGAGCGATCTCTGCGGGCCCTTCTCTTCCCGTTTCCTCAGCCTTCTGGGAAGACGCCAAATTTCCATCGGGGGGCTGGCTTTGCGCTGAGTCTTCCATGAGGAACTGTTGAAAGCAGTCACCTCCCAAATGTCGGAAGACTCACCCCTCTTTGGGGAGACCCTGATGTGATGAGTACGGTGTTGAGTGCCAACCCCAAATCTGAAGGAGAGGGTGGTCCTGACCCATGGGCACACAGCTTACAGAGCTTTTGGTCCTCCCCACTGCGCTGAGAGTCTGGTATTTCTTGTCTGTGAGATAAGGAAGCAAAAACTCAGAAAGATTAAGCAACTATCCAAAGACTGTGCGTGTGCTCAGTGGCTAAGTCGTGTCCCACTCTCTGCGACCTCACGGACTGCAGCCCGCCAGACTCCTCTGTCCATGGCATTCTCCAGGCAAGAAGACTGGAGTGGGCTGCCGTGCCCTCCTCCAGGGGGTCTTCCCCACCCAGGGATGGACCCCATGTCTCCTGTACCGGCAGGTGCTTTCTTTACCACTGAGCCATTTCGGGAGCCCTAAGACCACACGTCTGTAAATTGATTCCAGGTTGTCTGAACAGGTGGCTTCCTTGGCCAGGCTTATTTCCTTTTTGCCCAAACTAGACCATAAATCAGATCTCTTTATTTGTGTCCTATACCATGTACCCCACCATGCCTATCAAAGTGCTTTACCCTTAAAAAAAAAAGACAAAAAAGAAACAAAACTACTGAGTGAATGAATGACTGACTGAATGAATCACCACGTCCAGGTGGGGAAGGAAGAGACTGTCAGACATCACGAATCACCACGTCCAGGTAGGGAAGGAAGAGACTGTCATACATCTAGAGAGAGTAGAAAGTCTGAGAGTGAAGGGAGTTTAAATATTCTCAGTTCCGAGGATTTTCTTGTAAGAGGGCATGTGTCAGTTTGGGCAGTTTGGTTTAATATGATTAACATCCTTAGCTGGTCACGTAAGTGAGTCCACAAGGGCCCCGCAGGTTAGGGTGGCCTTGGTTATCTGCCTGCTGCAGTCAGCTGGGGGGTTAGCTGGCAGGTCTGATGAGGTTTGGCTTTGGGCTTGTACAGTCTCTTCCATACGGCTGGGACCTTGGCTGCAACAAATTGGCTCACGGACTCTGCTCCAACGGGTGTCTCCTCTTCCAGGAGGCTAGTCTGGTCCTGTTCAAATGGAGGTTTCAGGGGTCTAAGAAAGTGACGGAGACAAGCAAAGTCTCTCGAATCTGAAGCCAGGAAGTAACATCACATCACTGATGCCTCATTCTATTGGCCAAAGCAAGTTACCAGGCCAGCTTAGGTTCAAAGAGTCAGGAAAAGCTGTCCACATTTTTTTTTTCAGCCACGCCTCACAACTTGCGTGATCTTAGCTCCCTAACCAGGGATTGAACCCAGGCCCTGAGCAGTGAAAACTCAGAGTCCCAACCACTGGACCGCCAGGGAATTCCGCAAACGTGTCCACTTCTAAAGAAAAGACCTGCAGAGTCTTTTTGCCAAAGGCATGCCTTTAAGGAAGCAAGAATGATGGTAACCACCGTTCTAACTGACCACCGCGGACCTAGCGTGTATGTACAGAAAGTATTAGCGAATTGCCCCAGCAACTTGCTACTCTGACATTTTCCTGAAGGAATCAAGAATTATGTCTGTCTCCTTATAATATTAGAAGCAGCTTATTAGGGTTACACGAGGTGTCTTGCTGCTTGCGTATAACTCACTCTTCCTTTTCTGCTATCTCTGTGGCTGGCATCCTTAACCCCCAGCGCCTCCATTTGGCTAGCGTCCCTTTTCAGAAAGCCAGAAGGCCACACACTCGTAGACACACATCTCGAGACCCCCGCCCTCTTGACCGGCCCCGCTGTCCCACCCTGGCAGAGGCAGACTTCCCCGGGTCTGCTACCTATCCCCAGGGACCCAGTCCTCCCCTGGTGGGGGTGGTGAATGGTACTGACGTGCTGGACATGAGTTTGAGCAAGCTCTGGGAGTTGGTGATGACAGGGAGGCCTGGCATGCTGCAGTCCATGGGGTCGCAAAGAGTCGGACACGACTGAGCGACTGAACTGAACTGAACTGAGCCGATTCTGAGAGAGAATCCTGAAGTGGTTCGAGAGCACTGCAGTGAGTCCTTACTGCCACGTGGTGTCGCTGTTGAAACCTGGTCCTGTGTAGCCTCTTGGACACATCATCTCTTCCAGATTTATTTTTTAAATAGTTTTATATATTTATTTATTTGGCTGCACCAGGTCTTAGCTGCAGCATGTGGGATCGAGTTCCCTGACTGGAGACTGAACTCAAACTTCCTGCACTGGGAGTAAGGAGGCTTAGCCACTCCTCCAGGGAAGTACCTGTTCCAAGATTCTGAAGCAGCCGAAAGTGAAAGTGAAGGTCGCTCAGTCGTGTCCAACTCTTTTCCACCCCGTGGACTATACAGCCCATGGGATTCTCCAGGCCAGAATACTGGGGTAGGCAGCTGTTCCCTTCGCCAGGGGATCTTCCCAGCCCAGGGTTTGAACCCAGGCCTCCCGTGTTACACGTGGTTTACCAGCTGAGCCACCAGGTAAGCCCTAAACAGCTGATCTGGGTATTTAAACTTTGATTCCCAAACTAACAGCTTATACTCATTCAGCCGCTGCTTTCAAAACAGTGGTTCTTTAGGTTCTGCCTAGATTCCAGAAGACTTCCTGATCTGAGCCACACGCTGTGTCAGAATCTGCCTGGTCCCCATAAACCCTTAGGGCTAGGATTGAGAACCACAGTAACAGTAAAAACCACCTAAATGTGCATTGAGCATTTACCAAACTGAGAAATTTTCATGGGTTGCATAATTTCTTTTAAGAGGAGATCACACCTTATGAAAAAAAATGTTACCAAAGACACTGGATAATTTGACTCACATAATTTGACACTGTATTTTCCAGAAGAATAATCATGAAAGACAGTGTTAATAAAAAGCAGAGAAATCACCTTGCTGACAAAGGTCTGCCTTTCAAGCCATGGTTTTTCCAGTAGTTGTGTACAGTTGTGAGAGTTGGGCTATAAAGAAGGCTGAGTGCCAAAGAACTGACGCTTTCGAACTGTGGTCCTGCAGGAGACTCTTGAGAGACCCTCACACAGCAAGATCAAACCAGTCAATCCGAAAGGAAATGGAGGGTGAGATGTATACAGAGAGTATCATGGAAATTTGCAATACCATATGTAAAATAGATGGCCAATGGGAATTTGCTGTAAGACTCAGGGAACTCAAACAGGGGCTCTGTGACAATCTAGAAGGTTGGGATGGTGAGTGAGATGGGAGGGAGGTCCGGGAGGGAGGGGACACGGGTGTAAATATGGCCGATTCTTGTTGATGACTGACAGAAAGCCACAAAATTCTGTAAAGCATTTATCCTTCAATTAAAAAAATAAATAAAGTGGAAAAAAAAAAACTAAAGAAAATCAACCCTGAATATTTATTGGAAGGACTCATGCTGAAACTGAAGCTCCAATACTTTGGCCACGTGATGCGAAGAGCTGACTCATTAGAAAAGACCCTAATGCTGGAAAAGACTGAGGGCAGGAGGAGAAGGGGCGACACAGGATGAGATGGTTGGATGGCATCATCGACTCAGTGGGCGTGAATTTGAGCAAACTCGGAGAGAGAGTGGAGGACCGAGGAGCCTGGCGTGCTGCAGTCCGTGGGGTCGCAAACGGTCGGACGTGACTTAGTGTCCGAGCAACAGAAACGACAGCTGGGAGACGGATCCTCAACCGAGTCTGCATTTGCGCTGTTTTTCATTTACTAAACACTAAACATCTCGTGCTTCACTGCGCAGGCACTCCTAAATTAACTTCTTGGCATGTTACGACAGTTACTTGGGCTTTTTCATAGTGTTTTTTTTTTTTTATCATATCTAACTTCCATTACAAAGTTATTGATTTTGGAGAGTGTTTTTTGGCACGAACACAGCCACTTAATGACTCTAAGATAACATCATTCTAGGATACAGGAAATGTTTTTATGATAATGTTGAATATTAGAGTAACAGCACATTTGTCCGGTAATGTCACAGTCAGAAGCTATGATATACATAAGCAGCAGTTTGATTAACGATGGAAACTTAACGAAGGTTAGTTACTTTGCCAACTCGAAGGACGCTGTCAGGCCATAGTTGTGAACAGCTTAGAAACCGCTCAGCATACCAATCCTGAAATCATGCAACCTTGATTTTTTTAATTTAAGGAGATTTGCTGCTTTTCGAATTCAAATAAAATATGATGGCCCCACACCACTGTTGTTCAGTTGCTAAGTCGTGTCTGGCTCTTTGCGACCCCATGGACTGCAGCACGCCAGGCTTCCCTGTCCTCACTACGTTCTGGAATTTGCCCAAATTCATGTCCATGGACTCAGTGATGCCATCCAACCATCTCAGCCTCTGCCATCCCCTCTCCATTTGCCCCCGATCTTTCCCAGCATCAGGGTCTTTTCAAATGATCAGCTGTTCACATCAGGTGGCCAAAGTGTTGGAGCTTCAGCTTCAACATCAGTCTTTCCAATGAACATTCAGGGATGACTTCCTTTAGGATTGATTGGTTTGATCTGCTTGCAGTCCGAGGGACTCTCAAGAATTCATATCATTATTATCCCCTTTTTGCCAGTGGAAAATGGAGCCTTAGAGAGTAATTAATCCAGCCTCTCAAGGCCTCTAAACTGGTGCAAAGCAGAGTTGGAAGTAGACCCCAGTGCTTAATAACCTAGACTCCATTTTTCTCAAGGTAATTTTTTTTTTTATAACAACCTTACGTATTCTCTGTCCTAAGACTTATTTGAAATTATACTCGGCCATGACCAAAATTTCTCCACAATCTCGACTTTGAAAAAATATATATATGTATTTGGCTGCACAGGGTCTTAGCTGTGGCGTGTGGGATCTAGTTCCCTGACCGTGAATCGAACTCAGGCCCCGCACCAGAGGCTTAGCCATGGACACCAGGGAGATCTCCACCATCTTGAATCTTGAGAAGAAATGTTGGGGAAATATGAATTCCCCTTCTCCCAGAAAAAAGTTTTTAAGCAAATTGGGACACCTCTGCTGTCCTGACCTTCGCTGGATGGGGCAAGGACACGTCATTATTTCCTCCCTGGGGACCCAGGCTACCTACCTGCCAAGTGAATTGTTCAAACTGCAAGTCTGCTTTAAGTGACCCAGACAAAAATCTACATTTTACATATTCCTCTCATTGTATATTTACCTGTGTCTTGATTAGCAACCTAGCACACGTGTACACTCATATAGATACGTGTGCCTGCTGTGTGCGTGCTAAGTTGCTCAGTCGTGTCCCACTTTTTGCAACCCCATGGACTGCAGGCTGCAAGACTCCCTTGTCCATGGGATTCTCCAGGCAAGAGTACTGGAATGGGTTGCCATGCCCTCCTCCAGGGGATCTTCCCCACCCAGGGATCGAACCTGCACCTCTTACGTCTCCTGTATTGGCAGGCGGGGTCTTTACCACCAGCACCACCTGGGAAGCCCATAGATATGAAAGTCGCTCAGTCACGCCCGACTCTTTGTGACCCCAAGGGCCATAGAGTCCATGGAATTCTCTAGTCCAGAATACCGGAGTGGGTAGCCTACCCCTTCTCCAGCAGATCTTCCCGATCCAGGAATTGAACCGGGCTCTCCTGTATTGCAGGTGTATTTTTTACCAGCTGAGCTGCCAGGGAAGCCCAGGTATGTGCAAGTACATACAAGCGTGCATATGCACACACAGGCATTCCCTGTTATGAGGGAAGCCCCGGACTCCACACTCCCAAAGCGGGGGCCCCAGGTTCGATGCCTGGTCAGGGAACTAGATCCCACATGCCACAGCTAGGACCCAAAGCTGCCAAATAAATATTTTTTAAAAACCGCTAATATTTGGGTCACAAATAGACACATTCACTCGCATTCACACACATGTACAAACCTCTGGAAGGCTGTCAGAATTTCCCTGCAAACTCTACACCCAGCCTCAGCTCCAAGCCTTGAGGAGGGCCTCCCAGGCACTCTCTGGAGCGTTCACCCCGGGAGCACTCCCGCGGGGGAAGGGTCTCAGAGCTGCTCTTTGTTAATTACAAGCCCGGAACAGGCTCATCCATCATCCTGCGGTGACAGCCTGGCCGCCCGGCCCCGCCCCCCGTCGCCCCGTTTCTCCTTGGGTGACCGAGCAGACCGGCTCCACAGAGTCAGGGGCAGGGTCCGGCTCAGCTGAACGCCCTCCTCTCCTCTCCTCTCCTCTCCTCTCCAGGGGGCTCCCCTGAATCCCCCACTCCCCTCCCTTGCTTAAGCCCCCTCACCTGCCCCACACCGGACTTCTTTTCAGCATTTCCCTGAAACGTTGCAATCATCCCTGGTATTGTTTTGCCCGCTTAGCGGATGAAGAAAAGGAGCCTGGAGGAAATGATTTGCTCAAGGTCACCCCAGCTGGGAAGGCTCCATTGCGTTCAAACCAGACTCGGCAGTTTGCCTGGGATCCCGGTGTGTCACCCAGCCTGCCCCACCTCTGGGCGGGGGACTCCCCAGCTCAGGTCTCAGGTGTGAAGGGCTTGCTCACAGCTGAGGGGTTCCTCCTGGAAGCCCCACGGGGACTTCGTCCTTCTCTTCTCTCCTAAACCAGCTTCAGGGCCAGAGTCTCAAGGCGATCCACAGTGGACACAAAGAAGAGCCCCGGGGCCAAGGGTCAGGGTCGAGCAGAAGACGCCTGGTTACAGGGTGAGATGAGAGGCGAGGGTCTGGGGCCACCAGACACACGGTGCCTGACCTGCGGGGTCCAGGATCACTGTCAAGGCCGGCTCCTGTCCTGCGGCCACAGCGGGTCGGTCAGCCCCTGTCGCCACCCTTGCTCATCCAGCCTTGCCTCGTGGGGACTGGGTCCTCTGGAGATGCCTCTGTGCCCCTTCAGAGCGTGAGGACCGGGGCAGTGTGGTCCTCATTAGAAAAAGCTGCTCCAGGTCCAATGCATGAGACAGGGTGCTCAGGGTGGGTGCACCGGGATGACCCTGAAGGATGGGATGGAGAGGGCGGTGGGAGGGGGATTCAGGAGGGGGACACATGTACACCCATAGCTGATTCAAGTCAATGTATGGCAAAAACTACTACAATATTGTAAAGTAATTAGCCTCCAATTAAAATAAATACATTAATTTTTTAACAAAAGAAAAAAAAAAGAATATTGAAAAAAAAAGAGATAATTCTGAAAAACCCCTGGAGGGCAGGGACCGTGTCTTTTTGTCATTAGCCTCAGCTTCAAGCAGGGAGCCTGGCACCTACCAAGCTGGCACTCAGTACCTATTGGCTGAAGCGAAACGAAAGGGAAACGCCTTTCGAATGCTGTCCGTCGTTATTTGTTACGCTTTTGGCCGCGCTGCGTCTCCGTTGCTGTGTGCGGGCCATCTCTAGCTGTGGTGAGCAGGGGCTGCTCTGTAGTTGCGATGTTCTTACGGGCTCCTCACAGAAGGGGCTTCTCTCGTTGCACAGGCCTGGGCACCGTAGTTGTGATGGACGGGCTTGTTTGTTCCCCAGCACGTGGGATCCTCTGGGACCGGGGATCGAACCTGTGTCCCCAGCGCTGCAGGTGGACTCATGTCGACTACGCCACCAGGGAACTCCTCGTCCATTTATTCAAATGCTGTCATTCTCCTGAGTCCAGTGTGAACCACGTCCTCCCCTCACCCTAGGAGTGCCCTCTGCGCTTCCCAGTCAACAGCAGCTTGTTCATGAGTGGTTGCCTTTTCACTCCAGCTGCTAGGCAGCTCCTTGGGAATACCGCAGAGACCATCTAGGCCTATAAATGCTTTTGTTTCAAAGTGGGCAACGTCCGTATTTAGGTAAAGATCTTTTTTTCCCTAAAACAATGACATCGACGTTATTCTTAGCTTTTGTGTCTCCTGAGGAAACCACTGGAGGTAGGAAACCCGAGGCGTCGCTTCTCGTGGTCATTATCAGCTAGGGTTTTGCCTAATGGGTTGTTTCTCAAGGAGGGGACCACACATTCACACTGCCTGATCCTTCCTCCTCCCTGCTGCTCAGGCCTGTGTCCCTGGGGTTGGGATTTAGGGCTTGTGGAGAGCTGGCTTCAGTGGGAGCCGAGTAATGGTTCTGCACCCTGCCTGTTAGGAAACGTCTGGAGCCTGGAATGTTCGTGACTCTGGGATTCAACAGTGTGACACCATGCAGATGTCTTGTCTATTCAAACGGGCCACCTAAAGAGAAGCTGCACTCTGTAACTGCCCCCTTCCCCTGCCGCCTGTCCCTCTGAATGATATGCAACATCTATAGACCTCCCAGATTCACCCACCTTGTTTATTTCCACCTAAGATGTTTCCTCTAACAATTACTTACATCCCGGAAAACAAAAAGCCAGCAAACCATGAAGCTCCCCACCAAGCAGTGTTGGAAGAAAGGGGAGAACTAGTCTCTCATACCAGCTAGTCTCTGATAAGAAGCACCATTCTCTTTTGTAGCTATTTATTTGTTTGTCCAGCTTTCGGCTGCACTGTGCGGCATGCGGGAGCTTATTCCCAGACCAGGCATGGAACCCACGCCCCCTGCATGGGAAGCGTGGAAACTCAAACCACTGGACCACCAGGGAAATTCCAAGAAGCACCAGTCTCGCAGCATCAGTCACAAGAGCTGAGAGGCAGAAGCAGTCTAAACAGCCATCTGGACAAAGAATATGTGGCTAAAGAAAATGAAGTATATCCATACAATGCAATGTGATTCAGTTCAAAAAAGAAAAACTGTTGCCATATCCTACATCATGGATGGAACTTGAGGACGTCATGCTCATATCAGTAGACCTGGACATTCTTTTTCTCTGGTCACTGCTGAAATAAGCCAGGGACAAAAGACAAATAACGTCCAAGTCTACTGATACGAGGGGGTCTAACGGAGCCGAATTCTTAGAGAATAGAATGGTGGCTGCCGGGAGAGGGAGCAGGGGTCTTGATCTTCAATAGCTGGGGCGGTTCAGTTTTGTAAGATGAGAAGGTTCTAGAAATCTGTTACATGACGACGTGCAGTAGTTGTGTAGTAGTGCTATATACTGAAAATGGCTCAAAAGGTGAATTGTATATTTTTTACCACAATTCTTGTTTTTTTTTTTAAAGCACCATTCATGGGCCACAAGTCTGTCCCAGGGATTTCCAAGGAGCGAAGTACTCACCATAACTGTGCACGATGGGTATTGCTTTTCTCACTTCATAAAGGGAGGGAAAGAGAGGCCTATGGACCTGCTTGAACCTGTGGCCCTCTGCCTCCCAGCACCCGTGCTTTCTGGCCACTGTCGGCGCCTGCATGCGGGGCTGGGCTGCAGTCCGTCACTCCACAAATGAGAGCAGAGAATGGGAGCAGAGAGAAAGTCCTCTGGCTTTGCAAGGCCAGACATTCCGGGCCAAACCACCTCCTCAACCACGCCAACAGTCCCCCGCAGCACGTTCCCACTTCTTCCTTTGTGACAGAACCCTTGATATTTAGCTGGTTGGTTACCCGGCCGCCTGAAATATAAAGAACTCCTCCCTCGAAATCTGCTGGGACCATGTGACTACGTTCCGGCCAATGGGATGTGAGGAGAACTATCATAGACAACCTCTGGAGACTCTCTTTAAAAGAGGAGCACATCCTTCTTCAGTCCTTCTTTCTCCCCTCTACAGGCTGGAATAAAACATGATGGCTGGAGCTTGAGTGGCCATTATGGATCATGAGGCAGAAACTAACATTAACTGATAACCCCAACCGTAGCACATCGATACATGTAAGGCCCCTGCATGCAAGGAGGGCATGACTTATCAACAGTGAGTATGTTGTATAGGAGAGAGATCTGAGGTCCTCTCATTGGTCCTGACGGGCCTGGTAGGACCAGATCCTTTAGGGCTGATCGTTGGATGAAATCACAAGATGCCAAGTGCCCACAGAGAAAGCACAGAGGTTCTGAAGACAAACACTTACAAATTAGAAGCCAAGACCACTGACTTCTCCTGTTTTCCCATTCATTCATTCAACAAGTAAAATCCGAGGGCTCACTATGTGCTGGGCACTGCCGTAGCCCTGGAAATACAGTGTCGGACAAGACAGATCCCTGGTCCCCAGAGGCCCTGGCCTGCTGTGGACTCACATTGTCTTCTTTCTACTTCCTACCGCGTGATACGAAATGTCCCTCGCCCATGGGAGGTGGGGGTGGGGGTGGGGATTTTTAAATGGGGCCAAAGAGGGCAAGAGGAAATTGCACCTCTCCCGAGACCCTCAGGAGATCTCCTGAGAAAGCCCATTTTGGAGCAACAGAGGAGAGATTCCTAGGTCTTGTTCTGGCTTGCTCTGCGGGTGGGGGTGGAGTCGAGAGCTGCAATATGAAATCAATAAACTCACCTGAGAATCCACCAGCGGAGCCGGTTCTTTAAGTTTCTCCAGCATCCCAAAGGGCTCCCGCTGCCGAAAACGATTCCTGATATTAGTACTGGCCAAGGCGGTAAAAAGTTCCCCAGCG
The DNA here is from genome assembly GCF_014754425.2 of Oryx dammah. Taxonomy (NCBI): domain Eukaryota; kingdom Metazoa; phylum Chordata; class Mammalia; order Artiodactyla; family Bovidae; genus Oryx; species Oryx dammah. The sequence goes on from NW_024070201.1 coordinate 77,844,978, forward strand.
GAGACCTGTATTTTCTAAACTGACATCATGGCACAGTGTCTGAGCAGTCCCTGTCCCTGTGGGGTCCACGACAACTGGGAAGGTTTGAAATCAGAGCTCTCTGCAGATACAGATTTGGGGCATATGATGTTGAATCATACTGGCTTGGCATGTCAGCCTAAAATCCTTTTGCTGCTAGAAATTAATAAATCTAGCTGCTCATTGCAACACTATTCATAATGGTCAAGATGTGGGAACAACTTAAATGTCCATTGACAACGAATGGATACAGAAAGTGTGGTAAAGGCACACAGTGGAGTAGGATTCAGCCTTAAAAACAGGAGGAACTTCCGCAATGAGGGAAAACACGGGTGAGCCTTGAGGATATCACGCTAAATAAAATAGACCTATCTCAGAAAGACAAATACTGTGTGATTCCAACTACATGATGTTTCCAAAATAGTCAGACTCTCAGAATCAAAGAATGGAACAGTGATTGCCAAGGGCTGGAGGCAAAGAAAATGGAAAAGTACTAATCAACCAGCATAAAGCTTAAATTAAGAAAGATGAATAATTCCTAGAGATCTGCGGGACAACATTGTGTCTATTGTCAATAATACTGCATTGTACACTTTAAAATCTGTTAACAGGGTAAATATCATGTTGAATATCAAGCATACTTACCATAACAAGATAATTTTTAAAAAAATCTAGCCGTGAACTAACAATTGATCTTGTACTAAGTGTTCTGACTGTTGCCCCTGGGAAACTGTCATTCTGTCTGGGGAGATGTAACAAAGAAAAATTAAAAGGCACACTCTCTCCTCACAGGGAGACTCGGGGCTTGACGGGGAATCAGACATAAACCAACCACGCCTGCATGAGGCAGCAGCTGCAATTAGAAAGGCAGGTAGGGTTCAGTCTGGAAGACACGGAATGCCACGCTAAGAAGTTCGGAACATATTCTCTGTATGAAAGTCTAACCTGAATTGATGAAAGGTGGGCACAAATTGTAGTAAATGGACTCCGGAGGGTTCATAGTCTTGAAATGTACATCAAAATACAAAATAGATTTTCTAGAAAGATCTACCTTACCCATAGATTTCATCAGCTTTTAAAAAAAGGTTCCTTAACCCAATAAAGGCTTCCCTGGTGGCTCAGAGATAAAGAATCTGCTTGCCAATGCAGGAGACACCGGTTTGATCCCTGGGTCGGGAAGATCCCCTGGAGAAGGAAATGGGAACCCACCCCAGTATTCTTGCCTGGAGAATCCGATGGACAGAGGAGCCTGGCGGGCTACAGTCCACGGGGTCGGAAAGAGTCAGACATGACTGAGTGACTAAGAAACAACCCAATAAAGGTTGGAAAATGTGGTCTGGGCACTAGAGAGCCCTCACAGTTCAGGGCAGATGAATGGTCTGAGGTCCGTGCTGCGGGCTCATGCTCTGATGCAGGGGAGGTTGGAAGGAAGGCTTTTCAGAGGATGATCCAAAACCCCAGGGTGGATGTTAAGCTGACAGGCGGATAGCATCTAAACGCACAGGATTCAGGGCAGTTCTGGATGAAAGAGGCGTAGGGAAAGAACAGGAAAATCAGAATTACGCGTGGGACTCCAAGGAGAAAGATGACAAAGAAGGTATGAGTGACTTTCCAATGACACAATTTCTTATGATTTGCCTTAGTGTCAGAGGGAGGATTTTCACACCACCAGCCCAGACTGCATTCCAGACGACAAGGTCACCAGACAGTTTGTCCGAATTTCATTTTGTCTGTGGACAGGTACAGTTTTCCGCCTCCAAATCATGGGATTCACCTCCAGAGATTCCGTAGGATTCAAACGACTAGGAGGAAACCTTGCTCACTTGTTTAGCTTGCATTTCTCTGGGTCACTTTGGAGCCTCCTCCATCTTTGCGAAGGAAGACGGCCTCTTCTACGGTTCTATAGAAGCCATGTTGCACGGGCTATTTCACCTCCAGAGCAGATGAGGAGGGGCAGAAATGACTTCAAGGTTTTCAACTTTGTCATGCTTTCATCCGCAAAATAGAACCTAGGAAAAGAAGCAGCTCTGTGGGGGAGACGAAGGTAAGATAATTGGATTTGGGCAAACTGAATCCAGGTATTTCTGAGACATTTTATCCACCAGGGACCCTCGGGCTGTGGGTGGCAGAATTCGTCTGAAACCGATAGAAGCAGGAGGAACATCCGGGCTGATGTAACCAAAGCCTCTAGAGGTCCTGCTGCAGGTGTGGCTGTATCAGGCGTACCTCTCTCCCCATCTCTCGCCTTCTTGTTCCTTAATCCATTTCCAGTTTAGGCAGATTCTCCTTCAAGACAGTGGTTCTGACCTCCAGCAGTTTCAAGCTTACCCTCTCCTCCAGAACAATGCCAGCAACTCTACTCTCTCCAAAGTCCTGGCAAACATCTCAGGTCTAATTCTGATCGACTTTGATTAGATGCCCAGCCTTGATTCAGTTACCGTGGTTTCACTGGCTAAAACTTCTGCGGCTGACAGGCTCGAAGCTGCCCTCCCAGTGAGCCTGCTTCCTGGATGACACCTCTGTGTTGTCTTCTCCCCCTGAGTGACTGACTTAGTTCTGACCAATCAAATATGGCAACATGGCGATGCTGTCACTTCTGGGATGAGGTGACTGAAGATTTTGACTTCTGTCTCGCTAGCAGACTCGCTGGCTTTGCTGATGCAAGCCGCCACGGGGCGGACACCCACGTGGCCAGCAACCAAGGGTGGCCAATCGCCACCAAAGAGCCGAGACCTTCAGTCTGACAGCCCCTGAGGAGCTGAATCCTGCCCACAACTCTGAAAGCGTTGTTGAGCCTTCAGATGAGACCCGAGTGCTGGGTGACACTTTGATTAAAGTCTCATGAGAGACCATGATACGAGGACCCAACCGAAGCCTGCCCAGATTCCCGACCTACAGAAACCGTGAGAAAATAATTGTGTGCTGTCTTAAGCCCCTGAGTTTGGGGCTAATTTGTTACACAGCCAGAGACGACTGATAGGCCTGGTTTCTGGGAATGCCCCCCGAAGGGGCAGACGAGGTCAGCCTTGGGTGACCCACGTGGAGGGAAAGCAGGGGACGGTTGTCTCCCCAAAGGAAAGCTAAGGGGCAGTTGCCAGGTTCAGGATGGAGTCTGGGTGGGCAGAAACACCTGACAGCTGCCTCATATGCTGGGAACGCAGGAGGCAGCTGAAAACACACCCAGAGCTGGATTGGGCAGTGATTCACGCACAGGTGGCTGTTGAAAGTGCAGGAATGGACGAGACTGCCCCCGAGGAGGGCCGCATCGAGGGCAGGATCTCTTAGGACGAGCAGCCATGAAGGGGGAGATGGGAGGAGAGGCAGATGTGTGCAGGGCACGGCAGGGGTCAGCACATCACCTCTGATACTGACATTAAACGAACTCGGCTTGTCTGGTCAGGGAGGCAAGCATCTGAGGAGTTGTGGCATCCTGTTAGAAACCTGGGCTTTTCTCCACACCTCCCCCCACCTTTTTTTTTTTTTTTTTTAACGTGGACCATTTTTAAAAGCCTTTCTGGAATTCGTTACAGTTTTGCTTCTGTTTTCTCTTTGGGGTTTTTTGGCCGCAAGGCTGCGGGATCTTGGCTCCCTGACCGGGGATCGAACCCACATCCCCTGCATTGGGTGCTGACATCTTGACCACTGGACTGCCAGGAATTCTTTTTCGGGAAGATGGAAATCTGGGCTGTCAGGTCAGAAGTTAGACGTTGGAAAGACACCCACATCGACGTGAGTATTAATATTAAAAGCAGACAAAGGGATGATTTTGTGCAGCGAGAAACCTCGAGGGAAGACAGAGGCCCTGGGCAGATCCTCGCAGAACGTGTGCTTAGGCAAGAGGGGAAGGAAAAAGACCCAAGGAAAGGGACCAGAGAAGGAATCGCGGGAGAAATAAGAGGCAACTCAAGGCTGGTCTAGTCTCCTGGAAGCCACCAGAATTTCAAGACTGATGTAGTCAAGAGAGGTGGGTGCTAAAGAGAGCTTGTGCGTGGCGGGGACTGAGCAAAGGATGATGGACCAGGCTTCAGGGGGTCAGGGTGGTCCTAGGGGGAATCGTTTCAGCGGAAAGCAGGGGTGGAGGCTGGACTGCACGGGTTTACGAGTGAGTGGGACGTGAAGGAGAGATGTGGAAAGCCAGCTGGCTCTGTGAGAAGTGGTCGACTTGGCCCGATTTGAGCCTCGGTGTAGGCTGACGGCGAACGCCTCCGCTGCGTCTTTCCATTCCCGTCTCGGGGTAATTTCAGTGGCCCTCCTTGAGCGCTGGTACAGGCCGTAAGCATCCACAGGCCGTAATCATCCACAGGCCGTAAGCATCCACAGGCCTTTGCTGTAACGAGCTGGCTGAGAGACAGGCTCACTTGTGCTGGCTGTGGGATCTCTGCGGTGAGGACCACTCAACCCAGCCACCATATTGCAATGGCAGTCACAGGCGGTATGTAACCCAGGGAGCAAGGGCTGCGTCCCGGTGAACCTTAATCGCAAAAACAAAGAGCAAATCCCAAAGCAAACAGAACCCCAAACATCCCGAACAAACAAACAAAAGAACCTGCAGCAGGCAGCGGACAGAATCCGATCTGTGGGCTCTAACTCACTGACCCTTGCTCTGGGCTCCTGGAAGGGGGGTGGAGATGCAAGTAAACGGGGTGACTGATGAAGCAAGACCAGCATCAAGACCTCAGGTAGGAGAGAAGGTTCTCGTACCTCTTTGGATACCTGTGGCTCTCTGACTCCCTCTTTGTGTATCTGCCTTTCAACCCTCAACTAGGAGCACCTTGGGGCTAGGAACGTCTCCCAGCAGTGATTCCAGAGATTTCCACACAGGAAGCCCTCAGACACAGAAGCAGTGGACAGGAGACACAAAACACATCACTGTGGAAGGAGGGGAAGGAAAGAGCTCCTCATGGAAAGGCCTGTGTGGGCTCGGTGAGTGTGGAGCCATGAAGCCCGGACCCTTCCACTGACATTCAATTGGAGAGGCAGCGTGTCTCCAGTGTTTCGGAGTCGGTCCTTCCGGGGGCAGAGGACTGGGGCAGAAGGTCTTGCTGACTCACAGTTACCCAGTTCTGCAAGGCTCCCTGGTGGCTCAGCGGCAGAGAATCTGCCTGCAATGCAGGAGACGTGTAGGAGACACAGGTTTGATCTCTGGGTGGGGAAGATCCCATGGAGGAGGAAGTGACAGCCTGCTCTAGTATTCTTGCCAGGAGAATACCATGGACAGAGGAGCCTAGTGGGCTGCAGTCCAGGGGGTGGCGGAGTCGGACACGACTGATCTCATGGGCACGCCTGAGCTCTCGCACACACACGTACCCAAGTAGAGATCTGGAGGGACTCTGGAGATCAGCGAGAAAGGCAGAGGGCCAGCTCCAGAGTGACTCTGGACACAGACGATGAGGAAGAAAGGCCGCTGCAGAGCCCAGGAGCATTCTGGAACTCCCAGACAACGCGGAAAGAATGTAGGGGCAGAGGCTGGAGCCAAATAGCTCCTGGTGCCTTTTTTTGCACTCCTATAACAAGTTAGGATGTGAGAGCTGGACTGCGAAGAAAGCTGAGCGCTGAAGAATTGATGCTTTTGAAGTGTGGTGTTGGAGAAGACTCTTGAGAGTCCCTTGGACTGCAAGGCGATCCAACCAGTCCACTCTAAAGGAGATCAGTCCTGAATATTCACTGGAAGGACTGATGCTGAAGCTGAAACTCCAGTACTTTGGCCACCTGATGCAAAGAACTGACTCACTGGAAAGACCCTGATTCTGGGAAAGATTGAAGGCAGGAGGAGAAGGGGATGACAGAGGATGACATGGTCAGATGGCATCACCAACTTGACAGACATGAGTTTGAGTAAACTCCGGGAATTGGTGATGGACAGGGAGGCCTGGCATGCTGCAGTCCATGGGGTCACAAAGATGTAAAAAAAAAAAAGAAAGAAAGAAAGAAAGAAACATGATGTCACTGGAGCTAAGCCAGGCCCAAGGGGAAGTGTCCAAGGCCGCCAGCACCTGTCTCAGCCTGACTTTCCATCCTGGCCATTCTCCTTCCTACCTCCTGGGTTCCCACGGAATTTACAACCCATTCTAAGTACAGATCACCGCTTCCCCATCTTCCAGCCTTTGTGTTGCTGTCTCTTCTTGCCATTTCCTGGTCTTCCTTCCTCCCATCTTCTTGTCTTCTATTTAATAACTAATTAGGCCGTGCCAGCCTTAGATGCAGCAGGCGGGACCTTTGATCTTCGTCGAAGCACGCAAGATCTTTGGTCATGGCCTGAAAAGTCTTAGGCACATGGGCTCTAGTTCCCTGAGCCCCCTGCGTTGGGAGCGTGGAGTCTTAGCCCCTGGACCACGAGGGACGTCCTCGTCTTTTTTCCTTTAAATCTTTTATCATCTTCAAGTGTCAGATGCCACTTCCTCCAGGAAGACTTCTTAGATTTCCTTCCCCACTGGGAGCTATCCTCGCCTCCGAACTCCTTACCCATCCGTCACCAGAGAAGTCTTCTAGCAGTTTTCACCTGTAATAACGCAGTGTTGAGCACAGAAGCCGTTCCCCAGGCAGCTCTGGGTCTTCCGCTTACCCACAGCGCGTTGCCCAGGCAGACGCCCTCCAAGAGCGGGGACTAGACAAATACCGTGCAGGCTCGGGCAGGTGCACAGTCCCTTTCAGCTGCTCCTGTGGCTCCTCTCTCTGCTGGGTTAGGGCCCTGTCTGCACCAGTCTTTGCCTGTAACCACCAGAACCCTGGACACCCATACCCCCCTTCCACTCCACCTGCAGAAACCACAGCTGCTTGCTAATTCAGCCTCCTGGTCAACCCGAGGATAAACCCAGAGTCGGTCTTCTGCCTCACGGCTTCCGCTCCTCATGCTGGGGGTGGTGCACACTGGGGTCTCTGAACTACCCTGACTTAGGACACGTGCTCTGAGCTGCCCATGTTCTCATCACCCTGGCAGACCCAGGAGCTCAGCCTCTCCCATGGAGCTGGCTGTCCTTCGGTATCAGTCTTGTTGGTGGATTTCCACCCCAGGTCCTTTATGTCCTGGGTCAGAGAAATGCATTTGTTGAATAAACTTAATGGTGTGTGTGGCAGCAGGGGGGTGGGCGTGGCGGGCTCACAAAAACTCTGAAGAGGACGTCCCCCTGGGTCCAGCGATTAAGATACCATGCTTCCACTGCAGGGGACACGGGTTCAATCCCTGGTCCAGGAAGCAAGATCCCGCATGCCTTGTAAAGCTCAGAAAAAACGTACTAAGTGCTGTGCGCCCTTGGTGCTTTAGCCGCTCAGTCGTGTCCAAGTCTTTCAACCCCGTGGACTGTAGCCCGCCAGGCTCCTCCGTCCATGGGGTTTTCCCAGGCAAGAATACTGGAGTGGGTTGCCATTTCCCCCTTCTCCAGGGGCCCTTCCCAACCCAAGGATCCAACCCTGGTCTCCTGCATTGGAAGCGGATTCTTTACCCACTGAGCTACGAGGGAAGTTTTGGGCCAAGGACACCCTCTACCCTAACTCCGGTCAACATCTTGGTGTTTATCCTTGGAAAAACATGAAGGTTGGGGCAAACTTGCAAATCCTCTACTACAACTAACCTTCCGTGTGCTGTGGCTATGTGTAATCTCAGCTCCCACAGAGCAGACTGACAATCCGACAGCGGTAAGGAGAGCATTCTGATGAAGGTGGCAGGGATTTGAGCCTCACTTTCCGGACACTAACACACGTGTGATCTGGAGGACTTTGCACCTCAGGGACAAGGAGAAAAGACTTTCTGCCCGAGCAAGATCCCTAGAATCTTCTTCACCAGCAGGAACACCAGCATCCTGGGCCTGCAGTGTCCAATCTGGTGTCACTGGCTACATGTGGCTATTAGAAGTGATTAAAGTTAGATCCTTTCAGAACCCCATTTCCTCAGTCATAGTCTTGGAAAAGACCCTGATGCTGGGGAAGATTGAGGGAAGGAGGAGGAGGGGGTGACAGAGGATGAGACGGTTGGATGGCCATTATCCACTCAATGGACATGAGTTTGAGTAAGCTCCGGGAGCTGGTGATGGACAGGGAGGCTGTCGTGCTGCAGTCCATGGGGTCACAAAGAGTGGGACACGACTGAGCAGCTGAACAACAACAGTCAGAGTAGCCAATTTCAAAGGGTCAGTAGCTGCCCGTGGCTAGTGGCTACCACGTTGGACGGTGCCGTGCAAATCATTTCCATCCTCACACAGAAACTTCTATAGGAAGTTCTAGATCAAACTCTTGTAACTCAGGAAACAGGCCCAGACAGGAGACCGTGACTTCGAGAAGCCTGTTACCGCAAATCAGGGCCCAGAATAAAGGAACCCCCACGTCCAGGCCTGACTCACTGCCAGGCTCCCTCGTTCCTCCGTGCCGGTCTGGGCTCCCAGCTCCGAGTGGGCCCAGTACTGGGCCGGGCGGGGCTGGGCGGGCTGGTCCCAGGGGATCTGTGAGACGGAGCAGAGCTCCAGATGCTGCGCATTCCCGGTAGGGTCAGACCTGCCCCGCGGCAACCAGGGGCTGAAGCCGCTCAGAAGGGCCCAGATCTTTCCGGAGCGGCCCTCTTCCTGCCCAGCCCAGGGGGCTGGCTGGTTCAGGAGTGATCGCCTAGGCTGAGGCTGAAAGGCCAGGAGGGTCCCGGTTGGAGAGGGACTTCGGCTCAAGGGGCGTCGGGAGGCGGGCAGGAAATCGCACCTCTCGCGTCTCCTACGGTCTCCGAGACCGGCACCAGGGGCGTCCGCGAGCCGGGCTTCGGGAGCCGCATTTGGCGGGAACCGGGTCCGCCCTCACCTGCAGCCGGGTGGGGAGCGTGATGGAACGAGCCGGGAGGCCGACCTCCCGGGGTGGGGGGTGCCCGTGGAGGTGGGGGGGAGGCCCGCGGAGGGGGCGCCTGGGAGCGCCTGGACCTTGCCGGCCGTGGGGGGGCGCGCGGGTGGGGGGTTGGGGGCGAAGAGGGGAGCCCGGCAGCCAATGGGCGGGAGGATCTCGTTTCAAAAGGGTGAACCCGCAGCCAATGGGAGCCTGGGGCAGCGGATCCTGCTCACTCCATTCAAGAATCCCAAGTATTCAAGATGGACGGCAGGGAGTGTGGAAGGAGAAGGGGGCGCCGGGGGCCCGGCG
>NW_024070201.1:77854500-77971032 GCF_014754425.2 Oryx dammah
CGGCCGCGGCCGCCGCGGGGCCCGAGCCCGGCCCGGGAGGGCGGCGGGCGGCGGGCGGCGGGCGGCGGGGGACAGGAGGCGCCGGGGCGGGGAGGGCAGAGAAAGGGCCCGGGAAGAGGGAGGCGGCGGGCCGAGGAGCGGAAGGAGGCGCGGCGTGTAGGTATCGGGGCGCCCCGAGGGCCAGCGCCGCGGACGGGGGGGCGCATCCTCTCGGCGAGGGCGGGGGGCGGGCCAGGCCCCTCCTCCGTCTTCTCTCCCCCGCCGTCCCCTCGGCGCGGGCATCTCTGCTGGTTTCTCCTTTCGCCGCAACTGAGACGGGGGAGGCAGCAGGCGTGTCGTGCTGGCGTGGCTCCCTGCGCCTTTCCAGTGGGGGTGTGGTGGGGCCAGGGCAGGGGGCTTCGCTGGGCCATCTGTGTGTGCCCAGGCGTGCGTGTATGTGTGTCTGTGTGCAGGGTGTGTGCGTGCGCGCGCGCAGGGTGTGTGTGTGTCTGTGCGCGCGCAGGGGTGTGTGTGTGTGTCTGTGTGTGCGCGCGCAGGGGTGTGTGTGTGTGCGCGCGCGCAGGGGGTGTGTGTGTGTCTGTGTGTGTGCAGGGGGTGTGGGGCACAGGGGACTTGGCGGGGGCGTTGAGGGGGGAACGCAGGGGCCGCAGGGCTGAACCCAGCGCGGAGTTGTGCGTCGGGAGAAGTTGTGGGACGAGCCGGGGGGCTGCGCGCGGGGGCGAGGCCCGCCCCTGCCTTAAGAGTTGCCGGGCCTGGAGGGGTGCGCTCCGAGCGCGAGCTGCGGGCTCCCCCCGACGCACGCCGTCTGGGTAAGTGTGTAGTAAGCTGAGCCGTGCAGCAAGTGTGGCTGGAGTGTGTGCGTGCGCGCCCGTGTGTGGTCCAGCCTCAGGTGTGTGTGTCCCGGGGGCTGGGGTGGGGGGGCGCAAGCTGGGTGTGGAAGGAGCGTGCGCCCCCCGCCCCCGCGCCCCGTTCCTGGGACCCTCCGGTCGCCATGGCCGCGGTCCCGGCCTGCCCCGCCGCTCCCGCCGACCCTCCACCTGCCCTTTCCCTCCCTGCCGCGGGCCGGGCCCCATCCCCCGCTGCTCCGGGGGGCCGGGGCCGGAAGATGGTGGCCGGTGAGGAGCGGGGCGCGGGGAACTCGAGCCGCCCCTCCCCCGTTTCCTCCTCGGCCTCCACGCCCGCCTCTGCCAGGAGCCGGGGGGCGGCTCCGGGGCCCGGGGCGGGGGAGGGCCCCGCCTGCGGCTGGACCTCGGGGCCCGGCTCTAAGCGGAGGGGGCCGTGAGAGCCGCGGGGTCCGGCCCCCGCCCACCACCCCGGGTGCGATCTGGGTCCCCTGGGGGGCATCTCCCCCTGGCCTCCAGGAAGCTGGCTGGCCCGTGCTCTTGGCCCCTCGGCCCCTTGTTGACACGGTCCGATTCCCCACAGGGACGGCTTTGCTCAACCCAAGAGCAGAGGCTGGTGACCAACCCTCGCGGAGCCTGGATCTCCATCCATTAGAACGGTGGGGCCCGGGCCCCGATTACAGGAATAGACTGCATGGGAAGGCAGGGGACAGGCTCTCCTGCTTTCCGGGCCAGTGGGAGGGAACCACCTCCCCAGGAAGAGCTCCCGGCAGGGAGGGCGCAGGGCATCCCCCAGGGGCCCCTCTGATGGGTGCACCCCGGAATTACCCCACAGCCCGGCCCCCCAGGCCCGCAGCTCTAGCCAGGAGCCTGCCACCCCAGAGCTCTGCCCGACTCTGAACCTTTGGTCAGTCTCAGGATTGTTTGTCTGGGGTGTAAGCCCCTTAGCCCTGGTAGGATGGGGACGTCTGAAGATGCCGGTGAGCTTGAAAAACCCCCTAACCGGGTCCCTGGATAAACAGGAAACAGATTCTGACCCCACTGCCAAGGAAAGCCTGTTTCTAATGGCGAGGGAATGAACCGCACCATTTTGTTCAACGCTGAATCCACTCAGTGGATTTTGCAGGCCTCCGAGAGGAGCTGCCGAGGTGGGACTTCACCCATAGCTTCCTCCTGCAGACCTGGGGGTGTCTCTGTGTGGCCTGTTCGCCCCCATCCGAGACTGTCCCGGGAAGGCCTAGACCTTCCCTTTATCTAAACTAAAAAGGAGAGAGAGCTTTAGAGCGGGGAGGAAGCTCTGTGGTCTGGGCCAGCCAGCTCCTCTCTGGAGGGGAGCTGACAAGAGCTATAAAGCCAGGTAAACCCAGCTGCACATCACCTCCGGATCTGGGGGCGGGGGTGTCTCCCAGTCGTCTTCCCGGGAAGATGGAATGCCAGGCTGCTTCCTGGCACTCTGTTCCCCCTGCCCTGGAACCTCTGGGGAAAGGTGGTCTCCATGTTAGGAAGGAGGTGAGGAAGAAGACAGGAGGAGGAAACAAGGGCCGCCGGAGAAAGGAGGGGAGCTGTGCTGAAGGCGAGGAAGGGGCGGGGAGCCCCGGGGCCTGGGAGGAGGGCCGGCGCCCCTCTGCTGCAGGCCGGAGCTCTTTTCACATTGTGCTACTGTCTGCGCCTGTCACTAGCAGTGCAATGTTAAAAGGGCATTGGCCACGCAGCGCTACCCAGCGCCGGCTGCCTCCCGGGCATCGACCTTCCTCCTGCCTGGGCACCCCTCAGCCACCCTGGTGGGGATTCAGGAGGCCTCCCTCTGAATAAGTCAGACGAATAGCTCACACTTACGGAAGCACATCCGTGTGCAGTCTGTGTGCCAGACACCAAGTGCATCATGGTGGGTCCTCAGGACCGAAAAGTAACATCCCCATTTTACAGATGGAAAAACTGAGTCAGGAGAGGCTTAAGCAGCTTGGCCAGAGTTTGATGGTGCTTAACGTTTCAGAGCCTAGATCTAATCCTGTCCTAAAGCACAGCTCACCAGTCTTGGAGAGGGTTGAGGAAGGCTGTCAGAGCTGAGGGGTAGAGAGTTTTTGGTGCCACCTGCTGGTTGTAGATGAGTATCTTTCAAAGGTTCAAGGCTTAAAGGAGGAAAGGAGGGAGTGACTGATTGGCTAAGAAGCTCCCAGACACAGCTTGGGATTGGAGGGTGGGTGGAGAAGATTGAGAGAATCCCTGTTGGGTCCAGAGTAGACCTCCATGAGAAAAAGGGGGTGCACAGGCAATGAAAAAAGGCTAACCCGGAAGGGCTGCACCCCAGGGAAGGGCCGTTGTGCCCCTGGCATTCCATGCCTGCAGCTTCTTCCCTGGCTCTCAGGCAGAAAAAGGAAGCCTCCTCTCCACCTACCCCTCTTGGTCACAGGGTACTTGACACCTGTCTGAGCATCCAAAGTTTGGACAATCCCGCCCCATGGCCTGATCGCAAAGATTACATAGGATCCCTGAACCCAACTCTCGGAATGATTCTTCCAGGAGAGATTACAAAGAACTGAGACCCAGGGGTGCCCTTTACTTTCCTGTTCCCCACAGTTCCTAGTTGGCTTAATAAGTAAGTTGAGAGAGGCAGATTTGGGGAGCTTTAAACTGAACAGAACTGAAGAAGGCAGCTAGTTTGTGCCTGATGTTCAAGGTCAGAAATTTTCAAGGACAAGCCTTCCTGAACTTTAGTGCAAGAAGTGGGGTTGAGAAGGACAGGGTTTCTGGGTCCCTTGCTGGAACCTGAGAGAAGGCTCTGGGCATCACCAGGCAGGCTGGGATGAACCCCAAGGCCCCCCAGATGGGGTGCTGGGGCGGACCCCGAGCCCCCCAGATGGGGGTGCTGGGACGGACCCTGAGGCCCCCCAGATGGGGGTTCTGGGCATCATTCCTTCAGGGCTTGATTTGCCTTCTAGCACCTGTCTTCCAGAGCTCTTTTGCCCAAACAGCCTCTTCATTCTGATGTTGACAACAGTATCTGAGACTACAGTTAGCTTCAAGTCTCTCTTTTTTGCATTCTTACCATTTCTACTTGAGCCTCTTTTCAGGCACAAAACAGCCATTTGGTGATGTGAGTCCACTTGTTAAAGGACAAGAGACGTTCAGTGTTTACTCAGTGCCCTTCGGATGAAGTCCTTGAGTGTTTCATGGCCCCAGCCTGTCTTTCCTGGGCTGGCTCACCTCTCACTCACTCGTATCTGCGCTCCAGTTTAGGAAAGAAACTTATTTCTCTTCAAACTAACTAAACTTGAGCCACCTGCCAGTCCTCTCGGCCTGAACTACCCCCGTCCTCTTACTCTTCCTTTCTGCCCATCCAACCACTCAGCTTTCAAGGGCTTTCAAAGTCATCACTTCTGCAAAGGTTTCTTTCCTCAATTCTAGGTGACGCCTCTACTACAAGCCCTGTGCTTACTCCCTCGTCACCTTCTACTGGAATTGCCTGCTTCTCGTTTGTCCTCCCACTAGACAGGAAGCTCCATGAAGTCAGGCCATGACTGCCTTCTCCACTACTTGGCCAGTGCTAAACAAGACCTGGCAAGGAAGAAGTGCTCTTACAGATATTTACAGTACCAATGAATGAATGTGGAAATAACAAGCTAGCTTACCAGAAAAAAAAAAAAAAAAGATTTTTATGATGCATCCGGTCCTCCCTGCATCCGGCCCCTCCCTGTTGTCGGTGACCCCACAATAAGAATTTCACGGTGCTGCCGACAGTCGCACTTGGGTCACGTTGCTTGATGCTGCAGTGTTGAGCTATTCTGTTCCAGTTTGTAACCGCTGCCAGGGCAGCACCTTGGCTGATCGATTTTCCTTTTAGCTTTAAGAGCGGCCATGAGCTGACCAAAAGATTCCAGAACTAGGCTGAAAGGCAATGGGACCCAAGAAAGCTCTTGTTCTGGAGTGAATCTCTTCAAACTAGGCAAAAGTGGATTCCCTGTCAAGGGCTCCAAAAGACAGAAGCTGTTAAGGATGCTCCCGCTGGAATCTCACTCAAAAACAACAAACCATCTCAGAAGCAAAATCTCACCTGAATCTCCATCCCCTGGTGTCTTGCCATAGACAGAGCGATTGCTGCCCCCTACGGGTAAAAGGGCAGCCTTCCCAGGTGGCTCAGATGGTAAAGAATCTGCCTGCAATGCAGGAGATCTGGGTTTGATCCCTGGGTCCAGAAGATTCCCTGGAGAAGGAAATGGCAACCCACTCCAGTATTCTTGCCTGGAGAACCCCATGGACAGAGGAGCCTGGCAGGCTGCAGTCCACCGCATTGCAAAAGAGTCGACTTAGCTACTAAACAACAGAGGTAGTGCAGGCCTGAGGCAGCCATGTGCGTGGGACGATCTATGGTACCTGCCAAGAAAAGCCAGAGGACCGAGTGCCTCACGTGTTGCTTTCCCCTTTTTATTAAAAATAGACCCAAACACTTTATATATCATACAAAAGTTTCGTTCGCTGGTGGCAGCCGCGAGGACACCTGGCCTCGTGGCACTGAGCCCCCACCTTCCCTCCGAGGGCCTGCATCCCAGGGAGCAGTGGCCGGGCTCGGAGGACACCCACCAACCCTGCTCGCTCTGGAGACTGCCAGCCGGGCATGGGGGCTGTTCCAGGGGGACCTCCCCCCACCCCACCCCATGGCAAAGGTCAGATACTTGAAAGTGCCTCTTCAGTGCCAAGGTAAACTGCCAAGTGGAGTGAAATGCAAACCCCTGGGATGCTTTGATGATCTCCCAGGACCTGGGACTTGGGATTTTTTTTTTTTCTTCCACCCCCCCACCCCACGAATCCTGGCTCCTGCAAATAGGGGGTGGGAAACGTCACCCTTAAGAGACTCCAGTACCTCCCGGCGTCTGAGGTCAGCACTTCACTCCACCTTGAGCCTCTTCTCACCTGCTATTCGGTGGCCTAGGATCTCCCAGCGCCAGGACTCGTCCTCTGTTCGCTCGCAGAGGTGGAGCAAACACGGCTTCCTCCCCGGGGGTCCTCTCTGCCTGCCTCTCTGCCCCGCCAGCCCCTCGGTTTTCGGAACCTTGGGGGCGACAAGTCCCCACGGCCACCCCTTCCCCCCCCCCCCCCCCGGTTTCTGTCTCTCCCTGACTGCTGCCCACGCCTGAGCCTTCAACACCCCTGGGGTACCCCAGACCCCCATTCCAGGGGGGCCTGGGCGTGATGGGGCGGCGGCGGGGGGAGGGGCGGCGGGAGCAGGGTCCCCCCCAGGGGTGGGGCAGTGCTCATGCTGGTATGGAGGCGCGGCCGGGCGGGGGCAGGTGTGGGAGGGCGGGGCATGCGTCGGGAGGGCAGAGGCCGCCGGAAGCCCTCAGTCCCAGCCGTTGTCCTTCACCATGTGCGACATCTCAATGATGTACTTCCCCTCCTTGTACT
Source organism: Oryx dammah (assembly GCF_014754425.2). Taxonomy (NCBI): domain Eukaryota; kingdom Metazoa; phylum Chordata; class Mammalia; order Artiodactyla; family Bovidae; genus Oryx; species Oryx dammah. The sequence goes on from NW_024070201.1 coordinate 77,860,743, forward strand.
TCTGGCTCGTCTCAAAAGCCTGCTCCTGGCGGGGGGAGGCCGGCAGTGTGGGCCGGCAGGCCCGCCTACCGCCGCCGGCGTAAGCCCGCCCCCCACCCGGTCCCCCCACTCCTAGCTCCCTCCTGCCTCTGGGTCAGGCAGACACCTGACGGGTGGCCCCTGGGGCCTGGGGGGGCCACGGAGGCGCCCCGCCCCCGCCTTCAGAGGGTGGCCCTCCCCCCGGTACTTACATATTTCCAGCCCAGGGTGGTTTTGCAGCTCTCGCAGAAAATATCAGCTACCGAGTGCAGCCCCGTGAGCAGGAGGCGCTGTTCAGCTGGCCCGCACCCCACGTTGACCCTGGGAGACGGGAAGGACCCAGCACGCGGGGCGGGGGGGAGCGGGGTGTCACTCCGTCAGCGCACCCCCAAACAGCCCAGAGGGCCCAGCATCTGGAGAGAGCGCGACCCACCCAGCTGAGAGCCCTACCTCCAGCACCCCACCCCTTGCTGTCTAGCGTCTGGCACCCCAGTTCTCCCGGGCCTCCGCCAAAGGAGAGGCAAACCCAGAGGGCGCAGGGCACCCACCTCGGGCAGCTCAGCCCCTCTCTCCAGAGAGGAAAGCTATTCACCCACACCGGCACACACACGCGCAAGGGAGAGGGGCAGACTCACACGGAGTTAAACAGGTAGGCTCGGCCATGGCTCCCCTGGAAGGACTGCGGAGACACAGGGCCGGTGGTGACTGCGGGGAACCCTTGACCCCGGGGGTCACGCGCTCCCTGAATACCCCGCGGGGGCATGGAGGAGGGAGGCCAGGCTTCGTGGCGTCACCCCCGGGTGATGTTTGGAGGAGCCTGAGGCGGGGGGCGAGGGTGGGGGTGGGAGTGATGGAGGGGCATTTACCTTGGAGATGAGCTCGTCGTGTTTGGCCAGATGTGCGCGGCAGTGGACGCAGCTGTAGGTGCGGTGGCAGCGAGGCAGGTAGCTGCGGAAGGTCTTGGCGGGGAGGCAGGCGGGGGCCGGGCCAGGGTCGCAGCTGGGCATGACGGGCTGGAGGACGATGCCCTGGCGGGCGGGGGGCGCGGGCGCCGTGCAGCCCCCGCACAGACGGTCGCAGGTGAAGCAGCGGAGCAGGTTGGCTAGAGCCGTGTTTCAGGACGGGAGCGGTGCGGGGGGGCTGCCGGGCCAGGGCCCCCCCAGACGTGAGCCAGGCAGAAATGGAGGTCACCTGGGAAGGAGGGGAGGGTCACCAGGAGAGCCGGGGGAGCCCCTGCCGGGGGCACGGAAGAGCCGGGGCGCCTGCGATCACTTTCACTCCTGCTTCACCCCTCCGCGGCAGCCCCGCTCCGCGCGCGCGCTCACACTGCATCTGCCACCTGGGCTGACCCTCTGCTCCGGCCGGCCCCGCAGCGGATGGGGGCGCCTCAGCCCCGGAGGCGGTGTCTCGCCCTCCTGGGGCCAGAGCCAGCCTCGACCATTTTCCACCGGGAGCGGCCCGCTGCCAGGGGAGCCGCGTCGCTGGCAAATGCTCCTTCCTCCCTCGCTTTTCCGTCCTTTTGTGAGGATGCATCCCACGTGCGCTGGTAGGCTCTGTGTCTCTGGGGCTCAAAGCCTTGAAAAAGTTGGGGGTGCGTGCCGGTCCTTCCTTCCGTGACCTCGGTTTGCAAGGTAATTGGCCCCAGCACAAGATTTGTGTGGGTGGGAGGAGCTTGATGAGAAAGGGAAGGAGCGCGGGCAGGTAGGCAGACACGCACACTCCGCGCCAGTCCTCTCGGGGGGCGGGGGCCCAGAACCTGATGGGCGTCTCTTCTGGGACCAAGGGCCTCAGTCGGGGCTGCTGCCCGGTCCTGCACTTGGGTCCGCTCATTCTGGCTCGGGAGCATCACTGGGCTTGTCTTCTCAGCCTCCGAGCTCGTCTGTCTCTCTCTACTGCCCTCTAGGATTGTTGCCTTGTCTCAGTGAAGCACCCAGCCTAGGAGAGAAACGATCTTCCCTTTGGGCGCGTTTGACCGCTGGGGGCCAATGGCAAGTAGGGCCGGTGTCAGAGAGGCCGGCGGTCCCGGGCCGTGTTTGCGGCGCGGGCGCGGTGTCTCATGATGGGCAGCGTCACAGCCCCGTGGTTTGGGGGCACAAGGTACAGGATTTTCTTTCCCCTTCTCCCGAGGGCAGGGACTCTGGGTGACGCGAGATAAAAAGAATTGCCTGGTTCTGATTAAGAATCTTGAGGAGGATTCGCAGGCTTCAGCCCCAGAGTTGCCGCGGGTGCTGGAGGCAGGGATAAGGCGGGAGGTGTCCTCTGCCGGCCCTGATAAGCCAGGGAGCCTCAGCCTGCTCCTCGGTGGGGCCTGCAGGCCGGCTCTGGGTGGCTTAGCCCCGGTCTGTTTCGGGGATGCCAGCCGGGTGCCCTGGCAACAGTAGGCAGCGGAGCCGGGGTGCGCAGGCTCCGTCCTGCCCTCCGCGGGGACCACCAGCTGTTCCAGCATTGCCTGGGGCCGCCAGGTGGGCTCTCTGCAAAGCCTCCCGGCAGAGGGCATCGGCCGTTTAAGGCCCTCGGCCCTTGGTGGGACTCAGGAAGAGCACCCTGGGCGGAGTTCAGGGTGACATTGGGGTCCTCACCAGCAGAACACCGGCCAGCCTCCGCTGGACACGTCTGCCTTCAACTTTGCCCGCCAGTGAATTCCCGGCGGCGAGCTCCACCTGGCCCCTTCGCCCCTTTCCCGGGTCCCGGGGAGGGTGCCAGGACCCCCCAGCCTCACCCCGCCTGTCTCCCCTGCTTCCCTATCCCGCCCAGGGGAGGCTGCACAGAGAGCCCCTCTCGGGGGGCGGGGGCAGGGGGGCGTCGGGGTCACTTCTCCCCCCGTCTCAGAAGACCAGGAGAAGCAAGGAGAGCCAATGACCGGGGCAGAAGCGCGCCAGGGTGCGGACGGCCCCCCGAGTGAGCCGCGGCTGGACCGTGGGAGGCGGGGGGGAGGGAGGGGTTGCTGAGCAAGCGGCGCTGACGGCAGAGGCGGAGGCTGGCGGAGCCAGGTGCGAATCCCGTGCCTCTTAGGGGGGAAAAAAAGGAAAAGGGAAAAAGGGAGGGGACACCTGCTCACAATGGACGCTCGCATCTGCTCGGAGGCCGCGAGCCCCCCCGAGGGGCGGGCATCCTCGGTACGGTATGGTCCCAATGATGAGCCGCGCAGCAGGCTCCCGGGGCGGGCTTGGCGGAGGGGGGAGGGGGGAGGGGGGGGGTCCGCACCCCAGCGGCCAAACAATATAAACAGGGCTGCTTGATCAAACAGGGGTGCCTGAGGCTGCGGCCAAAGTTGCCGGGAAGAGCTCGCAGAGGGATGAGGCGGGGAGGGGGAAGGGAGGACAAAGGGTGGGTGGAGAATGCTCTGGCGAGGGGGGAAAGCCACGCGCAGCCCGAGGGGAGACGCACAGAGGGGGGATGGTGCGCTTGGAGAAGGGCTGCCCCTCACCTTGAGGCCGGCTCCAGAGATCTCCGTCTATCTCCCCCTCTCTCTCTCAATCTCTCTGCGCTCTCTTCGCGGTTCCTTCCGCTCCTTCGGTGGGGAAGGGGCGGGGGGGCGGGGAGGGTGGTGGTGAGGGGCTCCAGACCCGGGCTGCCAAGCTGGCCCAGCTGCGGGGGGCGGGGGGGCGGCCAGAGGCGGCCTCCCGCCGGTACCCCGGTCTGTGGGTGAATGTAGCTGTGTGTTGCGGGACTGCATCACAACACTGTGAGTCATCCGGGCCCCCACCCCCCTCACCTCCCACGTCAGAGCGGGGCTGGGAGACACAGGAGGCGGGCTGGGAGGCAGGCGGCGGGCCGGCGTCGAGGGCTGGGGCGGGGGGCAGCGATGCCCGGGGCGGGGGCAGGCAGGGAGCAGAGCCGGGGTGCTGGGGAGGAGGGCCCCGTGGCCAAGGAGACGGCCAGAAGCTGGGGTGGGGGGAGGACAGGGCTGGGCAAGGATGGAGTCCGCGGTACGGGTGGCGGGGCTGGACCAAAGGCGGAGAGGCTGTGAGCCGGATGCAGAGTCAGGACCCCCCGAGCGCACAGTCAAGATGTTACATTTCCCATTTCAGCTCTGATACTGACGCAGGGGAAAGCAAGCCATTTTAATGGTCACGGATGGCATGGAACGCCCCCAAGCTTGTACCAGGCGCTTCCAAGCCTCAAAGGTTCCGGTTCAATACCCCCCGGAGTCACAGACCAAAAATGACCTCTGACAGGCAGGAACCTCTTATCGACTACTTCCAAATGAACTGTGCTTCACGCACGCAGATACCCATGTTACATAAGAGTCTCTGCTTGGCTCTAAACTTTGAGGCAGGTCCTCTGGGAAACTCCTCTCTGCATCCCAGGACTGCAATGCCAAGCACAGAGCTTTGCCTACAGAAGATGCCCAAAAAAACAGCAGTTGAGTTGCATCTTCAGACGTTGTCCTCTTCAGATGTGGTCCAAGTGTCTGGCTTTGGTCTCGGAAGAGACCTGAGTTGGAATCCCAGCTCTGCCGATACACTTATCAGGAACCACTGGGCCGGTTACTGATAGGCTGTGTGCCCCTGTTTTCTCCTTCTGCTAAATGAAGCTAATGTTTACCACAGGGACATGTGAAGTAAACTGAGATAATATATAAACATCTTAAAAAAAAAACAACCTGGCACGTGATAGGCAGCTAGTAAACAGAAGTTACTGGCATTTCAAAACAGTGTTCTCAACTTGAATACCCAGAGTGAATTTACTCTTAAATTCTGATAGCTCAAGAGGCACATGCCAAATTTGTGTCTTATGAAGAACTTAACGTCTTTCATGGTATTTTTCTATCAGTTTCCAGTTATACTTCATGTGAGCCAAAATGTTTCTCATAAAGTTTTGCCCTCTGCAAGTTGCTAAAGTATGTGGACACAGAACATACCCTCTAAGGTAAAAGCTTAGATTTCTAACCGAGGTGAATGTTTGGAAAAAGTAGTTTTTCACAAGGAAAGGGGGTAGTGAAAAGTTAAGGCAGGGAAATGAGGTTAATGGGAGGCAATGCTAACTGGGTATGACAAAGTGAAAGGAATTCTGAATATTTCATCAGGATACCTGGTAGTTCACTGGAGAACTAGTACACACAGCGTGAATGAATTAAATGATTAAAGCAAACCGTCTGAGAATATCCTTCAGTTTAAGGTAGATTCTGAAAACAAAGTCGGTATCTTGAGTGATGTTACCAGAGGTTTGGAATTGACAGGTAGCACTGAGTAAAGAAAGACGAGGGAAATGTTCTCATCTGCACAGCAGATGAGGAAGGAAATGTAAGTGGAAGAGGAATTTGTTGAGGAAAATAGAAGGAAGTGTGAAAAAGGAAGGTGAGTAGTTTTTTAGGGCAAGCTTTGAACGTGTTTGAGCTGGTGGCTCAGAGGTTAAAGCATCTGCCTACAATACGGGAGACCTGAGTTCCATCCCTCCGTTGGGAAGATCCCCTGGAGAAGGAAATGGCAACCCACTCCAGTATTCTTGCCTGGAGAATCCCATGGACAGAGGAGCCTGGTGGGCTGCAGTTCATGGGGTCGCAAAGTCGGACACAACTGAGTGACTTCACTTCACTTGAAAGTGTAGAAGCAAAAAATTAAATGAACTCAGGAAGAAAATGATCACGGATTTAGCTGGAGAGGAGAATGAAAAAGGCACGTGAGGGCAGCGTTATCTGAGGGTGGGGTGGAGAGGAGTGCTTGGTGACAAAGACTGAAATGAAAGTGAGGAAAGAGTGCGCAAGCACAGATGCTTTCAATGTTGCACCCTGACCCTTTCTGTGTTTAAGAAGCAAAGTGGAGAGCAGGCTCTAAAGGAGAGGGAGGGGTTTCTTCTCCCTAAATTCAGCTTGAGATGGCTATTTAGACCTTGGGACTTAGCTGGCGGTCCAGTGGTTAAAACGCCACACTGCCAAGGCAGGGAGAATGGGTTCTATCCCTGGTTGGGGAACTGTGTGGCATGGCCAAGGAAAATGAAAGAAATAGAAAAAACAATGATGACTTTAGATAATTGGGAGGAACTGCCTCAAGGGAGAGAATGTGGAGGCAAAGAAACAGATCTGGGAAGTGAACTGCATGTAAACAGGAGAGGATGAGCTCATAGAGAATTTTGCAAATGGAAGACTATAACTGGATTCTTTTTTTTTGTGTGTGAAAGTCGCTCAGTCATGTCCAACTCATTGCAATCCATGGACTGTATTTTCTAGGCCAGAATACTGGAGTGGGTAGCTGTTCTCTTCTCCAGGGGGTCTTCTCAACCCAGAGACTGAACCCAGGTCTCCCGCATTGCAGACGAATTCTTTACCAGCTGAGCCACAAGGGAAGCCTAGAACTGGATTTTTGCAGAATGGTGACAATTAGAGGATGCCTGGTAGTTCACTGGAGAACTAATGCCCGCACGTTGAGTAAATTAAATAATTGAAACAAACCATCCGAGACAGATGGGCTTCCCAGGTGGTGCTTGTGGTGAAGAACCACGATGTGGGCTCGATCCCTGGGTTGGGAAGATCCCTGAAGGAGGGCACGGCAACCCACTCCAGTATTCTTGCCTGGAGAATTCCATGGACAGAGGGGCCTGGCGGGCTACCGTCCATAGAGTTGCAAAGAGTCAGACAGGACTTAAGCGGCTCAGCACACCACACACACGCATCCAAGAAAGAAACGTGAGAAGTGAGGATGGCACTCTTAGAAAGTGAAGGCTAAGGTGGGGCCAGCTGGAAAAAGGCAACCCAGAAAATCTTCCTAGGCTTTTCCACCCGGATTAACCATGTGAGCTGGACTGAAGAAAGTATTCATCTCTAACGAACAGATGACAGTTACAGCGTGTCCTTCACAAGATTCTTGTGAGGATTAAATGGATTTATACCCTTAAAGCCCACAGAACACGATGTGGCATCTAGTACTCTGCATTCACTGTTATAATAACTGAACTCAAACTCCAAAATCTTGAGTTTGAATACTAGCTTGGGCAAATCCCTCCACCTGTCTTAGTCTCCTCTCTCACCTGAAATTTAATAAAGCTGACTTTACCGGTGGCTGTGAAAGAGGACCCCTGAAAGGGCTTTGAAGAATGTAAAGGCCTCACTATAGCGTCCATCCTCAATCTGTAATAAAGCCTTAGGAGCTCCCATCCGATGCTTTCTATGTTACAGGCTTTGGTTTAGTGCTTTATATGCATAATCCTATTCATGCTTCAGAACAACTTGAAGATAAATTGTTATCCCTGTTATCCAGTTAAAAACAAACAACAACTGGGTCTCAGCCTGTGATTTACCCAAAGTCACAAAGCAAGCAAGTGGCAAAGAATATTCCCAAGTCCAAACGCATCAGAAGTGTATAAAGTGAAAGTGAAGTCGCTCAGTCGTGTCCAACTCTTGTGACCCCATGGACTGTAGCTCTTCAGGCTCCTCCATCCATGGAATTCTCCAGGCCAGAATACTGGAGTGGGTAGCCTTCCCCTTCTCCAGGGGATCTTCCCGACCCAGGGATCGAACCCGGGTCTCCCACCTTGCAGAGATGCTTTACCGTCTGAACGTATAGATGTGGCCCAATCTGTTGCTTGCAGGGTGAATGATTGCCCTTGTATAACCATCAGAGATTTGGGGAGGGAAAGAGTCCCCAGCAAAGCTCTCCGCTTAACAGGAGGGGTTGTTGAGTAATGACTACCTTGCAGAGTAACTGGAAGAAATCTATTTTTTATTCTTTCACTTAAGTAAAATGCTCTGTAATGCTCTCCAGGGGTCAAGCGCTGTGTCGGGACGGGGATGGCAGTCCAGTTAGTCTCTGATGAGCTGCTTGGCTCCCTCTCCCTACCCCTAGGCCCCCTCGTATCCACACAGGGCTCCGCGCCCCGCTTCCAGGCGACTGTGGGGCCCTTCCCGGGGCGCAGGTGAGCGGGAGCGACGGGGAGAAAGCCCGCAGCTGCGGCGCCTCAGCGGCCGTGTCCCCTCAGCGGCTGGTCCTCACAGCGCACGGAGGCGTAACCACCACGCCTCCTGCTTCCCTCCCCAGCTGCTTGACGAACAATGACGGCAGCCGCCCCGCCCGCCTTTGACGTCACGGTCAAAAACCCTCCTTGACTACAAGTCCCAGAGGGCCAAGCGGCGGCGAGAGCGCGACCGCTCGCGACAGCTCTGGTACAACTACATCTCCCAGGGGGCCTCGCGCGGCCGCGCCTTCCCCACTGCGCAAGTGCGGAAATGTTTGGTTCCGGCGTGGTCTCGGTGAGCGCGTCTGGCTTCTGGGCTTAGGTCCTGGCTTCTGGGTTTACGGGTTTGAGCTCGTGGCTGTACAGGTGAGCTAGTAAGTTCAGGATCGCAACCGCCGCCTCCTTAGAGCCTGCGCAGATTTCGGTGCCTGGGGAGGCTGGGACGAATGCTAGACCTGGAGCTGCGATCTGCATCGGAGATAATTCTTTGCTGTTACTCGGCGCTTTCTAGTTTACTGATTTTTTTTCTTTCCCTCCGACCATCCCGGTTAACCCCCAGAACAGCGCTTTTGGGGAACTGTAAGCGCCTCCAGTTGACAGTGGAGGAAAAGGTTTAGACGAGCTAAGTGATTTGTTTAAAGACACTGCTAGTGGTTGCTGAACGGTTTCCTTGATGCTGTTTGCTTCTGAGTCCCAACTCGGTATTCTCTGCTCTGCTTCCAGATTGCTGACTCCCTTTTTTGTTGACCCAAGGGTTAGGGACTGGGCATCTGTAGCTTTTTCAAGTCTGGAGTACCCGAAAGAGTGGTAGTGATGAAGGGAGCAACAAAGGTGTTGTAATCAATCTGTCGGTATGTAGGTAGCTTGTTTTCCGCCGACGTCTGAGCCAGTTATTCACTTGATGTTTTTCCAGAGGTGCCTTTTGGTTGTCAAGCTCTATTTTAGGTACTGGAGTTACGGGCAGCAAACCAAAATGCCCAACCCTTACCTTCTAGTGAGGGTAGATAGACAATAATCAGATATACAGTGGGCCAGGTGGTGATGAGAGATAAGGGGGAAGAATAAAGCAAAGTAAGGAGAAACATCCTCTGGAGGATTTTGAACCGAGTCCTAACTTCTGTTTAGATCTGATTTTGGCGTTCCAGACAAAAGCAGCCACACAGGAAAGATGGGAGAGGAGGCCAATGATGACAAGAAGCCAACAACTAAATTTGAACTGGAGCGGGAGACAGAGCTTCGCTTTGAGGTGGAGGCATCGCAGTCAGTTCAGTTGGAGCTGCTGGCTGGCATGGCAGAAATCTTCGGCACAGAGCTGACCCGAAACAAGAAGTTCACCTTTGATGCTGGCGCCAAGGTGGCTGTCTTCACTTGGCACGGCTGTTCGCTGCAGCTCAGTGGGCGCACCGAGGTGGCTTACGTCTCCAAGGACACCCCAATGTTGCTTTATCTCAACACGCATACGGCCTTGGAGCAGATGCGGAGGCAGGCCGAGAAGGAGGAGGAGCGGGGCCCCCGGGTGATGGTCGTGGGCCCCACGGACGTGGGCAAGTCCACCGTGTGCCGTCTGCTGCTCAACTACGCAGTGCGTTTGGGCCGCCGTCCCACGTACGTGGAGCTGGATGTGGGCCAGGGCTCTGTGTCCATCCCCGGCACCATGGGGGCCCTGTACATTGAGCGGCCGGCGGACGTTGAGGAGGGCTTCTCCATCCAGGCCCCGCTGGTGTACCACTTTGGCTCCACCACGCCCGGAACCAACATCAAGCTTTACAATAAGGTCAGAGCCCGGGGCAGGGCGGGGCGCAGGGAGGGGCCGGCGCCTGCTGGTTAAAGCTCTCAGTGGCTGTCACTTCCACGGTGATGGGTGTTGGAAAAGACCGTTTCAAAAATAGTTCAATCTCAGATGGTTAAACGTTTCTAGGGACCTATTCTTAAGTAGGTCCTATTCTTCCCTGGTGGCTCAGACGGGAAAGCGTCTGCCTACAATGCGGGAGACCCGGGTTCAGTCCCTGGGTTGGGAAGATGGGAAGATCCGCTGGTGGAGAACATGGCAGCCCACTCCAGTACTCTGGCCTGGAGAAGCCCATGCACGGAGGAAGCTGGCAGGCTACAGCCCCTGGGGTCGCAAAGAGTCAGGACACCCAAACTGATCGACTTCACTTCACTTCATTCTTAAGTGATTTATTACATGTCAACTTGGGACATGAAACACCCCTGCCATTAGGAGTGTCCTTTTCCCTGAACCTGATACCACTTAGGCTCAGGAAGGATCGTGTGGCCGAGGGTTCGTTTTGTGCCTTTTCTCCCTCACCTGGACCCTTTCTTCTGCAGATTACATCTCGTTTAGCCGATGTGTTCAACCAGAGGTGTGAAGTGAACCGCAGGGCCTCGGTGAGCGGCTGTGTCATTAACACCTGTGGCTGGGTCAAGGGCTCTGGTTACCAGGCCCTGGTCCACGCAGCCTCAGCCTTTGAGGTGGATGTCGTCGTGGTTCTGGATCAAGAACGGCTGTACAACGAGCTGAAGCGAGACCTGCCTCACTTCGTCCGCACGGTGCTGCTCCCCAAGTCGGGGGGTGTGGTGGAGCGCTCCAAGGACTTCCGGCGGGAATGCCGGGATGAGCGCATCCGTGAGTATTTCTATGGGTTCCGGGGCTGTTTCTATCCCCATGCCTTCAACGTCAAATTTTCAGATGTGAAGATCTACAAAGTTGGGGCACCCACCATCCCAGACTCCTGCCTGCCTCTGGGCATGTCTCAGGAGGACAATCAGCTCAAGTTGGTGCCTGTCACCCCCGGCCGAGATATGGTACACCACCTGCTGAGCGTCAGCACCGCCGAGGGCGCGGAGGAGAGCCTCTCGGAGACCAGCGTGGCGGGCTTCATCGTGGTGACCAGCGTGGACCTGGAGCACCAGGTGTTCACCGTCCTCTCCCCCGCTCCCCGCCCGCTGCCCAAGAACTTCCTGCTCATCATGGATATCCGGTTCATGGACCTTAAGTAGCGATCCGCAGGCAGCCTTGCTGCCTGGGGCCTGGAGGCCTTCTGGCCATCACCAAGGGCAGACGGGCTGAGGGATGAGCACCTCCTGCGGCCAGGCTGCTCGGTAAATGGTGGACTACCGGAAAGCATATGTTCTACCTCTTAAAAACAGACTGGTGGCCACCTAACTCTTCCAGTTGTGAGCCAGAGGTTTCTTGGGTCCCCTAAGGTGCCACCAGAGAAGCCCCCTTTCTTTCACTGTGCCACCGTGTGGGCTCATTTATCACCATTTTAGATTCTGCATATACTGCTTATCTCGTTTGTCTGGGATGAAAGAGTGAATTCAAAGGACTCCTCCCAATTAAGTTCATACTTGGAAAAAAAGAAAAAAACTATTTTAATAAATATTTTTGCCATAGCACAGGAGTTGGTATAATTTTTTAAAGCTTGGGTTTTTTCCCCCGAAGCATTATAGAAACATTATTGGAATGATTTATTACTGAATGCCTAGAGAAGAAGAAAGCCAAGAGCCCACCTTTGGGCTAAGCAGGTGAATGTTCATGATGGTTTCCTTTTCCTCTGCACTTGGGTAAATAGATCCTAAATCTGTTGTCAGTGATCGGTTTACTATGAGGAACTAAACAGGTGGTGGTAAACATGGGGTGAGATTTCAGATTTGATATTATCCAGAGATAGCTCATTTGCTCTCAGCTACAGCTCTCTGCTCTCTTTCCTGTTGTCTGTTTAATTGGAATCAGATCCCAAGTCAAAAAGTAAATTTGAGCTTTCAAGTGATAAGCTGGAACAGCCCATTCTCTTTGATCTCTTGCAAATAATTGGTTTCTCTAGTTTGGACTTGTACTATTGAGTAAGTATCATGATGACCTTATCCATTGATTCTTTCCACAAATTTTTATCATGCACCTACTATGTGACAAGGACCTTTCTAGACGGGGGAACGAAATGGACAGTCTTACAGAGCTTACAGTAAACATAAAAAGTGAGGTGCTGTGCAGAGAGGCTTAAGCTTGGGCGATAGGAAGCAGAATGGCCAGGAGGCTTTTTAAATCAGGTGGTCAGGAAAGGCCTCTTCTGAATGGGTGTGTGCAGTTGGGACAGAATCTTCCTGGTGGAGGAAGCAGTGCAAAACCCTAAGAAAGGAGCAAGCTAAGTGTGTTGGATGAAGGGAAAGGCCAGCATGCTGGGAGTGATATAGCAAATCAAGGGGAGAGGGAAAACCTCAGGCCGAGGTGGGAGGCAGCAAAGACCAGATAGTGTAGGGCTTTTGTAATCCAAGAATAGTGGGAAATGATGGGAGAGGGATAAGATGCTCTAATACTTTGGCCATCTGATGCGAAGAGCTGACTCACTGGAAAGACCCTGATGCTGGGAAAGATTGAAGGAAAAGGAAGAGGGTGGCAGAGGATGAGATGGTCAGACACCATCACTTACCCACTCACTCAATGGACATGAAATTGAGCATACTCTTGGGAGATAGTCAAGGACAGAGGAGCCTGGCGTGCTGCAGTCCATGGGATTGTGAGAATCAGACACAATTTAGGGACTGAAAAACAACAAAAACACGGACTGGGTAACTTACAAACATCTGAAAATGGTCAGGTTTCTGAAGGGTGGAAAGGCCAAATTCAAGGCACCCAGCATAGTCATGTTCTGCCAAGGGCTTTCTTCCAAGTTGCAGATGACCTGCTTCAACTGTGTCCTCACAGAGTGAGAGGGGCAGGGAACTCTCTGGAGCCTTGTTTATAAAAGCACTAATCCCATTCATGAAGGTCTACATTCATGATCTAAGCATCTTTCAAAGGTTTCATCTAATATTGGGGATTTCGGCATAAGAATTGCGGGAGTGGGGGCCCAAAAATCCATACCATTGCAGGTGGTTGAACACAGGAATGGCATGTTTTAATTTACATTGAAAAGATTACTGCTGGGCAGAAAATGGATTATAGAGGCAAGGAAAGAAGCAAGAACACAAGCTGGACTTTTGAGGTAGGGTCAGTGTGAGAATTAATGATTCAGAAGAGGGCAGCAGAGAGAGTTGAGTAGATTGCCTCGGGAGATTTTGGAGGTAAAATTGATAGGACTTGCTGATGGGAGTGGTAAGGAAAGGCACCTTTGGAATCAAAGGTGATACCCACATTTTTTACTTGAGCATCTAGATTGGATCTGAGATTGAGGAAACTTTGGGAGAGAGGATAAAAAAGTACAGATACTTTGAAAAAGTACTGATAAACTACACCAGGAAAAACTATGAGGTATTACTTGACATACATAGCAAAGTAATTTATTTGAAGTTTGGTGGTCTGGATATCCCATTGTCTTAGTCTAGATTTTACTTTGCAATACTTTTCAGAAGTGGCTATCAATTTAAATCTTGTGTTCTATTAAACATCCTTTCCAGGAAATATCTTGCACAATTCTAAGGAAAATTGGAAAAGAAAATGGAATCCCTCTCTAAGCCTGGGATAGTGATTATGCCACTCTCAGTACTCATCCAGCTAAGAGCTTGGCATTCAGTAATCCGGTGTCCTAGGGGAGTTTAGTATATGTGGTTGGTCAGTGGAATGTCCAATGCTTATTTCCATTTAGCACTGTCTAGCCAAGAGACAAAACAATTTATAGGTTCCTAGACTGTTGAAAGTGGGAAAAGGAAAATGCCTAATTTGTGAACTTGGAGAAATGAAGTCTTAAAAGTCCAAAAAAAGGGACTTCCCTGATAGTTCAGTGGTCAAGACTCCGTACTTCCAGGGCAGGGGGCACAGGCCTGATCCCTGACTGGGGAACCAGAATTCTGCAAGGTGTGCCATGTAGCCAAAAAATAATGACAACAAACCCAAGAAAAATACAGATAAATGAACTTTTATCTTTCCCTAAGGAAACAAATTAAGCTGGTTTACAAATAGGAAAGCCTCGACAAATATTTTATCTCCAATAATAACTTAACTTTACCTACCATAAGGTAGAAAGTTTAAAAATTTTTCATTTTTAAAAAGTACACACTCATTAAGAGAACTCTCCACTGTGCTGCAAGAAATGGTAGATGAAATGCCCAGAATCAACTACAGCCTGTTAATGCATGCCATGCCAGAAAAGGTACTAGGCTAGACCTCAGAAAACAGGAGGCAGACCTCTCCCTTGCTGCTCAGCTTCTAAACATCAAAGCAGTTAAAGCAGCAACATGTGATACCAAAGCCGAGGACGGGCAGCAGGATTTAGAATCACACTTCACAGGTGAGAAAACTTGGCTTCAGAGAACTGGCTGGTGGAACCCTTTTTTGAAAGACTATTATGTAATAGCCAGAGCAGAAAATGGCCTTGAGCTAAATCGGGAGAGAACAGCGGGCCTTGCTCTTGGGTTCACAGCTGTGTAGGACTAATTAGGGCAAACCCTGGCCATGAGATCTAGGCAGAACTGGCCAGCAGCTTGCCATGGACAGCACCTTCTGGAGAACCTTTTCCTTCCTTTGGCCTGTATTTCCGGACTGCCCAAGGTTAGGCATGGGGTCGTCCAGCCCCTGTGCTACAGTGAAACACTAAGGGAATTAAGCAAGGCCCAACCAGTCCATCCTAAAGATCAGTCCTGGGTGTTCATTGGAAGGACTGATGCTGAAGCTGAAACTCCAATACTTTGGCCACCTGATGTGAAGAACTGACTCATTGGAAAAGACCCTGATGCTGGGAAATATTGAGGGCAGGAGGAGAAGGGGACGACAGAGGATGAGATGGCTGGATGGCATTAGCGACTCAATGGACACGGGTTTGGGTGGACTCCGGGAGTTGGTGATGGATAGGGAGGCCTGGAGTGCTGCCGTCCATGGGGTCGCAGTGTCCCAAAAGACTGAGAGACTGAACTGAACTGAGTTTCAGGTGTACAGCAAAGTGATTGAGTTATACATATACACATATCTCTGGTGGCTTAGATGGTAAAGAATGTGCCTGCAATGCGGGAGACCTGGGTTTGATTCCTGGGTCAGGAAGATCCCCTGGAGAAGGGAAGGGCTTAGTCACTCCAGTATTCTAGCCTGGAGAATTCCATGGACAGAGGAGCCTGGTCGGCTACAGTCCATGGGGTCGCAAAGAGTTGGACACTACTGAGTGAACGAACTGAACTGAAACTCTTACTCCAAGGGCCGAAGCTGCCTACCCCGCGCACTTCCGGCGCCCCCTCCCACGGGTGGCCCTGGGGCCCCAAGGCTGTTGCCCACTCTCCTCTCTCTTCTTCCCGGGTCTTTGGCTGGAACTTCGCTCAGCTGGTGAAGAATCCGCCTGCGATGCACGAGACCCCCCGTTCGATTCCTGAGTCCGAAGAGCCGTTGGAGAAGGGATAGGCTACCCACTCCAGTATTCTTGGGTTTCCCTGGTGGCCCAGCTGGTAAAGAATCCCTGGGAGTCCTGGGTTCGATCCCTGGGAGGGGAAGATCCCCTGGGGAAGGGAACGGCTGCCCACTCCAGTATTCTGGCCTGAAGAATCCCATGGACAGGGGAGCCTGGAGGGTCCATGGGGGTCACAAAGAGTCAGACACGACTGAGTGATTAACACTAACTCGTCGTCTAAACTGGCTCTTCCAGTCGCGGCAGACCCTCCAGGCAGACGCGACAACCCAGGCCTTGCCATCATCTTGCACCTGTGCTGGTACCGGGGAACTCGCGGACTGGGCACGGCGACATCAAGATTGTTTTAAATAAAGTTTTCGCCATCAAAAAGGGGCCGGGCCGGGTTGGCCAATGCACGGCGGGGCTGAAACAGGAAGACGCCGGGGCCCGAGGGTGATTGGTTACCTCAGAAGCCTGTCTGGCTGGTACCACAGTTATGTGTGTGTGTGGGGGGGTGGCGACTTCGGGAAGGTGGCAGCTTGTTCTTGAGAGCTTTCAGCAGACACATATAAGTATATTTTGCTTCTGAGGCTTTCTGCGTCTATACAGGAGGGGCGGAAAGCGGCACGCAGGAAAGGGGGGACTACTCGCCCGGCCATTCCCCCACTTCTGACTCCCGCGCAGTATGCCCACCCTCCCCGGGCGGTCGCCGGCGGAGCCCGACGGCCCTGCGCGCGCGCGCTCTCGTGTGTTCTCGCGTGGCGCGGCGCTCTGTTCCCGCAGCCAATCAGGCCGCGAGGTCGCGGCGGTCGCCGGGGTGAGCGCGCACGCCCTAGGGCGGCGTGGGGGGTGGGGGCCACACGGTGAATGGGAGCGCGCGCGGGGGCGGGCGCGGCGGCGTGAGCCTCATGAATGAGAGAAACGCGCCCCGCGCGAGACGCAACGCGCGCGCCCGGCGCCAGGAGCCAATGGGAGCGCGGGGAGGGCGGGCGACCCGGCCCTGAGGGCAACGGCCGCGCGCCGGCTGGAAGGCGAGCGTCGCGGGGCGGGCGCGCGCGTCGCGGGGCGGGCGCGGAGCGTGCGGGGGCCGCGCGCTGCCTCTCAGAGGCCGGACGGCACTGCCGGGAGGTGGCGGCGGCGGCGGTGGCGGCGGCGCGGAGCTGGCCGCGGGTGAGTGCCGGAGCCGCTGGCCCCTGCGGAAGCGGAAGTGCGGGGTCCGGGGGTGGGAGGGGAGTGTGACCTCTAGGGAAGGGGTACCGAGGAGGGGAGGCGGTGGGAGTCCCCGCTCCGTGTCCGGGCCGGGTCCGCCGGCCGCGGCCGGACCTTCGGGCCCCGGAGAAGGGCGACCGGCAGAGGCCGGGGCTCCCCTCAGGGCCGGGTCGTGAGGGGACCCCGGCCCCCGCGGGCCCCCTCAGCCCCGGGGGCCCCTGCGGCCGCCGAGCCGGTCCTCTCGGTGTGGGCCGGCCCTGCCCCGGACGGCGACCCTCGGCGCCCCGGCCCCGGGATGGGGACTGGGCGCCGCTCTCTGCCTGCAGCTCGAGTCCCTCGCCCCGCTCTGCCTACCCTTGTTCTGGTCCAAGCCTCATCCTGTTACCTGTCCCCTCGCATCCGCCCGCTTCCATCCCTACCCCCACCAGCCTGGAGCTCCCTGCTTCCAGTACTTTGTACTTTTCACAAGTGGGAGCGCCACTGCGCTGGCCATTATTTTGCCTATAGGAATCCTGCGGGGCAGGAAGGTTGAAAGTGTTTCACCTACCTGGCCAAATGGAGACGTCGAAATGAGAAGTAAAAGTTCTGGAAGGAGGTGTGGGATCAGATATATGTTATTCTGTAGACAGCGTCTCTGCCTTGGCGTTTTCGCTTCTTGGTTAATGCCATCTTGTCTAGGTTGACCTTATATTAGCCTCCCTTATTATTTTTTAATCCCAGGATCCCTTTGTACAATATTAAGTCTCTTCAGAGTAGTCATTATAACCTAGTCGTTAAAACCCACCTAATACTTGCAAGATTTGTATTGCCACGTACCTTGCTACCTCGGTTTATAACGATCACACCCATATTAAACCTCTGACTGTTCAGCGGGTGTCTGGACATGTGGATTATTCCACATGTACTGATAACTTTGTCTTCGGATTTACAGCGTTACACTGTTCTGCCACTTCATCTTCACAAGCAGGACTTGGCGCTGTCAGTCTCGCGTCCTGTCCATTCTCCCCTTTAAGGAGGTACTTGTGTGAAAGCTCCCTGGAAGCCTTGAAGCAGCACAGTGTGCGATGTCACCTTCCGTAGAGCACTCTGCGCCTGGCGGTGTCCCACACGTGCTTGTCCACCTTGGTCGTACTGGTGTGGGTCCAGACTGCTGGTTCTGCTGAACCATACGCGCCCTGCAGTCGCATCTCGGTTACTCACAGAACGTCCTTCTGCTCTGGCCTGGTGCGTCTTTAGTAACCCCAGTGCCTCCTCAGGTTTTGTCTTGTCGCTTCTAATATATATCCTCTGAATATCTCAGGCTGATCATTTTTGTTTCCCAGTACTGTCCTCCCCAAATGGCCTGGCCTTTTATGACTCTGAATTACTTTGGCAACATTAGCCCATGTGACTTTTTTCCTGTCAGAAAAATATAATCTGAAATAACATATGGTATCTAAATGATATCCTACCCTAGATAAAGTATAAGCAGTGCAGTTTTCCATCTTCTCTAATCTTTGAGGCTTTGAGGGAAAAGTTTAATAGTACTGTCTGCAAACTAAGAATTTGCTCCTCACTGTTAACAAAGTTACCGAGGCCTAAATTCAGAAAGTTTGGCTTTGATTCCTGCAGTAATCAATCTATTCTAATAATGCTGTGTGGCCCTCTAAAACTACATCTTGTGTGTGTGAGAGAGCACGAGCGCATCTTGAAGGAAGATTTGTCTCCCATGCCATGGAAAGGAGGAAGTGATCGATTCCAGGGTACATTCATATTTCACTATTCAAAACTTCTGATATTTTCATCTCTGTCTTTGGTGTTAGGGAGATACCACACCTCTTGGATGGGGGAAAAAAAAACAAGCCTTAAGTAAAATGTTTGGTCTGCAGATTCCAAGTTGTCTCTAGGGGACAGGTAGTGTAGTAGATGAGAAAGGTAGGAAGGGTTTGCTTTGGCAGAGGGGCCCTGTGAACTGTGAATTCTGAACCTGCCTACTTAGTAGCTGGCTGCAGGCGTTCTCTAACCTTCAGTTTATGGAATGGGATAAGGAACTGTCATCAGATAATGTGAGTTAAGTGCTTTGACATCACTGGATGAGAAGCATCCCATACAATGCAAAGTGTTATTTTGCTACTACCATCAACAGAAATAATTGCTATTCTTAATCGTATCAGGGAAGGTGGGGTCCCTTAACTTCCTATTAGGCCAGTACAGCAGCAGAAAACTGTTGACTTGGGAAGGGAAAGACCAGCCCCTCTGGCTGACTCAGTTTCTCTTAGAGGGCATCTTACCTTTCAGTGCAGGGACATTTCTTATCCAGGTCTTTTCATGAGTTATTTCAGAAGACCAGAAATTCAGCTTTTGCCTCTCTTAAGGTTGTAACTAAAAAGCATGGAAGGATAAGAGCGAGAGAGAGACATACGCAGAAAGGAAATGAGACTTACTGTCCTAATTTTGTCCTACTTTTTTCATTATAGCAATAAATATTCTCTTTGTTCAAAGGGAAATCTCTTTTCTAGGACTGCCCTTCTCTGCTGTGCCTCTGTTTGTTTTCAGATTTTGATATTCTTGGTATTTGTTACTGCCCATCGGTATCAGGCGGAGAAGGCAATGGCACCCCACTCCAGTACTCTTGCCTGGAAAATCCCATGGACAGAGGAGCCTGGTGGGCTGCAGTCCATGGGGTCGCTAAGAGTCGGACACGGCCGAGTGACTTCACTTTCACTTTCCTGCATTGGAGAAGGAAATGGCAACCCACTCCAGTGTTCTTGCCTGGAGAGTCCCAGGGATGGGGGGGCCTGGTGGGCTGCCGTCTCTGGGGTCTCACAGAGTCGGACACCACTGAAGCGACTCAGCAGCAGCAGCATTGGTGTCAGGTGGGACGGGCCCCGTGTGTGTCGAGAGCTAGTTCTCTGATGATCTTAGGCCAGGCGAAGCCATGTTTTTCTTTCTTCAAAATGAAGAGCACTTGGAGGAGGGAAGAGTTCTGAGCCCACTGCCGTCCCAGTTCAGAGTCCTCCCCACATACACATAGTGAAGTAGAAAGTCGTCTTTCAGAGGGCACGTTTTAATAGAATGTCCTATGGAGTTTTAGCCTCAGTGTTCCTAAGAAATGCTGTGAAAAAATTTCTCTGATCAAGGTATTTCTTTTTCTCCAGGTGAGGCACCGTAACCCCGTTGAACTCTGTATCTAGAAAGCCCAAGGTTAAAGAAGATCAGAGACGCTGACCAACCTGGAGACAGGGGCCTCTTGGGAATTTTGCTGTCATCCACAGTGACCTTTCAAAAGTATCATCAAGTGGAATTGATTTTCTTCATTTTATTTTGCTTATTGGAAAGAACATGGCTTCGGGAATTTTGTGTCTCCGTTCAGTTTTGCATGAGCTCTGCAGGAAACGGAGCCCTTGAAGGGTTTGGGAGTAACAAGGAGAGACTGAAGACGGACAAGCTTGCGCTCGTGTACACTCTCGGCTCTGTTTTCCCTCCCCCTTCAAAGAAAAGGATTTACAACTCAACCTTGTAACAGCTGCTGCCCAGCTTTAGCCATCAAGAGAAAGTAAATAAAATTAAACCGCGACTGCCGGACGACAAGCCCTGAAGTCAAGGTGTGGGAGTGGTGGCGCTGAGAAAACTGCCTGAGAGGGACAGGACCGCAGTGACGACGGCTTCTCTTTAAAGCCGGGAGGGGCCCCAGGTCCCTTCTTGGATTGAAATAGAAACACAGGGCACCCCTCTCTCGGGCGCCGCTCACCCTCCGGTGGGAGTGAGGTGGTCGTGGTGTCTCCTCCGAAGACATTCTCCTCGTGAGAGGTGCTCTGTGCTCCCCGCCTCCTCCCCTCCTCCCTTCGGAGGACCTGCCCCTCCACGCGCTGTCCCCCGGCCTGCCCAGCTGCCGTGTTCTCTACCTGCAGCCGTCTGCATGTGTGTGGCCTCCTGTGTGTCTCCGGGTTCTAAACTGTACCGCTTGTGTTTCTTAACCGCTCCTTCTGCCTTGTTCTGGGGAGGTGGTTATTCATCATCTGGAGTCACCTTTCCCCCTCCCATGTGCTTTCCTTCCTGGGAGATCTCTTGACCTTCGGTTTTATTTGGGAGGGGGAAGGGTGGTGAGTCTAAGTTCTCTGTGTCCCTGGTTCCCTCCGGTCCTCTGCTCTCCGTGGCCACCCTCGCCGCGTTTTCTGGTCTGTCCTGCCGCTGTGTGGGCCTGTGCTATGCGGCAGGGCGGATCTCCCAGCAGAGCTCCAACATGCCCGCAGAGTCTGCAAAGAGATTCAGACCCAGCAAGTATGTTCCCGTCTCAGCAGCCGCCATCTTCTTAGTGGGAGCCACAACCCTCTTCTTTGCCTTTACGTGAGTTTCCTCCCAGCAGTGGTGTGGGGAGGGGAGGGGGGGGTATGTTTTTTCTTGAGCTGGGCTCCTTACTTGCAACGCCAAGTGACTGAGAGTGTCTGAGGTCTAATACCGGTAAAGGGAAACCCAGAGGGGTGGTAAGAAGCGATAAGGCCAGGCCCACCCTCTCTGCTCGGTCCTCTGCCTTCCCCGCCTGCCTCCCTCTGGAATCACAGATGTCTTCCTCTCTCCCTACCCGTATTCACCATTAGACGATTCTGAACTAGAAAGAAGGTGGGAGGGAGCGAGGTGGGTGAGAGGGTGGAGCAGCCTCGGCAGTCAGTTCTGTGAGAGAACTGGACTCGACGGAAGGTTCGTCAAGTAGTCGTGGCTTTTCCCCAGGTTCGCTGAGGCTCAGGTTTGCCATTGTGGGGACTCCGAGGCCTGGAGAATCTCAGGCTTGATTTAGAAGGTTTGCCATTGAGATGGTTTTGGCCTTCAGTGTTGCTCAGGTGGTTTCCGTGGTGGTGGTGGTGGTGGTGTGGGTGTGGTTTTAACTGTGCTGTGTGACAGGCAAGATGGTTCCCCAGCCAGGGATCGAACCCAGGCCCCACGGTGCAGGCACTGAGTCCTCGGCCCTCGGCCCCCGGGGAAGCCCTGGTTTTCCTTGTGTTCTTAAGGGCCAAAGCTGGAGAAGTGAAGGCCACTGGGAAAGATCAGGTCTCGTTTAAGAAGAGCGGCCTAGAAGCCTTCCTTTATCTGGGCTCCTGCTGAAGGGGATGGCAGACGAGTCTGCCCTTCCGTGGTCCTTTTAGGAAAGCAGTTGGCGTTGGAAGACTTCGCACTTCGGGTATTCAGCCTTTGTTCATCTGCTTGTTCCTGAGGGCATCTGAATGGTTTGTCTTCGTTCTTTCCCTGTTACTTCAGCTGTCGACTACCTGGCAAGCATCTCTGCTGTTACCTGTTTATGATTTAACATGCACCAGGCTTCTGAGCCTTAAACTGTTGAGTCATTGAGTTAGTGTTCTAGTTGTAGCTCTTGGAACAGTCAGCATGCTAGGGTTTCTGAGGGGCTGACTCTGCTGTGATTCAGGCTCAAACCTAATTGTAGGGTGCTGGTGTGAGCCAGTGTGAGGTGGCTGGCAAGAAGAAGATGAATTGGCGTGATCGGGAATAAAAGCAGCTTGCACTCACTGAAGGATGACTGAAGCGGGCAGTTACTGTTACGGGGAGGAAGTAGAACAGAAATTAAGTCTGTGATAAGAGGGAAGGAACCACCTCCTTGCAAATAGAGCTTCTGATGCCAAAAGGAATTCTCAAAAGTGGGTTGTTTGGCCAAAAGAGTAATAAGGCAGGAGTAGAGTAAATGCAGTGTTTTTCTACTTGGTCTTTAAACCGGGGAAGGATGAACCTGTTACCTAAGGTATGAGCATCATCCCGCCTCACCCCCAGAAGAGCAGACAGGTCACAGATTCTCTGGGCCTGGCCCTTCGGCCTGAGCACACCTGTGGAGTTCCTCAGGGGTTCAACCCCACCTTCCAAAATTGAGGACTGAGTCTCCGGGCTTGTTTTGGTCTCTGCCGTTACGACCACTGTGTAGAGTCGGCGTTTTAACCGAGGGACGTGTACACGAGCTCTTAGTGTCTTTGTTGGGATTGTGGTGCTGTCAGGAGGGACAGGTTCAAGACTAATCTGACACCCTTCGCCCGCCTCATGGGGAGGGAGTGTTTTCCTTTAAGAGGCAAAGCCTTTGGGAAGCGAAGAGATTGGGGACTGGCTCCGTGGTTTCTCCCTCAACCTATCCATTCCTGAGTTGGGGCAAGCAGAATCCTCGGTCTTAATTTGCTCCTCTGGAGCCATTGAAGTGTTTGGCTGGTTCTACCAGTTTTGCCACAAAGAGTTGTCCTGACATAGGCATTTTCTCAACTGATAGTTGAAGCTGTTTAACCTACTTTCCTGTTGCCTGGTGCCAGAAAAGTCAGGGGCCCTCCTTACTACCTGCACTCTCAGCTCTAGGAGAAAGGGTTTTGGAGGACAGGCTTGACTCTTATGTGCGTTGTTGCCTCTAACCCGAAGTGAGAAGCGCGTTAAGACTTCACTCGAGTTCCCCCGGCAGGCTCCGGGACGCGGGTCTGGCTGGCCTTTGCGCTCCGGGTTCACCCCTGCCCGCTTCGTGGACGTGATGGACGCCCCGTTTGTCTCACGCCCCTGGCGCTTGCGACCTCTGCAGTGCTCTTCTCCTCTGCATCTGACCGTCGCAGCGCCTGTGCAAGCAGGTGCCTGGCTCGAGGTAGCACTCTTCTCCCAAACCTCCCCGTCCCTTCTGAGGTTCAGTGCTCCTTTTAAAACCATATGCAGCCTAAAAAAGACTGCTTTTGGATAGGCTGGAGGAAGGCCCTTCTGGAACCAGCTCCTGCTGCGCCTTGAGTCGGCCCCTGCTGCCACCCCGCTCCCCTCCCCAGGCTGACGCTGTCTGTTCTCACGTCAGGGCAGGCCCCAGGTGAGAGCTCCTCTGGGGCCTACAGGCCTGGGAGGAGGAGGACGGGCCCTCTCGATTGGCAGGTGTAGTTCGTGGAGAACTAGGTGCGGTTCACCTTCTGTGTTTCTTTGTCAAGCAGGGAAAGCTGAGCAGAAATTAGCAGTTGGGTGTGGTCAGCAAGACGTGATGTTCTGCTCCAGAGGAGCTCGCCTGGAACTGCTGAGGTCTCCCCTGTGACCTCATTTACAGCCTTTGTCCAGCACTGAAACCAAGCAGGGGCTGTCGGGGGACCCTGTGGCTCTTCACTCTTTCCACTGTTTGGGAAGTCGGGGGCCTGCTAAAGGAACCTCCCGGGCCCGGTTAGGTAATAGACCCTGCATTTAAGGTTGCCGGCCTGGACCCCACCTGGCTTCGCTGAGTCTCCTTTTGCGATGGGCAGCGGGCAGTCCGAGGGGAGAGGAATTAGCCCCGTCTGGGGAAGCTGCTCTGGTAAAGTCAGTTAGCTGTTGCGGGCCTCTGCTTCTCTGTTTAATGAGGAAGTTGAGCTAGAGGGTTTATTTAAGCAATATGCCCTTTTTTTTCCCCCTCACTGAGCTTTTCTGTGGAACCCAGTATATAAAGTGTAAGGGTAAGACTGCTCTGGATCAAGAGAGGCTGGCGCATAGAGGCCCAGACCCTGGGTATCTCCTCTTTGCCTTCCTGGGGACCCCGAGACCTCCTTGGGGCTCCTAGCAATACCATTAGAAATAAGTCCCTGAATTGTATCCTCTAAAGTCTCCTTGAACTGTGGTGTTATGTCAGCTGGTGTCCGAGGTGTCTGTTTCTAAAACCGGTGGGGCGGGCATGGGGGTAAAGTCTGGGCCACGAGTCATCCTCTGGAGGAAGGGAAGTCAGGGTTGTCCAGAAACCCGTGCTGGTCCTACCGAGGCCCCAGCTGAGGAGGAGCTTCCGCCTTTCCTGTCTCTGCGTCTCGCCCCTCCAGTGTCTCACCCACTGAGCTGGGCAACCTTGGTGACTCTCCCTCTGGGTTTCTTTTTCATGACTGCAGAGGTGCTGGCACCTGAGTTGAGTGGGAGCAGCCTCGTGATCTAGGGCCTAATTGAGCAGTGTGGTTCTTTTCCTTCCCACGTCGTTTTCTCATCCAGGAGCACGTGCCCAAGTCCTGCGCCTTGTACTCGGCGGCTTGCCAGTCTGCAGAAGACAGGACAAGTCCAGTTTCTTGAGGAATTTACCCACCTAGAAGGGAAGGGACTGTTTTCCGTGGAATCTTGAGGATCCCCCGGGGCAAGAAGTGGGATGTTCTTTCTAGGCTTGCCTCATCACCAAGGAACACTCCGCTTACGCTCGGAGTAGGTGCTGTCATGGCAGGGATGTGTAGACCTGTGCTTTAGGAGCAAACACCTCTGTTGTGTTCTTGAGTTTGATACCTCAGACCGAGGAAGTGCAGTTAGGGAGGGAGGTGGGGCTGGAATGATAATTGATGATGATGGAGACGGTTAATAATGTTTTTTTGTTTGCTTCTTCTATCTTGTGAATGCTCATATTAAGCCAGCTAGTTTAGGAAATTGTAAGCTCTTCTCAGACACTGTCTTTTTCATTCTCGTATCTGTATGATGTAGCTGACGTAACAAGCTTGCAGAGTTTCCTGTAAATTACCTAAGGCTACAATAGCAAAGCATTGATGAAGACAGGATTGAAATCCAAAGCTTCTTGACCCCTACTGTAGTGTTCTCACCAGGAATTTAATTATATATATATATATTAGGAAGAGTTAGGGCTAGGGAACAGATTTTCAGTACTGTGAGTATTGAAACCCACTCTCCCAATTTTGGAGAAGGAAATGGCAACCTACTCTAGTATTCTTGCCTGGAGAATCCCAGGGACGGAGGAGCCTGGCGGGCTGCTGTCTATGGGGTCGCACATAGTTGGACACGACTGAAGCGACGTAGCAGCAGCAGCAGCAGCTCCCAGTTTTATTTGGCCTTGGAAACAGGAGTGCTGGAGCGGCGGGCAGAAGAACCTGTTCTCCCTGGGGTGGTGTAGGTCTGGGAGACTCACCCGTGAGTCAGCCAGCCTTCTGAGCGACGCCACTCCCTGCGCTCGGAGCTCTGTGATTACCGCCGTCGGCGGAGGACGAGCCCCAACAGCTCCTCAGCTCAGGTCTCACCTCCTCCCATCAAAGGCAGCAGATTGAGACAGGCCACTTGAGGGGGTCACCTAGGAATCTAGCAAAGTACTGTAGCAACGGCAAGCCCCTCCTGGAGCCAGGCAGGATGTGGGGTATGGCAGGAGCAGGCCCTGCTCTCAAGGCCTCTCCTTGGTGGGAGGTTCCTGACTTGGAGTGCTCAGGTTGGAAGCAGTAGTCTTTGATTTGAATCTAGGAGCAAGGCTCCCCCATGCCGTGGAGTTACTTGCCTCCTTTCTAGATAATTGCCACAGTGGGGATCGGCTTTATTTTGGAACTTTTATTTTTTATTTTGGAACAGACATAGGAACTTGATTCTAGAGTCATACACTTCAGCTGGGAGGGGCTGCTATGCAGACGGTTGTAAGGGGTGAAGTCCATTACCCAGGGGCTGCTGGTTGGCAGGACGTCCTCGGAAAGCAGCGACTCGCCCCGTTCGCGTCCGTGTCCACCCATCGTGTCACTCGGATGAGGGACCCTTGTGTTCCCAAAGCTCCAGAGGCCACAGGAGCCAGTTCTAGGAACGAGACTTCTAAATCTCAGAGGCCTCCGTGTTGTCAGGATTTAATTCCTTTTTCCCTTCTGATTATCTTCCCAGGCTGTAGGAGTCAAGTGAGTCACCCTTTCTCCTCTTCCCTGGGCAGAAATTGAAGTGACAGCTCAGAAGCAGGGAGGGGCTCTGACCTGGATGACTGGTTTTCAGTTTCTCTACCCCACTCCGAGGAGCCTAGGAGGTCATGCTTTGGGTGGGGCTGTGTGAAGACTCTGCCTTCTTGCTTGTGTTCCACCCCAAACCCTGCCAAGGTGTGGGGTCAGCTTTTTTGAATCAGCCCCCAGAGGAAGAGGCTTCCTAGGAGACTTTGGCAGAATAAAAGTAGAGCTGTGGCTGGGGGTCTGTTTTCCTTGACGTCACTGCCCTCGCTCTAGCTTCATGGTTTTGTGTCCCAAGTAGGTACTGGCCCAGCAAGAGAGGCAGAGCTAACTGATGGTTACTATCTAAACAAGCCTGGCACATCGTGAATGTTCACTTCAGTCTTTTTCTGATGGCTGGCTGAATGGACTTTGGACCAGTAGATGGTGGTGGTAGAGGCCTGTGGGGCGCTCTGTGGCATCGGTTTGCCCTCTTGCCATCAGTTTGCTGTCGTGGTGTTGAGTTGCTCAGTCGCATCCGAGTCTTTTGCAGCCTCGTGGGCTGCAGCCCGCCAGGCCCCTCCGTCCGTGGGACTCCCCCAGGCAAGCATCCTGGAGTGGTTTGCCATGTCCTTCTCCAGGGGATGTTGCCAGCCGGGGGTCGAACCCGCGTCTCCTGCGTTCGCAGGTGGACTCTTTACTGCTGAGCCACCAGGGAAGCCCGGTTGTCGGTTTACTCCTCACTGAGGAGCTCTGTTCGTTGGAGCATCCTGAATTGCCGCTCAGGGCTGTGCTGCTTGTTCAGATGGAGGCAGATCCGCTCTCAGCAGGATCCAGGCCTGCCGTGGACCAAGTTTCCGGAGTCATTTGCTGTCTTGCTCTGCTCGCGCCTCTTCCTTTCCTTCAGCGAACTCTTCCTCTCCTTCCGGCTGCTCTGGGTGAAGGGGAACAGGGACAGATGCTGGCCTAATTCTGGAGATTAAGTTCTCAGCCACAGAGCAGATTAGGGTGTTTAGCCACTGTTTTGTAGTGGGAAGTTTTTCTGAGCTGAGCCGGAAGAGAGGGTGTTGGATACTAGGGACCCCGCAGGCAGCTCATCAGCTGTTCTCCTGACACTTGCAGGAACCACCCTCGGGGAAAGGGAGAGCTGGCTGCATTCCTGAGGCTTTTGTCCTGACGGAAGCCGAGGGCCCAGCTCGCTCTTGGTGTCAAGGAGAAGTTCCCTAGAGCCTCTCGAGGTTTGAACCTGGACTACTCGATGCGTGTGGCCCGTTTCTCCCTGCAGGATTTAGGGCCACTTTGGTCTGGTACCTTCTCTCTCTCTCTCTTTTCGCCTCCACTCTCTGCTTAATTTATTGATCTTGGGGTCTTGGTATCCTTCCTTATCTATGAGTGGTTTCCTTTTGTTTACCCTGAGAACTAGCCTCTAGTTGAATAAAATTCTCGAAAGTTTCTGATACATATTTGTGTCTATAATGGATCTGAAGAAACTCCAAGCAGTGGCAGTGATTTGGAGTCAGAGAGGCAGGTGGTGCCCCCTGCTCTGGGCCAGCGTGTGGGTCAGTGGGGCATGGCTGGGGCCCAGGGCCCCCGGGCTGCCCAGGAGCAGGGCTGCAGCTGCTGGCGGGGACATCCTTAGTCCCTGCTCCTGGGCCTGGTTAAGAGGAGGTCAGGACAGAGGCCGTGACACGTGGGCGGCCCACAGGGTAGGAATGAATTTGAAGAACACAGACTTCAGTGCAGGGACGTGTGAGTCTTGTACCTTGATCTAAAATGAGCATTTCCCTGGGGAACTGGACCCACTTGCTGGGGAGGATGAAGATGATCTGAGACAGCGAAGGTGAGCCACCAGAGACGTGGGTATAGGTGTGGGGTGCACACAGCTACATTCTGTCACGCGGCCACCGCCCCGAGTGCCGAGGCAGCCCCTCACTCTGCTCATTGTCTGTGCAGCTGCCCGGGCCTGAGCCTGTCCGTATCGCCTGCAGTGCCCGTCTACAATGCGGTGGTGTTTCTCTTTGTGCTGGCCAACTTCAGCATGGCCACCTTCATGGACCCAGGGGTCTTCCCTCGAGGTAAGATCTCCCTCTTCTCTCTCGGAACTACCTTTGAGAAAAATGAGTTTCCGCGTACACTATTGGTCTGGGGCCTTCGGGGTCTTGCATTTTGGGATGCTCCTGTAGTTTAATGGTGAAAAGCACGTCAGGGTTTTATAACTTCTAGGCCTGTGATCCACTTCGGGTCAACTCTGGTGTTCAGTTACTCATTCAGCAGAAATTTATTTCAGGCGTATGGGTTGGGCATTATTGCTAGCTTTGATAATATCTAAGATACATCAGAGAGTAACACTGTGATACAACCTGTAATGGAAGCATGAACAAGGTTCTGTGGGACCTTGGAAAGGGTGCACTTACCCTGCCCAGGTAGATGGGGGAAATGCTGCTGGAGGTGGGGAGGGAGGACCTTACCAAGTGGAGGATGGGAGGGGAGGACACTCAGGCAGAGGAGGTAGCGGATGCTGAACTGTGGCCGGGAGACAGCGCGGGGCCGGGCGGGAGACAGAAGGGTCGGGTGGGAGACAGCGTGGGGTCGGGCCAGGGGCCAGAGGCAAACTAGAGCCAAGGCTGGAGACCGCATGCTCCGCAGACCACAGCCCCTCCTGTGGACAGCAAGAGGTCTCGAACTAGAGGAATCACAGGATCAGATTTCCTTTCACAAAAGTAATTCTTGTAAGAACAAAATGATACCTTTTGGGAGCCTACTGCAATAATGCAACCAGATGAACTTGAATTCAAAGCTGGATTTACAGATTTAGACCCAGGAGGATTTCTCACGACAAATCACTTGCCAGGTGAGAGGGAGACAGTAAAGGAATTGCCTAGGGTGGTTCCACTGTCCTAACTTGAAAGATAGGTTGGATGCTGATTTTTATGAACTGAGACCCAAGTTACAGGAACATCGAGCAGTTTCGGAGGGAAGACAGAGCGTCTTAGACACGTTGAATTTGGGATACTTAATGCATCGTTCTGGCTTCCCTCATAGCTCAGTTGGTAAAGAATCCACCTGCAATGCAGGAGACCCCAGTTTGATTGCTGGGTCGGGAAGATCCCCTGGAGAAGGGAAAGGCTACCCACTACAGTATTCTGGCCTGGAGAATTCATAGACTGTATAGTCCATGGTATTGCAGAGAGTCAGACACGACTGAGCGGCCTTCAGTTCGCTCCACTTCACTTCAGTGGAGCGCGCACGTGCAGTTTACCCAGTGGCAACCGGGCAGTGAGGCTCGTGGCGGAGTCCTCAGCCACGCAGTTTGTCAGCAGCGGGAGTGAGGTTGTCTAGAGAAGGTAGGAGGAGGTTAGGAAAGAACGCATGTCAGCCTGACCAGCCTTGATTAATAACGAGCAGAGCAGCAGAAGGAGCCGTTGAGGAGGACTGAGCAAGAAGAGAAAGCAGGAGGAGAAGCTGCACAAAGTGGGAGCCAGGGCAGCTCACGAGACAGCTGACGGTGGGCGTTACCAGAAATGAAGTTCAGCAGTATGGAAACTCCGAGTTGCCCGTTGTCTTAGTAACTAAGAAATTAGTGATCTTAATAAGAGTTGTTCGAGACGTGCCTGTTGTTCAGTAGTTAAGACTCTGCATGTCCGCTGCAGGGGGCACGGGGTCGGGCCCTGGTTGGGAAACCAAGATCGCAGAGCTTCCATGGTGTGGCCAAGAAAAATCCAGCGCACACACAGGAATCTTTATTTTTTGGTCCTTCTGTGCAGCTTGCAGGATCTTAGTTCCCTGACCAGGGATTGAACCCAAGCCCCAGCAGCGAAAGCGCTGAGTCCTGACCACTGAACCACCAGGGAATTCCCAGCAAGAATCGTTTTAATCATGTGTTTATGTATGTGGGAGAGAGACAGTGGAGTTACCAAAACTGCAGTGGTTCGGAAGGCAGGGAATGGGGCATGAGGGAGCGGCGTCCGTGAGGATTAAGGTTTTTCTTTCAAGAAGTTGAGCAGAGAACGCAGAAGATGGAGTGTCTTGGGTGAGAGGGAAGGGTCTCGTTTGTTTGTGATGCAGAAGGCGTTAGCGTGCTGGTAGCATGAGGAGGTGGAGCCAGAGGAGAGAGAGGCTGAAGTTGAGGGAAGCGGGTAACTGAAGAGTGACCGGGAGGAGGAGCGGCTCCCCTCTCCTGGGGGAAGGGTGATGCTCACAGAGCCGGGCTACTTCTGGCACAGGAGGCGAGAGTGAGGCCCAGCATCCCTGGAGTAAGGTAGAAAGAGAAGTGGCTGCTGACGGCTGCTGCTGCTGGCATCTGACTTTCTCTCGCGTGTGCGGTTGCCTCGTGGAAGAGGCTGGGGCTGGGCAGCTGCAGCGCGGGGAGGCGTCTGAGACTCGCCGCTCACAAAGCCCATGTCGCCGTGCTCTGTGGCTGCTGTGTCAGAGGCGACCGTGGTAGGAGGCGCGTTGAGATCCTAGCGCCAAGGAAGGCTGCTGTACCAAGGCTTAATGGCCACTCATCAGCTATTTACTGACGGTTATGGCCATTTGGGATTTTTTTTTTTTAAGGTCCTTGCTTTCAAATAGCTCAGTCTAGAAGGGAAGATAGGGAAGACATTTACATAGATATATACACCAGTGACTTTTAAGAGTAATCAAAAAACTGTAGAACTGTAAGAAGAGAAAGAGCTCACTTCTGATAGACGATGGTGTGGAAGAATCAGTTATTTCAAAATAAGTAGTGTTTGAATTTTTTCCTTTAAAAAAATAGAATCTTCATAATGTAGAAAGTATAAAACAGATAGTGAAAGTTGCTCAGTCGTGTCCGACTCCATGGGATTCTCCAGGCCAGAACACTGGAGTGGGTAGCCTTTCCCTTCTCCAGGGGAGCTTCCTGACCCAGGGATCGAACCCGGGTCTCCCGCATTTGCAGGCAGACTCTTCACCAGCTGAATTACCAGGGAAACCCATAAAGTGGACGAATGTCGCCTGTAATGTCGCAGCCCAGGGATAACTACTGTTATATTGTCATAGATTTTCTTTCAGTCAATATTTTGAAGACTTACACGTGTAATGTTTATACACCCCCTACACCTGGAGCACATATATGCCTATCTATTTTTGTTTTCCAAATGGGATCTTTTAGTTTGTACAGTTCTTTACCTTGTCCTTTTTCACTTAGTTAGATTCTTAGCATTTCCCTTAGTCAGTAAATTTGAAAACTTTAATTACTACACCATCACTTACTTAATTCTTCCTTCCCACAGGTATTTTTTTTTTTAGATTAATAATTTAAAGTAATGAAAATTGTTACTATAGATGAAGACAAATAATGTTTCAGTTTTGAAGTGGGGTGGTGAGTTTTTTAATAGTTGATTTACAATGTTGTATTGCTTTCTGCTCTGTGAGTTTCTGATAGCTGAAAATTGAAAGGGCGTTCAGGGAAAGAGAATGTCTGGAACCAAGAACAGTACTGACATGTATAGGGAATCAGGGGAAGACCTCTGACAAGGGGCTTTGTGCATGGAGAGAAGGTTCACGCTGGTTCGTTTCTCCCCATTTGGATTTCTGTAGTTCAGTCGTGTACTTGTAAATTTTGAACTGTTATGCAGACTCATTATATATGTACTTTGATGTCTAAATCATCTATTTCTTTTGAAATACATTCATAATATGTAAACCAAGAATCCCAGCCTATCCATATCAGAGCGGCCTCTGAGTCATCCTCTTCACCGCTTTTCGCAGTGTAGAATAAATTACTTCCTCATTTCCATGGTGGTGTGTTTAGAGCTGATCACCGCGTTCCTTGAAGGCAGCGTCACTGCGCCCGTCCCCAGGGCCTAGTACAGTTGCGGCACAGCCGTGTTTTCAGGAACGTTTCCTCTCTACAGCTGAAGAGGATGAAGACAAAGAAGACGACTTCCGGGCGCCCCTGTACAAAACCGTGGAGATCAAAGGCATCCAGGTGCGCATGAAGTGGTGCGCCACCTGCCGCTTCTACCGGCCGCCCCGCTGTTCCCACTGCAGCGTCTGCGACAACTGCGTGGAGGTGAGCGCCGCGCCGCGCCGTGCCCAGGCCGCCGGCGGCCCGCCCGTGGCATCGGGGCGAGTCCTACAGGCTCTGGGCCAAGGCCAGCTCCTGGGGCTATTCTCGCTCTGCCAGAGTGCTGGCAGCCGTTCACGTGCAAGAGGCGGCCTGTGCGTGTCCTGCTGCAGGCGGGACCCCGGGTGGGCAGGCTCAGGCCCTCGCACACCCAGCCAGAGCTCCGGCCCTCATCCCCGGCCCACCTCCTTGGTCTTTGGCCCTGGCTCTGTGCTCTCTCTCCCACGACATCATGCTGCTGCATTCAGGTTTTACAGTAGGGAGCTGCTGAGAGCCCACCATCCGGCACAGGGAGCTCTGCTCAGTGCCCTCTGTGCCCTCAGTGGGCAGGGGTCCACACAAGGCGGTCCATGGCTACAGACGGCTGCTGCGCTCGCTGTACAGCAGGAGCCGGCACAGTATGGTAAACGACTATACTCAGATAAAAATTAAAAAATAAATGTGCAATTTTCAGATTAAAAACACACAAAACAAGTTGTACAATTTCTCTTTCTGTCCTGCATTCCTTGTCTTTTATTTGTAACCCTTTTCCCAGTCCATTTTTACTTAGCTATAAGCAGTTGCCTACTAGATTTTTTTTCCAAGCCTTTTTTTTTTTTTTTTTTCCAAAAAAAAGAGAAAAACCTCAATGTATTTGCAAGCCTCTGACGTTTGTGCCTGTCAGAGTTCCTTGGTCACAGAGGATAAACTGAGAGAGATGGCCTTGGCCTTTGATTAACCTCTGGAAGGTCTTTGTTACAGGTTGATGTGTTAAGTCACTTCAGCCGTTCCAATTCTGTGTAGCCCTTTGGACTGTAGCCTCCCAGGCTCCTCTGTCCATGGGATGCTCCAGGCAAGAGCCCTGGAGCGGGGTTGCTATTTCCTTCTGCAGGGGGCCTTCCCCACCCAGGGATGGAGCCTGTGTCTCCCATGTCTGCTGCCTTGGCTGGCGGGCTCTGCACTGTTTTCTCCCACCTGGGAGCTCTACAGAGCAGTAGATAAACTGCAGGAGCCTGTTGTTATATTTTGCAACTAAGGGTGAACGTGATCACACGTTGCTAAAGCAGCGTCTGGTTCTGTCTGCCGTGGCCCCAGCCTGCCCTGTCCACCCGCAGGAGTTCGACCACCACTGCCCCTGGGTGAACAACTGCATCGGCCGCCGGAACTACCGCTACTTCTTCCTCTTCCTCCTCTCCCTGACGGCCCACATCACGGGCGTGTTTGGCTTCGGCCTCCTCTACGTCCTCTACCACATGGAGGAGCTCTCCGGGGTCCGCACAGCTGTCACGTATCCTTCGAGGCCTGTGGGTCACTGGACTACTGGAGGTGGGGGGCGGTGGCAGGGAGAAGGCGGAGGCCCGTGGCAGTCGGGCGGGCAGGGGGGTGGTCACAGGGACGGCGGCCACAGTAGGGGCCGGGGCGGGCCAGGCCGTGGGGCTCTGCTCTCCTTGACCACTGGCTTCAGGATGGCCGTGATGTGTGTGGCTGGCTTGTTCTTCATCCCGGTCGCTGGCCTCACGGGGTTCCACGTGGTCCTGGTGGCCAGGGGACGCACCACCAATGAACAGGTAGGAGGAGACGTGATGGGAAGACGGGCTTGAGTCTTGGCCCAGGGGTTAGCATACGCTTTTTGCGATGTGTCCACATTCCTCATGTAAGCATGAGAACAGGCCACGTCTGTTAATGAGCATTTACAGAACGTGTCCTTGGCACTGGATGATTTGGGCTTGGAGCCAATAGAAACAGTGAAGACCTGGGCCAGCCCTCAGGAAGCTGGTGGCTGTCTTCCTGCACGTGGTAATCGCTGATGTTGCTTGCTCACTCTCACGTAGAGATCCCCACTTTACATAAAGAAGCTGACGCTCAGGGTCAGGTAGCTTGCTGTGAGGTAGACCTAGAAGCTGAACCAATAGCCCTGACTGAAGTCCCGCTCGCGGTCACTGCAAAGACGCGCTTCTCTGCGGCAGGGTTGCACGTTGCTCTTTTTATGTCTCCCAGTAGTGGGCGTGCAGTAGGCTGTCACTGGTGGTGTGTTGGCTTCTGGAGGTCACGGTCCCCTTGTCTGACTGACCTGGTCCTTTTTCCTCCGTCCAGGTTACGGGTAAGTTCCGGGGAGGTGTGAACCCCTTCACCAATGGCTGCTGTAACAACGTCAGCCGTGTTCTCTGCAGCTCGCCAGCGCCCAGGTACAGCTGCCCCGGGCTCTGGTGCTCACCCTCGGTCACACACATCCATCGTCTTTGGGTTGGCTCCGGTGTGGGGGGCTGCCTTTTAGGGCGGGCTCTCTTAGAATGGGAAGTGCTGAAGTGCCGACCTTCAGACCCTGTGAGTTCAGTGTGTTCTTTAGATAGTACTCCCTTTGCAGAGGCAAGAATGAGATTTACTCCAGAGCGCCTTGAGCTGGTTGTATCTGCTCAGAGGCCTGGTCTTGCTGTCAGTCTTGTACTTCATAGAATCGGAGAAATCAGTTCAGTTTTTGTTTTTCCCCTTGGCCTGCCAGGACTGTTTATGTATCTGTAAAAGTGCTTTCCACAGGGTAGGCAGCCAATAAATTTAAATGACTGAATAAAAGCCCTCTTGCTCTTGACACTCAGGTATTTGGGGAGGCCAAAGAAAGAGAAGACAATTGTCATCAGACCGCCCTTTCTTCGGCCCGAAGTGTCAGATGGTCAGATAACCGTGAAGATCATGGACAACGGCATCCAGGGGGAGCTGAGGAGAACTAAGGTAGGGGTGCAGGGGGTAACGCCGGGCACCTCGGGGAGCCGCCCCCACGGCAGAGGGGGAAGCTTGCTTTGTTTAAATCTCTGACCATATTTATCACTTTCTGGTTTGTCTTGGAGTTACTTAAATACATAACTACTTTTCCCATTGCATTTTAAGTTCATTAACAGTAGAAATCGAGTCCATTCCTTTGTAAGCCTTCCTAGGACTTAACCTAGAGCTTATGGATGGTGGGAGCTCAACAAGCAGTTGTTGGTGGAAATAAGGACAGAATGAAGCCCTTGTTGAGCAAAATGTCTCTCTCCAGCACCATCCCCAGAGTGCCTGGTTTTTCCTTTCCTAGTTGAGAAGCACGTGATGACGCCCCCAGCCCCTCTTCCCCCAGTTTCGTACTTCGAGTCACCCTGACGCTCCCTTCTGCCTCATTTCTCCAGTCTAAAGGCAGCCTGGAGGTAACAGAAAGCCAGTCAGCAGATGCGGAACCGCCCCCACCTCCTAAGCCGGACCTGAGCCGTTACACGGGGCTACGGACACACCTCAGCTTGGCCACTAACGAGGGTGAGTGCGGCCGCAGGAGTGAGATCACTGCAGAGCTGGCGCGGGCAAGGGCAGGGGTAGGCCGCTGCGCTGTGACCGAGAAAACCCAGCAAGCGGTGCTCGAACCACTTCTGCGGACAGCGGGAGAGGGGTCCCACTGAGCCTGGGCCGTGAGGGGCCGCTGCGTGCGTGTGCCGTCAGCCTCTGGGCAGACCAGGGTGCAGGCCAGGCGCGCTCTGTGCATTCACTCACTCTGGGTTCTGGGCTGGCTGAGTCTGTAGTCTTGGTTTCAGCAGACTCGTGATTGTTCCTGGGCCTTCCCTTTTGCTCAGTATATCTGTGACTACCTTGCCTCCGCTGTACTTTAAGCAGCTGCAGCCAAGTTAAGGGAGTGGCTTAGAAGGTGGTGCTCATGGGCCTCTTTTCCTGCAGAGAGCAGCCTCTTGGGCAAGGACAGCCCCCCCACACCTACCATGTACAAGTACCGGCCGGGCTACAGCAGCAGCAGCGCGTCAGCCGCCATGCCTCATTCGTCCAGCGCCAAGGTACTGAGCACTTGCTAGGAAGTAGGGCTGGAATGTAGGCCACCCGTTGTGGGAAAATGGGGACGGGCGTAGGGGAGGAAGCACCGAAAAGGAGAGAAGAGAAGCAAAGGCATCTTGCTCCTTGTCGGCACTGGTGGTGCCGAGTCTCCTTGCTGTGTGTCCTTCACTCCAGAGGGGTCCCTGTGGCCCCGTCGATGAGGCCCTGAGGACAGCCTCAGCTGAGCTCAAAGCCCAGCTCCGCTGCCGCAGACGCTCCTTAACCTGTCTGCGCCACCCTCCCTGCTGTTCCTAATCAGAGATGAGCCTTGGGGGTTAAACATGGAAACGCAGGTGAACACCAAGCATGTTGCTGGCGTGTGACACACACTGATGTTGATGACTCGGGCTCCGGGGCCTCACGTCTGGCGGGAGGGGCAGCCACAGCCAGCTCTGCTTTCTCCCTCAGCTGAGTCGTGGGGACAGCCTGAAGGAACCGCCCTCCATCGCAGAGAGCAGCCGACAGCCCAGCTACCGCTCGGAGCCAAGCCTGGAGCCCGAGAGCTTCCGTTCGCCCACCTTGGGCAAAGGCTTCCCCTTTGACCCGCTGTCCAGCGGCTCGCGCTCCTCCAGCCTCAAGTCTGCCCAGGGCACGGGCTTCGAGCTGGGCCCGCTGCAGTCCATCCGCTCCGAGGGCACGACTTCCACCTCCTACAAGAGCCTGGCCAACCAGACGCGAAACGGGAGCCTGTCCTATGACAGCCTGCTCACGCCCTCCGACAGCCCCGATTTCGAGTCTGTGCAGGCGGGCCCGGAGCCGGAGCCACCTCTGGGCTACACGTCTCCCTTCCTGTCGGCTCGGCTGGCCCAGCAGCGGGAGGCTGAGCGGCACCCCCGCCTGGCGCCCGGTGGCCCGGCGCCCCGCGAGCCCTCGCCCGTCCGCTACGACAACCTGTCGCGCCACATCGTGGCCTCCCTGCAGGAACGCGAGAAGCTGCTGCGCCAGTCGCCGCCGCCCGGCCGCGAGGAGGAGCCGGGCCTAGGGGACTCGGGTGTCCAGTGCACTCCCGGCTCGGGCCACGCGCCGCGCACCAGCTCCTCTTCTGACGACTCCAAGCGCTCGCCCCTGGGCAAGATGCCGCTGGCACGCCCAGCAGCCCCCCGGTTCGGCAAGCCGGATGGGCTGAGGGGCCGGGGACTCGCGTCCCCTGAACCAGGCCCGCCTGCCCCCTACCTGGGCCGCTCCGTGTCGTACAGCAGCCAGAAAGCCCCCCCTGGCGTCCCCGAGACGGAGGAAGTGGCCCTGCAGCCATTACTGACGCCCAAGTAAGTGTCCGTGGCCTGGCCCCCATACGCTGCCTCCAGGCGGCCTTGGGGTTCCCAGGTGCCTTCCAGTGTGTGGACCCCGCTCAGCCTGCCCCGGGGAGAGCCCTGCTTTCCCGTTCCTCTTGCTGCCTCCCTGGGCCTCGCCTCTCGAAAGGCTGAGGAGAGGATGTTTCCCCTGGCCTCGTCTCCCTAAAAAGCAGTTTGTTTGCCGGAGAGGAAGTGAGCCGTGTAGCTGCTCCTGGAGAGAAGGAATAAACGGGAGAGAGGGAAGCAGGCTGCTTGTCAACAGGGCCATAAGATGGAAGGGGGTGTTTGGGTCAGTGGGGCGCATGTGGAGGGCACAGCATCCTCTCTCTCAGCCTGTTTTAAAGGGCGTCCCTTTGCTGTGTCATGTCCCACGCTGACCCCGCTCTCCTTTCCTTCCCAGAGATGAAGTGCAGCTCAAGGCCGCCTACAGCAAATCCAACGGACAGCCCAAGAGCATAGGCTCAGCTGCCCCCAGCCCCGGCCAGCCGCCTCTCAGCAGCCCCACAAGGGGAGGCGTCAAGAAGGTGTCGGGGGTGGGGGGCACCACCTACGAGATCTCGGTGTGAGCTGGCCCCCCGCCTCTGCGCCTGCACCAAAGGGCCCCCGGGGCCACCTCCCTCCGCAGCAGCCCCTCTCCTGCACGGACACGTGTAAACCGCCGACTCCAAGAGGAAGAGGGGTGTTTCCTAAGATGCAGGGGGGGCTGGGGGTCGGAGCGTGGGGGCCCCAAGACTGGGGTAGCAACCCCCCTTCACCTTTCAAGACCCTCCCTCCCTCACCCCCTGGACCAGACTCAGTGGACATTTGTGCAATTGCTCGCCCCGGAGGGAACCAGATCATTTTTAAACCAGAAATAATTTTTTTTATTATTGTTACGGATTCTATTTTTTTCCTCTTCTGCGTTACCAGGTGTGTGTGTACATATATATATATATATATATATTATAAATATCAAAGAAATTATATATCTGTCCTGGGACGGGAGGATGGGGGAGGGAGATGTGTGTGGGGGCCCTTACTCTTTCTGTTCGTCAGACCGGCGGGAAGAGGGGAGACGTCACTGAGGTCTTCCTCTTCCCGACGGCTCCCACTCTTGGTCCCAGCTCCCATCTAAGGACCCAGCACCCCACGCTGGTGGTGCTGCGTGGTCAGGAAGGACACCCGGGGGAGGAGGGGTGGGGCAGGGTCTGTCAGAAGAGGAGGGCGCCTCAGCCCTGTGACTGGTTGGGGGGGGGTGGTCAGAAGGGCTTGGTGGAGCTCCAGCAGCAATACTGGGGTAGCGCCCCCTTCTTGGGGGGAGGGGGCAGAGCAGGCTTCTTCAGCAAGCCCCTCAAAGCCCTCCTCCCCCCGTTCACATGGTTAGCGTTATTTTTAAACCCAAGGCCGGGAAAGAAGAATCCAAAAAGCAATATTTCTCATCACATGCCAAAAACGGGATGGAGAGGAGTGGCAGGCCGAGGCCCCTCCAGCTGTCCCTTGGGGGTGCCCCCTGCCCACCTCAGTATGGTGCTGGGTAGAGGGGATACCTGGGTTCTCACCTTCAAAAATAGGGGTGACCCCAGCCTCTAGACAGAGGCCCTTTTATTTTTTATTGATTAGCCATTTTAAACCAACAAGGAATAAAAAGAAATCCTGATCTAACCAGCCCCCCTGACTTGCGTTGTTTTGTGCCCTTAAGGCAGGGTGACTGATCTGACGGGAAGTTAGAAGGACGACCTCCTAAGCGTTTCTGGTCCGGGCCCATCCTTAAGCAGGACTATGGTGAAGAGAACCACTTAAGACAAAAGAGATCCTGTTTTTATTTCAGTGATTTAATTGGATGTTTCAGAAAAGTCTTATAACGACCAAAACTTGGCATTTCAGAGTTGAGAGAGCTCTTGACTTTTGCCTACAATCCCTTAACACAGAATTTTCTCTGGATGGTAAAGCTCCTTTTGGATGCAGCCAGAGGCGAGCCAGTCAGTGGATGACGGTGGAGTGAAAGGCAGACCACGGGGATGCACAGGGGCAGTGTGACCTCCCATGCTGTCCCGTCAAAAGCAGAAGGCTGTGTCTTCATTTAAATAAGGCACCCTTAGACGCTCATCTCAGAAAGCTGGCCAAAACCCTGTGTCTTCCTGTCTGTAACTGAAGTCTGTAAACCCTCGCTCTGAAATCCTAGGTTAACACGAGCAGAATGAGTGGTTTTCCATCTGCTGCTCTAGGACCAACCCTGGCTCATCCCAGCAGACTCCAGCCATGTCACACTGGGCTAAGGTCAAGACGATGTCAGCTGGGGCGCTCTTGTGGTAGCTTCTGCTTACCTGGCCTGCTGCAGACACTGCAGGGGTTTACTTTACCTTGTGCCAGATCTGTTGCTCAGTCACTCGGTCGCATCTGACTCTGCGACCCCTTGACCTGCAGCATGCCACACTCCCGTCCTCCACTGTCTCCCCGAGTTCACTCAAAGTCACGTCCATGAGTCAGTGATGCCATCCAACCCTCTCGTCCTCTGCCGGTCCCTTCTCTTGCCCTCAATCTTTCCTAGCATCAGCATCTTTTCCACTGAGTTGGCTCTTTGCATCAGGTGGCTAAAGATTTGGGAGACTTTTTTTTGCTGTCTTAGAAGCTCAGATAGGCATTCACATCAGCCAAATAATTTCACTGTCTTAGGGAGAAACGAATATCAAAAGTAGTTCTATTATAAAGAATCATTTACCTTTGCTTGCCAGAAATTTATTAAAAAAAAAAAAAAAAAAAAACCACAGGGTTGACCAAGAAGCAACCTTGCTGAAATTCACTTCTGACCGTGGGTGCTTTCTCCGTCGGCTACCGAGTTTCCACATGAAACTGACCTAGGACACAGCCGGCCTTAAGCAGGAAGCTCATCCAGGCACTAACTGGCAGCCTTAGGGGCAGGGCGGTAATGAGTCTGCGGCAGGAAGGTGCACTCCGCTCCTGGACCCTGCTCCCCGGTCTCGGGCGGCTGTCCCGCCTGCTGAGGAAACCATGCCACGCAAGGTCCGAGCCCCCTCAAGACCTCCGCACGCCCTGGCTTACACCCTGACTCCCACGGAAAGGCACTTACCTCCTGACAGGCAGCCACGCTTCAGCCAGTTTGATAAATGCAATTTTAAGAGAATAAAAATCCTAACAAATCAGACCAATTCCTACATCAGACAAACTGCACACAAGAGGCGAACAGAAAGCTTCCTGGGAGAGGAAGAGGTGTCCGCGAGAAAGCGAGGCGGGCGGAGGCCGCCGGGAGCCCTGCCCGTCTCCCCATCGGCTCCTCCAGCTGCGCGGCTTCGGCCCCTGCACCCGGCGCTGACCCGGGCCGCCTCCGGCCCAGCAGGGACGTCCTCCTGGCAGGGTCCACCGGCCCCTTAGCGGAGGCTGCTGCTGCTGCTGGCCTGAGAGCTGCCCATCCCGGGGTGCTCCGGGCTGTGTCGGTTCTGGAAGGAAAGGAGGGCAGAGGAAGAGAGGGCTCTATCGCGGGCCTGGGCGAGACGTGGACTCACGGGCCGCCGCGGCGGGCTCCTACCGCACCTTCTTCTTCTTCTTCTCTTTCTTCTTCCTCTTCCGCTCAGGGTCCTCTTCTTTCTTCTTTTTCTTCTTCTTGTGATCTGAATCAGACGGCGTCTCTGGCGGGGACAGGAGGTGCCCGTCATGGGTCGGGCCCCGAATCCTGCGCCGCCAGAGCTCTGGGGCGCGAGGAAAACCCCTGGTCCAGAGCACCACTGCTCCGCGCGACCAGGATACGCTCAGAGGCTCCGCTGAAGCCCTGGCCCGAGGTCCCGCCTGCCCGGGCGGCTGCATTACGTCTCTTCTTCTCCAAGGAGAAGCGGGCAGTCCAGGGCCCGTGAGGAACTTAACCGAGCTTTTACCCGAGGACGGTCAGAGCGCCCGGCTTCTCACCTGGGGGGACGGGGTCCTGGGCGCGGCTCTGCTTGTGCTTCTGCTTATTCTTCTTCTTAGGCGGCTGAATGTGCATCAGGCGGCACTGCTCGGGCAGCTGAAGGAGCCGAAGGGCCGGCTGGTGAGCAGAGGGCGGGCACCCCCTTCCCGTCGTGGGCACTGCTCCCAGCACCCGCTCTGCGCAGTGCGTGAGGGAGGTCCAGCCGGGGGGAGGACCACCACTGCGAAGCCTTCGGGCCTCCCACGCCC
Organism: Oryx dammah; assembly: GCF_014754425.2. Taxonomy (NCBI): domain Eukaryota; kingdom Metazoa; phylum Chordata; class Mammalia; order Artiodactyla; family Bovidae; genus Oryx; species Oryx dammah. The sequence goes on from NW_024070201.1 coordinate 77,902,117, forward strand.
CATCTCACCCGGGGGGGCCCGCATCGGGCCTCCCCCCGTCCCCTTTCCTCCTCCGGAGGGCTCGCACCAGGTGCCCCCCCCGCCCCCAGAAGGGCCCGCACCGGGCCTCCCCACTGCCCCCCACCTCCCCAGGAGGGCCCGCACCGGGCCTCCCCACTGCCCCCCACCTCCCCAGAAGGGCCCGCACCGGGCCTCCCCATTGGCCCCCACCTCCCCAGGAGGGCCCGCACCGGGCCTCCCCACTGGCCCCCACCTCCCCAGGAGGGCCCGCACCGGGCCTCCCCACTGGCCCCCACCTCCCCAGGAGGGCACACACCGGGCCAGTGTGCAGGCGGAAGCCAGCCAGCATGGTCCCTGTGATGGGATTGAAAGAGCCCCCAAGGATAGGGGGCTTCTCGATGAGGGAGCGCAGGCTGCTGTTGTCATGGGAACCAGGCAGATCAATCATCCCAGGCAGGTCAGGCAGGAAGTTACTCAGCTTCTCCTTCACTTTCTTCCCACAGAATTTATTATAGGCATGCTCCAGGTTGTAGTGTGTGATCAGGTTAGTGCTGCCTGTCAGCTCGGTGCTGCCTAGAGGACACGGGGAGAAGAGAAAGGAGAAGAATCAGTTCCAAGAGCTGTTGTGTGGCTCAGTCGGATCTGACTCTGCGACCCCCATCCTTCACCATCTCCCAGAGCTTGCTCAAACTCATGTCCACTCAGTCGGTGATGCTGTCCAGCCATCTCACCCTCTCTCGCCCTCTTCTCCTCCTGCCCTCAATCTTTCCCAGCATCAGGGTCTTTTCCGAGAATAGAGATTTTTTTTTTAATTCACTGACCTAGAAGGGAAAGTAAAAGACTATATTCTAATCTAAGTAAGGGATCTTTTAAGGTAGAATTACCAATACAGAGAAGTTATTTTTGAGTAAGAAATAGCAAGAATAACAATGCATAACAAACACTAAAAATACTGTACTACAGAATGGTAGGTTGGAAGGAGGGGAAAAATAGACAAAAATCTAAGTAGGGCAGCGGTGGAAACCACTTTAACCCAATAAAGGAGACAGTCAGTGTAACCAGAGTAACAAGGGACACAGTGCGTACAGCCTGTGTTACGTATCGCTCTGTTTCATCAGTGTGCTAATGAGAAGTTGATACTTCTGGCTGTGACTAGAATAATACAACCTCACAGCTCAGCTACGACCATGCTGAAGGCCGACTATAACCCATTGGTGTGAGTGTCTTGCTTCCTTTTTTTTTTTTAAAACTAGCAAGAAACTCCAGTCACCTTTACAGAGAAAAACATATTTTTGTAGCTACTGCTGGTAACTTTTGTTACCACCATCTTCACTCTTCCTATAATACCAAATATGATAGCTCTGCCTAGAAAAAAAGAAATGTTTGATTAGAAGTTGGGCAACTAAAATTGTAATCCTTTATATGCCTGTTTCTGCTTACCTATGGAAAGCAGTGAAAGCTATCACAATTACACTTAATGTTTTTTCAAGGTTCAAATGAAAACATATTGCAAATATAAAGTCTGTAAGTGGGAGGCATCATCGGTCTCAACATTTCACGGCTGACTTTTTTCAAAGAATCGCGGTTGCTGCTGTTCAGTCACTAAGTCGTGTCCGGCTCTTTGAGACCCCGTGGACCACAGCACGTCAGGCTCCCCTGGGCTTCACTGCCTCCTGGAGTTTGCTCAGACTCGTGTCCATCGAGTCAGTGACGCCGTCCAACCATCTCACCCTCTGCCGCCCTCTTCTCTTGTACCTTCAATCTTTCCCAGCATCAGGGGCTTTTCTTTGTATCACGTGGCCAAAATATTGGAGCTTCAGCTTTAGCGTCACTCCTTCCAATGAATATTCAGGACTGATTTCCTTTAGGATTGACTGGTTTGATCTCCTTGCAGTCCAAGGGACTCCCAAGAGTCTTCTCCAACACCACAGTTCAAAAGCATCAACTCTTCGGTGCTCAGCCTTCTTTACGTCCAACTCACATCCATATATGACTACTGGAAAAACCATAGCCTTGACTAGACAGACCTTTGTCGGCAAAGTGATATCTCTACTTTTTGGTACATTGCCTAGGTTTGCCATAGCTGTCCTTCCAAGGAGCAAGCGCCTTTTAATTTCATAGCTGCAGTCACCATCTGCAGTGATTTTGGAGCTCAGGAAAATAAAATTTGTCACTGCTTCCACTTTTTCCCCTTCTATTTCCCGTGAAGTGATGGGACTGGATGCCACGATCTTTGTTTTTTTGAATGTTGCATTTCAGCTCAGCCTTTTCACTCTCCTCTTAGTAATTTAACGGGGGTCCAGTGGTGACAGTAGACACATCTGACCTACAGTTTCATAGTCCAGTCATGATGAACACTCGGGGCACAAATGACACCAGTGACTTGTTGACGATCATTCATTCACTTGAGAAAACTTAGCTCTGAGCTATCAGGCCACTGAGGGCTGAGAAAAATGCCTTGTTCATTCACATCTCACTGGTGCTCAATAAACATTAAATGAGTAAGGTGTTTTTCCTCCCTATTGACAGGCCACCCTATTCTGCTGCGTTGTCTTCCGTGCCAGCTGTCGCTGAGTGGGCTGTGTGACGGCAGGAGGCTCGGGGACCCAGTGCTTCTCATGTCAGCACTGCCTCCTTCCATTTTCCCCACTCTGTGGTTTTGCTAAATTCTTTACCTAAAACAGTCCATCCGATATTCTGTTTTGCCCATCAGTTCTACAAAGATGATTTATAAATCTCTCTCCTCAGTCCTGATTCCACTCCTGAAAACTAATTTTCCATTTCCAACATTCTCTTAATTAATTCACTGCAGATTCAGTTTTCTTTTTTTTTGGCTGCACCAGGAGGCTTATGGGATTGTAGTTCCCTGACCAGGGATCAAACCCCTTGCAGAAGAAGTATGGCGCCCCAACCACTGGACTGTCAGGGAATTCCCTTGACATTTTTTTTTTTTTTAAACTCCAAATCTTCCCCACCTCACTCATGGTTCCTTTATTTTAGTACATGGCACCCATACTGTCTAGATATCTTTAGAAGCTGTACTCAGTTCAAAAATCTTAATGGTTTCCCATTCCCTCAGGAAAAAGCTCAAATTCCTTCAACTTGCATTTGTGGTTGAAGGTATAAACATCTTACTGAAACATCACTAGCTGGAATCAAGATTGCTGGGATAAAGAGCAACAACCTCAGATAGATGACACCACTCTAATAGCAGAAAGTGAAGAGGAACTTCAGAGCCTCTTGATGAGGGTGAAAGAGAGTGAAAAAGTTGGCTTAAAACTCAACATTCATAAAACTAAGATCATGGCATCAGGACCCATCACTTCATGGCAAATAAAAGGCGAAAAAATGGTGGCAGTGACAGGTTTTATTTTCTTGGGCTCCAAAATCACTGCAGACGGTGGCTGCAGCCATGGGATTAAAAGATGCTTACTTCTTGAATGGAAAGCTATGATAAACCTAGACAGCATTTTAAAAAAGCAGAGTCATCATTTAGCTGATAAAGGTCCGTACAGTCAAAGCTATGGACGTGGGATGAACTGAAAATGTCCCTGAGACGAACATGTATGTCTAAAATGACTCTTGATTTCCACCTCCTCAAACGTGTTCTTGCCTGACCTCAGCACTACCATCAATCCTGTTATTCAAGCCAAAAATTCGAAATCGTCCTCAGTTTCTCTCTCCGCCACTTCTATATTCAATCCTTCATTCCTATCAGCTCTACCTCTAACGTTTATCCTGCATCCATTGACTTCTTTCCTCCATTGCTATCACCTAGTCTAGACCACCCTTCCTGGACCGCTAAGCAGTAACATTATTGAAAGAGGGATTTTTGTAACGCAATAATTAATTCAGCTATTTCACTACCACTTTGCATTATTACCTTCAATAGTTACAGCTGACACACCTGTAAAGTCTTCTCCAGCACCATGAGTTTCATTTTCACTTTCCATATCAGAAAACAATCACTAAGGTTTTTTGTCTCTTTGTTGGTCTAATAGTGACATCATCTGAATCAGAACTATATTCGGAACTACTATCATCTGCTGCTGCTGCTAAGTCGCTTCAGTCGTGTCCGACTCTGTGCGACCCCGTAGATGGCAGCCCACCAGGCTCCCCCGTCCCTGGGATTCTCCAGGCAAGAACACTGGAGTGGGTTGCCATTTCCTTCTCCAATGCATGAAAATGAAAAATGAATGCATGAAAGTGAAGTTGCTCAGTCGTGCCCGACTCTTAGCGACCCCATGGACTGCAGCACTAGTTGCTGCTCGGACAATAAGAGAAAGTATCTGCATAAAATTCACTGAAAAAATTTTCTTCACTCAGAATTTCATGTGTCACTTTTTAAAATTTTATAAAAATAAACGTGTATATAAGGTACACAAGCTTGGAATAAAAACCTAACAGAGCAAAATGTGAATGATAATGTCAATGATAAGTTGTATGATGAAACCTTGATCAATTTTAAGCTTTAACAACTTCCCACAGTGATGTTAATGGTTTCACTCTCTAAAAAAGGTATTAACATGTTTCTGGTCAATAATATGTTAAAATCTAAATGTCTAACACAGGCCTCTGCCTACACTCTCACTTTATCTCCTGTCACTCCTCTGTTCACTTCACTGGAGTCCAGCTGATCTTCTGTTCCTCAAACATTACAAGATTTTTCTCACATTGGGGCTGTTGATTTCATTTCTTTTTTGTATCCAGTTATTCCTTCTTCCACTCATAAATGGCTAGCTCTTTCTCTGCGCTTACATTTTAACTCTAAAGTAACCTACTCAGAAAGAGCTTCTCTGATCACTCTAGCTAAAGCAGTTCCGCTCCCTTAAATCTTATCACATTTTTATTCCTACAGCCATAACTGCTATGTGATTTCACCCTGTTACCTTTTGCCTCCTCCATGGGCACGTAAATTCCCAAACAGGCAAGGATCTTGTCAGCCTTATTCACAGTTGTATCTTCAGTGTACAATTCCCCTTGGTACATAAAATAGGTGCTCAACGAAATAATTTTTTGAATGAAAGAATCTGGTCCAATTCTATTCACTTGTTCCAACAGATGAGGAAAGGCCCAGGCCCAGAGAAAAAAGAAAGGCAACAAACCAACAGGAAGTCGAAAGCAGATTTGGAACTAGGTCCGCAAGGATGTTAAATCAGGACTCTCAAATTCCAAACTTGAACCCTGGGTGCTTTTTCAGAGTTAGCCACTCAGTCGTGTCCGACTCTCTGCGACCCCATCGACTGTAGCCCGCCAGGCTCTTCTGTCCATGGAATTTTCCAAGAAGGGATACTGGAGTGGGTAGCCTTTCCCTTCTCCAGGGGATCTTCCCACCTGAGGGCTCAAACCCAGGTCTGCCGCATTGCAGGCGGATTCTTTACCGTCTGAACCTCCAGGGAGTAATTTTTAGGGAGTTATAAAACCACCGTCAGCGTCAGAGGCAGGGCGGGGCGTGAAAGGCGGCCACAGAGACCCATTCTTCTCATTCCCAGTCCATCCTGAGGATTCCAGTCGTGCCTTTGGCCGTGAATTCGCAGTCCTTTCCGACACGGAGCTCCGAAATCCCCGCACGCGCCGCCCGGGCTTCCCCTCACCTCCCTCGGCGTCTAGGAGCCACGCCCAGCCCCACCTCGCGGCGATCTGATTGGCCGGCTTCGGCCGGGCCTTGGACTCACCTGGCAGCTCCCTCATTAGGTAGAAGGGGCCGCAGCCTGCCGCCGACTTGTCGCTCCCGGGAGGGGCCGAAGCGGCGGTCGGGGGCGGGGCCGGGCCCGGCCCCCCGCCCGGAGGCGGTGGCGGCGGAGGGGGCGGCTTTCCGGGTCCGAAGCCGAGTGCCGCTGGGGGAGGTGGCGGGTCAGCCTGGGCCCCGAACAGCGCCGTGAAATTCTCCATCGTCCCCTCTGCCCCGGCGCCGTCCCAGTGTCTGGCGTTAATGATTCTCATTGGTTAATCTTTTCACGGGGTACCGCCCTTTTCCTCCAGGAGTCGTTTGCCATTGGACTGCCTCTGGCCCTGCCTACCTTCTTCCGGCAACGACTTCCGTCGCCTTCTGAGAACGTTCAGGAAATACTCCTTAACATTATTAAATTTTCCGAGGCCTCCGCTCGCAGCTTAACCAATGAAATGACTTAGGTAGTAAAAGCGACAGCTAGGTTAGCCAATAACATATCAAATCCCTTTCTCACCTTCCTTACCTGCCGTAGGGGGGCCAATCAGAGATCTAGTTCCGGGTCTAGAGGCGGGGCATCTGACACTTGGCCCAATGGAAACCTTCAATGGTGAGGGAGGCGGGACCAGACCTACGGAAGCCGAAGAGAGCGGCCCGTGCCTCAGGGGGCCGAAAAGATGGCGGTCCTAGCGCCTTTGATTGCTCTCGTGTATTCGGTCCCGCGACTTTCACGATGGCTGGCCCGACCTTACTACTTTTTGTCAGCCCTACTCTCTGCTGCCTTCCTACTCGTGAGGAAGCTGCCCCCTGTCTGCGAAAGTCTCCCCACGCAACGCGAAGACGGCAACCCGTGTGACTTTGACTGGGTGAGCGACCCTCCTCGGGACCCCACGACCTTGACTGTCCCCACCCTGGTGGTCGCAGCCGGGAGCCCCGAGGCTGACCGTTTTGAGAACGCCTCAGGTTTCGGGCCTCTTAGCGGACTTGCCAGACTGCTAAGAGTGTAGGGCGTGGATTGTGACCGAGCCTAAGCCTCCTCTTGTTTAGGGTGAGGAAGCAGCCGGTTAGCTCGCCCAGCAGTCTCAGCCTTCTGCCTTTTGAGTCCAGGCTCCTTCCCACCTCCCAGCCCATGCTCGACCGGAGTCCTCCCCAGACGGGGCCCTCGCAGTGTCTTCCAATGTTGCTCGTTAATAAAGCCTGTTGAGGAACCGGTGAGTTGTACAAGGCGAGTAGTATTTGTAGTATTCTCGTTTTTTTGATGAAGAAACGGATCTTGGCGTGGTTAGGAGACTCGTCCAAGGTCACACAACTAGTGAGCGACGAGGATTTGCAGCCACTCTTTGGCCACGGTAACAGCACACAGCCAGTTCTTAAAATTAAGTTAACAGTCTCTCAGGGCGGCCTGTGTGCTGGGCTGTGTGCCGCATACTGGGAATGTAAAAATAAATAAAATCGTTAGGCCTATGGAAATGGAGTTGTAAAGAAAAAGAAAAAAACGCTGTAAAGAAATCTATCTCAAGCCTCCTGCAGTCCTCCCTGAACTGGAATGGAGGGACCACTCAGAAAAATAACTTGAGGGGCTTCCCTGGTGGTCCAGGGGTTAAGACTGCACTTCCTTGCAGGGGGTCTGGGTTCCATCCCTGGTCAGGGAACTAAGATTCTGCATGCTTTAAGGGGAAAAAAAAATGTAAAATAAGTTGAAGCTCTCGCCCTCTACTGAATAGCGACATACATGTTCTGAGGAAAGACAGTCACCTGAGTTTTTGTCCTTTTTTTCCAAAGCCCCAAATGAGTCTTAATCTTTAACAGAACCTGCTTCCTTACTTTTTATTCTTCACACTTTTTCATACTCTATCCTTTCCCAGTGATATTAATTAGCTCGGATGTAGCCATTTTCTTCAAAAGATACTATTTTTATCTATCCAACTTTAACCAAAATAAGACTCAAACATGTAAGTGGATGAAAATAAAGATTTTTATAAAAGGGACTTTTTACGCAATTAATTTCTCTGAATACTCTTCCCTAGTTATATGCAAAATACTGGAAGGTGTTATGTTTTCTTTTTACTCCGTTTGTTTTTTTTTAACTATATAGTACTCATAACTGTTTGTCTTCCTGGAAAATCTGTGTTTTACTCATTTACCCCCTGGTGATTTGGAAGTTATAATATTAAGGTAGATAGTGTTAGCAAGGATATGACTTCCCTGGTGGCTCAACAGTAAAGAATCTACTTGCTGGTGCAGAGACTTGGGTTCGATCCCTGGATTGGGAAGATCCCCTGCAGAAGGAAATGGCAACCCACTCCAGTATTCTTGTCTGGGAAATCCCATGGACAGAGGAGCCTGGCAGGCTTCAGTACATGGGGTTGCAAAGAGTCAGACAGGACTGAGTGAGTAAGCACATACACCCACAACCTTTGAATTTGAATAAGGGCCAAGTATTAGATAACAACAAGGAAGTAGTATTAATTTTGTTAGATATGATAATGGTAGTTTAAGAAAGTTCTTATCTGTAAGCAATATGTATTGAAATCTTTACAGCCGAAATGATACAGTTGCAATTTGCTTGTAAGTTTCTCCAGCAAATGAAATCGGTAGTGTAGATGAAATATTTTGCCAAATATTACTATTGAAACTGAGTATTAGGGGTTTACTAAGGTATTGTAGGAGGCGGGAAATAATTTTCCCTTTGCCCTTCTGAGGTCTTGCCTGAGACTACTGTAATAAAAGACAGATTGAAGTCAATTAAAATACAAACACATTTATTAACATGTGTAACTTGTGTACAAGGGAGATACCCAGGGAAAAATAAGTGACAAAAAGGCTTAGAATTCCAGCTTATATGGCATCTTCAATAAAGAACAATAAATTTGTGGAGAAATGACAGGATGAAGAAGGAGAGTTTTAGGTTTGCAGGAGCTGAAAATAAGAAAGGTAAACTAATGGTAGATGAAGGTGAGTTTGTAACGGTAGATCCCTCTGGCGTTATCTCCAGGCTGATAGCGTCTAAAGTTATCTCCCCTGATTAGTTTTGTCCTTGGTAGAGAAGGTAAATTTTTGTCCTTCTCTTAGACACAAGGGAAGGGCATGGAGCTTTTTTTTATTTTACTTCTCATCAGTTGCCTTTAGACTCAAAATAATCCTTATGCCAAAATGGCGTACTTGGGAGTGGCATATTCTGCCACCCTTCAGTATCCTCTCTGATTTGGTGTGTGTTTGAGAATTTCCTTAATAAAAAGTTTGAAACAGGGCTACGCTGGTTACTCAGTGGTAAAGAATCCACCTGTCAGTGCAAGAGACACAGGTTCGATCCCCAGTCAGGAAGGATTCCACTTGCTGTGGAGCAGCTCAGCCGGTGCACCCAGCTACTGAGCCTGTGCGCTGGAGCCCGGGAGCTGCACCCACTGAGCCCACCTGCCGCATGTACTGAAGCCCACATGCCCTAGAACCCGTGCTCTGCAATGAGGGGCCACCGCAGTGAGAAGCCCGCTCACCCCCACGAGGGAAAAGCCCGCCTGGCAACAAAGGCCCAGCACAGCCAAAACCAAGTAAAGATAAAATTAGCTTTAAAAAAAGCTTGAAATGGTGAATAAACAAGCAAACAACCAAGGGAGCTCTTGTTTATGCAGTTACTCTGGAACCCAGTCTCATCCTGTCTTCTACTGATGTCCTTAAGATCATCCCAGCATCATGCCAGCAGATGGAGAAAGAAAGCTGTCCCGCAAGGACGTGCATCCCCTTTCTTAACTGCCTGGGCACAGAAGTGGCGCCTCACTTCTACTCACAGTGCATTTAGGAGTGCTGGTCACACAGTTCTCCCTAGATGCGGTATGTCCAGGAGAAAAAGGAAGTGAGGTCTGGAGTATACATGGCTAGTCTTTACCACAGACCCATTCTGTCTTTCAGTTCAGTTCAGTCGCTCAGTCGTGTCCAACTATTTACAGCCCTATGAATTGTAGCACGCCAGGCCTCCCTGTCCATCACCAACTCCCGGAGTTCACTCAGACTCATGTCCATCAAGTCGGTGATGCCATCCAGCCATCTCATCCTCTGTCGTCCCCTTCTCCTGCCCCCAATCCCTCCCAGCATCAGAGTCTTTTCCAATGAGTCAACTCTTCACATGAGGATGCCAAAGTACTGGAGTTTCAGCTTTAGCATCATTCCTTCCAAAGAACACCCAGGGCTGATATTTAGAATGGACTGGTTGGATCTCCTTGCAGTCCAAGGGACTCTCAAGAGTCTTCTCCAACACCACAGTTCAAAAGCATCAATTCTTCAGTGCTCGGCCTTCTTCACAGTCCAAATTTCGCATCCATACATGACCACTGGAAAAACCATAGGCTTGACTAGACAGACGGACCTTTGTTGGCAAAGTAATGTCTCTGCTTTTGAATATGCTGTCTAGGTTGGTCATAACTTTTCTGCCAAGGAGTAAGTGTCTTTTAATTTCACGGCTGCAATCCCCATCTGCAGTGATTTTGGAGCCCCCCAAAATAAAGTCTGCCACTGTGTGCACTGTTTCTCCATCTATTTCCCATGAAGTGATGGGACCAGGTGCCATGATCTTTGTTTTCTGAATGTTGAGCTTTAAGCCAAGTTTTTCACTCTCCTCTTTCACTTTCATCAAGAGGCTTTTGAGTTTCTCTTCACTTTCTGCCCTAACGGTGGTGTCATCTGCATATCTGAGGTTATTGATATTTCTTCCAGCAATCTTAATTCCAGCTTATGCTTCTTCCAGCCCAGCGTTTCTCATGATGTACTCTGCATATGAGTTAAATAAGCAGGGTGACAATATACAGCCTTGACATACTCCTTTTCCTATTTGGAACCAGTCTGTTGTTCCATGTCCAGTTCTAACTGTTGCTGCCTGACCTGCATATAGGTTTCTCAAGAGGCAGGTCAGGTGGTCTGGTATTCCCATCTCTTTCAGAATTTTCACAGTTTATTGTGATCCACACAGTCAGAGACTTTGGCATAGTCAATAAAACAGAAATAGATGTTTTTCTGGAATTCTCTTGCTTTTTCCATGATCCAGCGGATGTTGGCAATTTGATCTCTGGTTCCTCTGCCTTTTCTAAAACCAGCTTGAACATCTGTCTTTAGAGTATATTCCTTTTAGCCCTGTCTTTGGTCTCCTGATTGGGCATAATTCTCTTTTAAATCATCTTTCCATAATTATAAAAGCCACTTTAAAGCCAGTTTCATTCTTGAAAACTCTTCCTAATTTCTACTCAGATGGAATATTTAGTAAGGCCTGTCATATTCCCTACCCCACCCCCCGCCCCCACTTTCGATGTCCATTTCTAAATCCAATCAGTTGCTTTTTGTTGGAGATTGAGGCTAAAAACCTAGGTCCCTGATTGCAGGCCGTAAATTGCAGTTAATTGGTTTTGTCTGAAATGATTTGGATCCTGTATGACTAACAGAAAGGTGTGGAACGCCTCAAACCCCCCAGTCTACAGAAGGCCCTCCCCGTGTGCAACCGCTCACAAAGTCTTTGTTACTCTTCACTGTAGTCTTTACTCTTTGAAGTTATCTTGTTTGTGTTTTTGTCATTTTTATTGTCTGTCTCACTTAACTCACGTGGAACTTATCTTCTAGAAGGTGAGAAAGAACAGTAAACTAGTGGTACTGAAAAGTACCTTTTAGAGGTTTGAAAGGCCTCCTTCAGCTCTCAAATTATATTCAAAGTGCATGGATTATCACTGAATATTAGGTGGAGAGGAATGTTTTAACTTAAAACCAAACAAATGGAATAACCATCTGTTGTATTGATGGGAATGATTGAGAAAGTTTACTTGGAAAAGGTTTATTTTACCAGGGTCACGCTGAGCTGATTGTAGTGTCTTATAGTTTTACACCATATACTTTATGTCACTGTTTCATACTTCTTATCTTCTTTAATCCTCAGTCCGGGAAGCCAGTGCTCCCTGGTTAAGTGCCTTGCTGAAAAGCATCAGGCAGTTTGTGGTAGGGGTAGAATTGGAACCTGGATCTTCTGACTGGAGTTTTCCCCACTACCGCTTGTGCTTGCTAAATCACTTCAGTTGTGTCTGACTCTTTGCGACCCCATGGACTGTAGCCCTCTAGGCTCCTCTGTGCATGGGATTCTCCAGGCAAGAATACTGGAGTGGGGTGCCATGCCCTCCTCCAGGGGATCATCCTGACCCAGGGATTAAACCCGTCTGTCTTGTGTCTCCTGCACTGGCAGGTGAGTTCTTTACCACTAGCGCCACCTGGGAAGCCGGCACTGCTCCTTAGCTGACTGCAGTTATTTCTCTACTGTGACCGTTCTCAGTTTCGATCTTCGTTCGTTTTTTCTCTGTTGGTTTGTATCACATATCTGGCTCCCTTGGGCACCCAAATCGTTTCCGTTCGTGGCCTTCCTGACGCTCTGATTCTGTTCCAGAGAGAAGTGGAGATCCTGATGTTTCTCAGCGCCATCGTGATGATGAAGAATCGCAGGTCCAGTAAGTGGGGTTTCCCGCGGTTCGGACCGACGACCTCCGGAGTCTTCCTCTCATGTTGTGAGAGGGGCATAACTTGGTGAACTTGTCCCTCATTCTGTCCCAAGGCTGAATTTGACCTTAGACTTTTATCCTCTCCCCCTCTCCCGTTTTCAAAGTACTCCAAGGAGAGGGACAAATAATAGGACATGGGAGCACACGGCCTGGCCTGACCTCTGATACCTTTGTGTTTCAGTCACCGTGGAACAGCATATAGGCAACATCTTCATGTTCAGTAAGGTGGCCAATGCGATTCTTTTCTTCCGCCTGGATATTCGTATGGGCCTTCTTTACATCACACTCTGCATAGGTAAGCAGACTGTAAGACTTGGTTGTGGGAACCAAATTTCACCACCACACCAGTTCCTCCATTCCTGTCTTCCATAGCTTATACCTAATTAATTGTGTGAGGCTCAGATGATGAGAACCTACAGAGATTGTATTTTAAGAGGAAGAGAATGTGTCTATGTCTACAAAATGTACTCTTTGGTACTTGAAATCTTTGGGTTGGTTTGAAAGTAAATCCCCTACTCAAGCCCTTATACGTTTCCTGTGTTGACTTAAAATGCGCAACATGAGAGCTGCAAGTTAAGTTTTAATTGGGGCAAAATGAGGGCTGCAGGCTGGGAGACAGCACCTTAGTTAGCTCTGAGAAACTGTTCCAGAGAGGCGGGGGGAAAGGACAGCATATGTGTGATTTTGGTGAAGGGGGAGCACATGCAGTCAGCCTGTGTTTTTTACAGAAGGTGTGTGCTAGAGTCATGAAGCTTTCTGCCAGTCACGAGAAACTGCTGTCACCGTGAAGGGTCTTAGTGCTTTTCTAGATGTGAGGAGATACACGAGTTGGGCTCATAAAATCGGCTCCTGAGAATATTTAACTATCGGAAGACCTGTCTTGCCAGTTTTTCCCTGAGCACAGGGCGCCTCGTTTCTGCTCTGCACCCTGAGCTCCTTCAGGGGGTGTTGAAGGTTGGCAGCTGCGGGCGCACGTGACTTAATCCTTACAGAGGTGGATGGCAAGTGCCGCTTGGCAGTTAACACCCGTGACATCCTTTTTCTGTGTTTAGTGTTCCTGATGACGTGCAAACCCCCCCTGTATATGGGCCCTGAATACATCAAGTACTTCAGTGACAAAACCATTGATGTGAGTGCTCTTCTTCCCTGTTCCTTGGGTGCCTTGGGGGTGATTTTGTTGTTGTGCTCACTGCTCAGAGGAACAGCCATTCTTCAGAATTGAAGTCAAGGGCATTGGTTCATTGTGGGCTCCAGAGGAGAATCAAGGGCACCATGGTTCACTGTGGGGTCTACAGAGGTATGGGGAAGCCGAGATGAGGAATTAGGTGCTCAAGTCTGTATGTTCCAGGAACCTGTGTAATCCAGTTCACCGTTTCCTCTCTGTGTGGCAGGAGGAGCTGGAGCGGGACAAGAGGGTCACTTGGATCGTGGAGTTCTTTGCCAACTGGTCTAGTGACTGCCAGTCATTTGCCCCTATCTACGCTGACCTCTCGCTCAAGTGAGTGGGACGGGTGGTAGAAGCTGTCCCGTCCCTCTCGTTGGTTTGGCCTTGGTTTTTGCACACTGCAACCCGAGGCACTCCCGCCCTGCCCTCAGGCATCTGTGCCTCTGCTTCATTGACTCCTTCTCTCTCGTCTTGTGAACCAATACATTCCTCCCAGGTACAACTGTACGGGGCTGAATTTTGGGAAGGTGGACGTTGGACGCTACACTGATGTTAGTACACGGTATGTGAGGGCCTGGCAGGGGCTCCCTTGGGGGGATACACGAAGATGCACTTAAAGAGAACCTCTGGATCCCGCAGGTACAAAGTGAGCACGTCACCCCTCACCAAACAGCTGCCTACCCTGATCCTGTTCCAAGGTGGGAAGGAGGTCATGCGGCGGCCGCAGATCGACAAGAAGGGCCGGGCTGTCTCTTGGACATTCTCGGAGGTGTGTGAGTGGGCAGGTGGTTTGCAGGAGGGTGTAGAACAGGAGGTCACTTTGGAGCCCACCCTGGGTTTGATTCCTAGTTCTGCTACTTGCCCACAAGCTTTGAGAGTGTGGACTATTAGGTCTCATTCATGGATTCACTCAGGGAATTATTCTACCATGTGCCAGACATCTGAGTAGTAGGGAACGATTATTAGTTAAGATTCAGTCTCGGTGGCTCTTGTCCTTATAGTCTATTTCCTTGGCAGTAAATTGGAGAGGGTAACATTTGCTTACAGGTTTTGTTTTGCAGATTACATTAAATAATGTAGCTGTAATTCTTGGCACAGTGACTGGCACATAATAGGTGGATATTAATTGACTTTTTCAGGTACCCCAAAAGAAGAGATCGGGGTTAGATCCCTGTCCTTTGCTTCCTCCCTTCCTAGACTGTGTAAATACAATTGGCCCTTGCACAAACGAGTCAGAACTGTGTCGGTCTGCTCGTGTGGATATTGTTCAATAGTAAAAACTACACTGCAGTGTGCCCCATGTGGTTGGCTGGAGCCGCACACAGGGAGCCACAGATTGGGGGGGACTGTGGTTGTGGAAGGCTGACAATAAGTTATAGGTGGATTTTTGACTGCAAAAGGGTCGGTACCCCAACCACACCCCTGTTCAACGGTCAACTGTACTTCTTCCCAGACACTACTCTCCCTTCCAACTTGAACCTAATACGTGCGTCCTTTTTGCACAGGAGAATGTGATCCGAGAATTCAACTTGAATGAGCTCTATCAGAGGGCCAAGAAGCTGTCAAAGGCTGGAGATAAGATCCCCGAGGAGCAGCCTGTGGCCACGGTGCCCACTGCCATGCCAGATGAGGAGAGCAAGAAGGACAAGTAGGATCTCTGCTTCAGGGCTTCCTCTCCTGTCAGTCCCAGGCACCTCGGAGGCCCTGCCCTTTCTGTAACCACAATCCTCGCCTGAGGCCCGGCCCTTCTATTTATGTTTCCCCTGTCTGGCTATGCCTAGATGGGGAGGGTACTGCTTCTGGTTTTTAGAGGCATCCAGGGCAATGACGGGTACCCTCTAGGAAGGCCCCCACTGTTGCGGCCCACTGTTTCACGGGAGGGAGGGAAAGATCTTGTCTGGCGGAGGGAGAAGGCTTGCCCTCCACGCTGGGCCAGCACACACCACCATGTGCTGCCTGACGTCTCCGTCAGGCTCTGGTCTCATCATTCCTTACGGTGGCACCATGCAGCCTACTTAGACTAGATTAAACCCTAGCATAAACAGGCCAAGGTGCAGAGTTAGTGCTGAGATTTTCCCCTCATGGAATCTTACTCCTTTAGGCCCTTCTGGCTTAGTCTGTGGTCTGCATTTAAAAAAGTATAAGCCTGTGACCGGTCCCAAGGAAAAACCTTTAACCACAGACTTTTCTCTTTGAAGATTACTGAATAATCTACCTATTTTATGAAGATTGGGAGGAAGGGGAATAGAAGTTTGAGACTTCCTTTGTGTGGTGGGCCCTGGACGGCGGCTCAGTTAACCCTCCTGCATCCTCCCCACACCCAGTTGATGGTTTTGCACAATAAACAGACTGAGAATCACTTTTGAGAATCACTTTTGATTGCTCCTTTGTGTGTGATTCATGCATCACAAGTGGAAGTGTTAGTCACTCTTGCGTTAGAATAGCCAGGCAATTGCGGAGGACTCCTCCATGGTCTTCATTTCAAAGGCCACCTGATTAGTTCATCAGATGCTGCACACAGGTCCGCGGGATTGTGGACAGCTGCAGAAGGTTGGGTCTACCCTGTGCTGGTGCTTAGTCACTCGTCATCCTATGGACTAGTCCGCCAGGCTCCTCCGTCCACAGCATTTCCTTGGCAAGAATACTGGAGTGGGTTGCCATTCCCTTTCTCCAGGAGATCTTCCCGACCCAGGAGCACAGCCATGTTTCCTGCATTGGCAAGTGGATTCTTGACCACTTGGCCACCTGGGAAGCCCTTTTGAAGAGGACTGAGGAATCTACATTGTGATGATATGACAGTACAGACCTTAATGAAAGAGAAGGCGGGGATGAGTAGGACTTAAGAAATCCCTGGGCATCTTTTTCAAAACAGACATCGGTAGGCTCGTCAAAATCTCAGGACCTTTGCATGCATTTAAAAATGTTCCTCAAATGGTTTTGATATTTCTAACACCCTACTATCCCACTTGAAAGTCAATGATGTAAACAATATAGTGAATTTACTTAGTATTTATTCATATTAGTTAACGAAGGATCCTGAATGATTACCGACGTTAGATCTAAGCAATTAACTTGGAAGAAGCTCAAAATGAATTGGAGATATAATACTGGCTTGGCTTTAAAGACTAGGAAACAATCCAAGCTTCAAATCAAAACCCTGCACCCGTAACAAAGTTTACTTAACGCCAGAGTTAAGCTGTACACTTGGTCTGGGACTGACCCGTGGGTCCCAGGAGCGAAGTTCTGGGTAGCAGTCCTGATGCCGTTCAAGCTGGCGCCGCGGTTACAGGAAAGCCTGCGCGAAGACTTGTTTTCACAGCGACCCGGCCCCCCAGCCAGGTGGTTGGGCCCCGCACCTCCCCGTCCCTGCGCACTGCGCGGCTTCGCCCGAGGCCCCGCCTCCAGACCACGTGTGCGCCCTGCGCCACGCTTGCCGCAGCTTAAAGCGGTTTCGCGTCGGGAGCTGAGTTCTTGGGCTGCGGTTCGGCGCTCGGAGCCCGGCTGGTCTGTGCCCGGTGGCCACGCCTGTGCCCTGTCCCCAGCCGGGCCCCAGGCGCCATGGCGTCCCGCGGGAGAAAGCGGAAGGCCGAGGCGGCGCTGGCCGCTGCGGCCGAGAAGCGGGAGAAGCCGGCCGGCGGCCAGGAGAGGGAAGTGGAGGGGCCTAGCGTCGTCATCGAGCACTGGTGAGCGGCCCGGGGCGCGACGGGGCGCGAGGGCGCGGGCGCCGCATGCCGGGGCCCGGCTCTGACCTCGCTCCTCTTTCCGCAGCACGAGCTGACGAGTCTACGGGCGCAACGCCGCGGCCCTGAGCCAGGCGCTGCGCCTGCAGGCCCCCGAGCTGGCGGTGAAGGTGAACCCCGCCAGGCCGCGGAGGGGCAGCTTCGAGGTGACGCTGCTGCGCGCCGACGGCAGCAGTGAGTGCGGGCCGGGCGCGGGGGCCGGACAGCGCGGGCCTCCAGACCGCCGCCTCCCGGTGGCTTCGGGCAACGGCTGCAGGGTTCCAGAGCCGTTGCGCTTCACGTGGCCTTTCTTCCCAGGCGCGGAGCTCTGGACGGGTCTTAAGAAGGGGCCCCCACGCAAACTCAAGTTTCCGGAGCCTCACGTGGTGCTGGAGGAGCTGAAGAAGTACCTTTCGTAGGGAGGTGGGGCAGAAGGCGTCTCGCTGAGGTTCGAGATGGCGAAGGGGGGGCGTGGGCTGATCTTGGTCCGGCTGCTGGCGAAGCAGCCCTTCCTGTTAAAGCCCCGATTTCACACAGGACCTACATCTCCATAACTCGCTTCTGCTCTCGAGATTTCCTCTAGTGGGAATACCTCGTCCTCTTTTTCCTGGTGGAAAAACTGAAGTCGCCCCACCTCCCCCCCTAAAATTTCCTATTCACTTTGCCCTTTGCTACAACCTTCCTGTTTCATTCCAGTGTCTCTTAAGTCGTGGAATGCCGTTGGTAATGTAAATGTCTATGAGAATGCAAATTGTGTCCTTAGAGGATGCAGAAAACTGTGTCCCTTGGAGTATGGGCTGATTTTCCGTTTTGAAAACAGCAGCTCACTTTTCTGTAAATCCCACGGACGCCCTCACTTATGTGTATGTTGATTCTCCCTGGCCACATCTCTGTGTAGTTTCAGGTATGCCTGCTGCCCTCTGTGTTACCAGTATGTGCTGCCAGCCCTGCACGGTGGTGCTGGCACTCCTGGTCGCAGAATCCGACCCTGTCTTTGTCCGAGTGCTGCACACAGGGCTTTTGCATGTTGTCAGGCACTTGATGTTGAGTGAGATGGGGGCAGTGTGTGTGTACAGCCCTTGAACTCTCTTTGTTCAGTGGTGGAGGGCTGGCTAGGATTACCTGGATCCCTTCTCTAACTCTTTTCTCCTTTTCACAGCCTCTGTCCCTGGTGATCCTGGAGCATTTATGACGGGACATGGCCAAACTTCAGTCATGTCCCCGAAGCTGTGGTTTCCTCCCCTCCAGAAACGATGGTTCAGTTGTGAGGCAGTCCTCTAGTAAGACATTGAAAAGTTCTTGGATTTGGTTTAATAAAAATTAAAGGATTTGGGTTGACATAAAGCCTGAGTCAAGAAGTAAATTTATTAATATGGGAAGGGGCGCCCTCAGCCAGCCTTATGGGATTGGTCCTCATGTTCTTCATAGCCTGAGGTCACCAATTAACTTGGGTCTCCTATCGTCCCTTATTAGAGCATGAGAAATACTTGTAAAAACTATGGGGGAAAAGGAAATAAAAGGAACTATTTTTCTCACCTCACTTCTCAGAAGTGATGGTGCAGGACACCTTCCCAGCCCCGTGGAGCTTTTGGCTACACGTCCCATGCCGGCAGTGACTAAGCCATGCACACCAGGTACTAGTGATCAGATGCCTGCTGCTCGCGGAGACTGGCTTTGCTGTCACCTATGACCCACTAGAGTTGGCGACCACACGGTTTATTGTTTCGCTTGTCACTAACTGGAAGACAAGATTATAGTAGTAGTAAGGGGATTCAAGTTCATAATTTTCTACCTATCAAATGACTTCTGCCTGGCTCCAAAAGCCTGCAGAGGGAAGGAGAGCTACGGGTATGCCTGCCTTTGGTGCTAAGAGGACAGGGACGTATGCGGGCCTGTCGGTGACCTTCTCTTAGCCAGCATGTCCCACCCTCCCAGTCCCTGTGGCCTGCCCTCCCCACTCTGCTACTATGTTAGTATATCTACCTCTGTTTCTGACTCTGAGGAGGGGTCAGGCCACACGCAGAGAATACTCGTGGGTAGACTCCCCTCTGACAGTGAGCCTACATCAATCTCCTCTTCAGGGCTGGCAGGAAGTGGACCCGCCCACTCAGAGTTGCCAGATCCCTCCTTGCCTGCCTCTGGAGCTGGGTATAATACCTCATCCGTTGATAGGGACACTTCCAGGCCAGCGTCTACCCAGTTTGAACAGGGAGGCGAGAGGTCTCCATAGGACCTTTGGGGAGGGTCAAGGGAGTCCATGTGGAGAAGTTTGTCTCTCTGATCTTCCAGTGGCTGAGAGCTGCTAATTTCCAGGTCTGGAGTCCAAGAGCCTCCCACTGAAAACACCTCCCCCTCACTTACCTCGGAGGGCATGACAAGGGGGCTGAAGGGCTCAGCTGGCTCTTTGTTCTCAGAGGGCAGGTCTAGGGGGCTGAAGGGCTCAGCTGGCCCTTTGTTCTCACCAAGAGGTTCCTTTTCCAGTCCTGCGAGCTCCCTGGGCCAGAGCTCCACGTCCGGCAAACACCATTCTTCCCCTTCAATCCAGGTCTTGCCTGTTTCTGTCAGGTGGTAACTCGGGGTCCTGCAGCCTTCAGCCTGGGGACTCTCCAGAGACTCCATGGGTGGCTCGATGTCGGAGCCGCAGAGCATGAAATCCAGGATCTCCTCCAGCTCGCTGGTGGCGGCAGCACTGGTGATACGGTACTCCTCAGCTTCGCAGGGCTGCCCGAGCACGGCTGGGCTGAACGTGTAGGACTCTCTGCAGTCCATGTCCAGTCCAGGTTCCTTCCCTACCAGCTCTGGGCTGGACCCAAACTCGGACTTCTCCACTGGGTGGTCTGGGGAGCGGCCCGCAGAGAGCAAAATGTCTTGTAGCCTGGAGCACACGGGCGAGTCCTCACACAGGTTTGTTCTCACGGACGACAGGTCCAGCTCCTTACCTGAGGATGGCTGTGTCCCCAGAAGCTCTCCTGAGTCTCTGAGTTCTGGGATTTGAGGGCTATCTTGAGAGATTCTGAGGGGAGGCTCCTGAACGACCTCCCAGCAGGTCCCGTTGACAATCTTGCGAAGCTTCACTCTCCCAACCTGCCCCTCCTCTGCAGAGTCCGGGTGCAGGGCCCTGGCTTCGGGGCTCCTCTTCTTGTTCCCACCCGTCTTCCCAAGACCCGATGCGCTTGGGCTGCTCCCGAGGGCACTGGCTCGCCCTGTTTTCTGCTTGTCCTCGGGTGCTTCTTTATCTGTACTCTTCTGCCGCCACAGACGCCGGCCAGGGGCTGTGGGCACTGAGCTGGCTCCACTGAGGAGGCTGGCAGGCTTGGATGTACAGACATCGGGAGATGGCTTTGAGCGGCTCAGCTTGATCTTCCTGGGTAGGAGTCGCTCGTCGACGGAGGGGTACAAGCTGGGTGGGGAGAGTGCGATAGGACCGAGGGCGCGGTCACTCCTGTTCTCTTTAGGTCCCTGACCGTGGCTCGATGGTGAAGCAACTGTTTCTTGTGGAGCTGGGCAGGCCCTGCCCTTCCTCTTGAGTAGGAGAGTGCCAGATGAGTTCTCCGGGTTCTGTCGGGGGTTCTTCTCCAGGGGGGCCTCCTCCTTCCCCGAGGACTTCAGTCTCGCTGCCCCCAGAGGACCGGGCGCCTGGGTGACAGGCAGGGGGGCTCGAGGTCGGCGGCTGGAAGCCACCACCCTGGCAGAGATTGGCGCGGGGCTGGGAGGTTGCAGGCACTCCCTGTTCAGCCTTCGACCCTGAGGGGCCTTCACCAGCTTCCCACCCTCTAGCTGGAGGGATTCGAGCTCAGACACACGGAGCTGGCGGGCTGCGGAAAGCACGTCCTGGGCTTCTTCCCCAGATAATTCCATCTCGGAGGTGTACAGGAAGTCCACCAGCTTCCGCAGGGTCCCGATCTTCAGGCCCCCCAGCTCAAGCACCACCTTCCGACCCTGGGCTGGCTTCTCCCGCTCCAGGCGCTCTGTGAAGAAGGGGCTGCAGGCTGACAGGATGCAGCAATGGGCTGGGACTGCCTCACCTGGAGGGAAACCCAAGTATTTATCTCAGGCCGACTGGCACGCTCGTGGGTTAAACAGACACTGTACCTGAATGTACCATCCCGTCTGTTTCCCTCATGGAGGTTCAAGTAGAAAAAATCTGTTTCTTCTGCCTACCTGTAACATTCTGCCATTACCCAGCTAGCTCAGGTTTTACCCTTACAGGCTTAGTCTAGACTTTCAGAAAGCCTTCTGCAGCCCTCCTCTGCCGTCCCGGCTGGGTTAGCTGCACTGTACCTATCACAGCATCCAGCCTTCTGCACTGGAATTGTCCATCCCCTTCACTAAACGTCTAAGTTCCAAGGACAGGGACTGTCTGTCTGACTCACTGAAGAATACCCAGTACTTGACACAAAGTAGGGGATCAAACACTTGCTGAATAAATGTTTTTGACTCCCCCAAGAGTTTAAAAATTTGTACAGAAGCTGCTTGCGATCTAATCAAAAGATCATGAGCTTTGGATGTGGATAATCAGGATAATCAGGGAAGCTTGCTTCCCTGGTGGCTCAGACAGTAAGAAATCTGCCTGCAACGCAGGAGACCCAGGTTCCATCCCTGGGTCGGGAACATCCCCTCGAGGAGGGCATGGCTACCCACTCCAGGATTCTTGCTTGGAGAGTTCCATGAACAGAGGAGCCTGATGGGCTACAGTCCATGGGGTGGCAGAGAGTCAGGCACGACTGAGTAACTTTTCGCTTTCCAGTCAGGGCTCAGTTCTCCTGAGATCTCACCACTGCCTGGTCTCCACTGTCCTGAGCCACCTTCTCATTTTATGGGCACTTCCGGAGGAATCTGTCCCTCTCCCGTGGCTTCCATTAGCAAAAGCTTGCTGATGATGCTCAGATCCAACCCTGCCCAGATACCTCTTCTGAAATACTAAGCATGCCACATCCTGCAAAACAATATGGATGTCCCACAAGTACCTCCAATGCAACCTTTCTAGAAAGTAAACTCACCATTCCCCACCCTTCAAAACTTCCCGATTTTTACTTCAAAATAAGATAACACATTCACCCAATGGCCCAGGCCTGAACACTGGAAGTCATATTTGATTCTTCCTTTTCTCTTACCTACTGCATCTAATCAAATATTAAGTTTTCTTTAAAAAAAAAACACTAATAACTCTTGAGTCCTTATTATGTGCCCCGCACCTAAGGCTCTTACCAGAATTAATCTTCACTGCAACCTTGTGAGGTAGTTGTTATTACAGATGAGTAAACTGTGGCATAGTGTAGTAATGTGCAAAATTACAGTTAGACGCTTACTCCTTAGAAGCAAAGTTATGACCAACCTAGACAGCATATTAAAAAGCAGAGACACTATTTTATCAACAAAGGTCCATCTAGTCAAGGCTATGGTTTTTCCAGTAGTCATGTATGGATGTGAGAGTTGGACTGCAAAGAAAGCTGAGTCGAAGAATTGATGGTTTTGGTGGTGTTTAGGTGGTGTTGGAGAAGACTCTTGAGAGTCCCTTAGACTGCAAGGAGATCCAACCAGTCCATCTTAAAGGAGATCAGTCCTGAGTGTTCACTGGAAGGACTGATGTTGAAGCTGAGACTCTAATACTTTGGCCACCTGATGTGAAGAGCTGACTCATTTGAAGAGACCCTGATGCTGGGAAAAATTGAGGGACAATAGAGGATGAGATGGTTGGATGGCATCACTGACTCAATGGACATGAGTTTGGGTGGACTCCGGGAGTTGGTAATAGACAGGGAGGCCTGGCATGCTGCGGTTCATGGGGTCGCAGAGTCAGATATGACTGAGTGACTGAAGGAGCAGGGACAAGATTTCAACCCAAGGCTACCTTAGTCTATGTTCTTAACTACAGCAAGTTTTGTAAATTCTTTTTGTTGCTGTTGTTCAGTTGCTAATTTGTGTCTGACTCTCTTCCATCCCACGGACCGCAGCACACCAGGCTTCCCTGTCCTTCACTACCTCCTGGAGCTTGCTCAAACCCATGTCCATTGAGTCAGTGATGCCATCCAGCCATCTCATCCTCTGGTCCCCTTCTCCTCCTGCCCTCAATCTTTCCCAGCATCAGGGTCTTTTCCAGTGAGTCAGCTCTTCTCATCAGGTGGCCAAAGTATTGGAGTTTCAGCTTCAGCATCAGTTCTTCCAATGAATTCAGGGTTGATCTCCTTTAGCACTCACTGGTTTGGTCTCCCTGATGTCCAAGGGACTCTCAAGAGTCTTCTCCAGCACCACAATTTGAAAGCATCAATTCTTCGGTACTCTGCCTTCTTTATGGTCCAACTTTCACATCCATATACCTCTTTAATACTTCTCTTTAATAGCTCATAAACCATATATTTCTTTCTATTCTCAATGCCTTAGTTCAGACCACAATTCCCTTTCTCCTGGATCCCCAAACAGCCCCTATCTGGACTCAATAACAATCTAATAATTCCCCTCATTGCAGCCTGAGTGCTATTTCTAAACCAGTTATGACCTTCTTTAAAATCTACAAGTATAATTCCAGTGTTCTGAGGACAAGACCAACTTCCTTGGTATAACACTTCAGACCTGCTAATTTCTCTAGCAACAGCTCTGATCAGTACACTTCTTATAGTCTGTGCTCTAACCATAATGAACCACTTGCAAACCTCTGGTCCATACCTCTAAATCTCAGTACACGCTGTTTTCTCTATCTGGGAAAATCCTTCCCCACTTCTTCCTATGTCTATTTGTCCTTCACAACTCATCTAAGAGGTTATTTCCTCCAAGAAAATCTCCCTAACCCCCATCTCCCAACCTCCTCAGGTCTGTGAAGTAGGTGCCTCTTTTGCGCTCCTGTATCAGCCTGTATCTACCCCAATGTTATTTATTACACAGCCCAGTTATCTGAATGCACTGGTTACTGGAATATCTCCCCCTTATATGGTTTCCTTGCAAGGATGGGCTTTATCTTCATATATACTATGTGCCCATGCTAGTACATTATACTTTTTTGGTTTACTTTGAATAAAGGAATGAAACGCCACTCTTACTAAGAGAACCAACAGACAAGTCACTTAAATCACTGTCTCAATTCGCACATCTGTAGAACTGGAACCATACAACAATATTCTTTATCTCACAAGGCTGTCGTAAAAATCAAGATGAGAAACTAAACTATACTATATGTACTTGGTAAACTGGAGAGTGTTACACAATGTTGGTATGAAGAAAGTGAACTACCAAGAGACGAAGTTACTTGCTTGGCAAGACAATAGGAAAACAGGGTTTCCCTGGTGGCTCAGTGGTAAAGAATTTGCCAGCCAACGCAAGAGACACAGGTTCAGTCCCTGGTCTGAGAGGATCCCACATGCCGAGAAGCAAGTAAGCCATACTATTAAGCCTGTGCTCTAGAGCCCCGGGACCCATCTACTGAAGCCCGTGCCCTCTAGAGCCCATGCGCCGCGACAAGAGAAGCCACTGCAACGAGCAGCCTGCGCACTGCAATGAAGAGTCCCCACTCACAACTAGAGAAAAGCTGGCGCCGAAATAAAGACCCAGCGCAGCCCAAAATAATAAATGAAAAAGAAAGCAGAAAAGTACATAATAGGACCATCTAATACTTACATTCTGCTTAGTACAACATTAAGAGTACCTTTCTAAGTGTCTTACGTATGTCAAACTCAGCCTTCACAATCATCCCACTACCATATCCACATTTTATAGAATTTCTACACTTATGGAGCTTTATAATTAGCTCATTTTTTTAAAGAGGAGTATAATCTCACTTTCACTTTTGAGAAATGTACCCGTCCTAGAGAAAGCTCTTTACCAAATAGGACTCAAAGGCAATCATTACACACTTTCCTGGTTTTGTCCTTTACTGCCTGGCCCTAAAATCATTTTCTCTTAGTCTATGGTGAGTTTTCAATTGAGTCCCTACTAGTCTCTTACCTTCTGCCTGCAGAAGGACATCACAGAACACACCACTCTGTTGCTGGTGATAAAGCTGCAGGAAAGCTAACCGGAGGAACCGGGGATTCCTGTACAGGATTTTGGGACTGGCAGGAGAGCACATGTTGGTCTCTTAACAATCTTTCTGGGTTTTCATGGATCAGATTCCTGTGGGTGAGATAACACCTTTCAGAGGCATGGTTATACCTAGTTTTTTTCTTTTTATGTTTAAAATGACAGGGAAATTTTGAAAGTAAGAGACAAAAGCATGAATTGAGGAACCATAAATCCAGGGATTGTGCCCCCAAGTGTATCTTAAGAATATCCTAGTGGTTATAGGTGGGAGCTCATTGATAGTCTTAGATTTGAATCTCAGCTGTTTTATTTATTAGCTGAGCTATATAATTTCAGGCAAATGATCTAACTTCTCTGACTCTTACTTTTCTGATCTAGCTAGGAAATGGAAGTATAACAGTTCTGTACTAACCTCATAAGGCTGTTTGAGAGATTTAATGAGTCAATTTCCACCAAACTGCTTAGCACTGTGAGTGCCTGGCACGGAACTAGCACTACAAAAATGGAATTTTTGTTATCCTTAAACCTTCCTCATTCATATTAGCAGGGACTCAATTCCTATGGTGCTGACTACTCATATTCTTCCTGAGCATCACATTTCTGAGTTTCATGGGTGTACTTCCCACATTTAACACATTTTAACAAAACACTTCTTGAGTATTAAGTGATCTCTAAGAAGTCATACACGCCTATTTTCTCCAAGCTCACTCTATCACACTAACCAGCAGAGGGTGCACAGCAAAGAAGAGAAGCTGCTGGGCTTGATGAGAAGGTCTCCAACCGAAATTAGAAGACTGCCACCCTTGGTTCAGATGTTCTTGTCCAAAGGAAGCTTGTTTCCGCCTGGAAATTAGCACAGAATTTAGCCTTTAGGTTTGTCAATCCGGTTAACTATCTGGCTAACACTGAAGCAAGGATGATTATGCTAGATTCTACCCCTTCCCAACACAAGCTGGGTATTCGGACTTCCGGCTTACCACGTTTCCAGTTTTCTGCACCGAGATCCCCACACGCTGCACAGGTGGCGTTCCTTTCCTGGCATGCAGGTTCACGTCAAACTATCGGTAAAGAAAAGAGTGGAAAAGGTTAATTAAGAAACCGTAGGTTCCATTCCATCCTAGCCAGAGAGCGGTTGCAAGGGCCCAAACGTAGGCCCTGGGGGAAGACTTCCCGACCCACCAGCACTGGGCCTCACCCCCAGACCCAACCTGGAATAGCTCTGCGGGAGGAGATGCTCCTGCGGTCGTCTCGGTGCTTGGGTCCTCGATCCAGCCTGCCTTGCTTCCTCCCACACTCCAGCCTGGCGCAGGGAGGCTTAGCAAAGCTGCACAACGTCCCGAGGTCTCCTTCCCTGTCTAACACCAAAGGAATCGGGGTTGGCGGAGCGGGGAACGCAGGGCTTCAGGGAAGGCCCTGCAAAGTGGGGCGCTCCACCAGCTCCGGGCGCCCGGGGCCCAACTCCTTTGAAGAGAGACCTCTAGGCGCGAAGGTTTCTGGGAATGGAGCGTGGGGGTCCCAGAGGCCCGAATCCAAGGCTCGCCTTCACTGTCGCCTCCGGTCGCAAGGGCTTTGCAGCCGCCCCCCGAGTGCCCTCGTCCTGCCGCGGGCCCCGGCACACGCGTGCACCAGCATGGGGGGGTGACAGCAAAAGCCTGAGGCCACGCAGCCAGCACCACACACCTCGCGCCGCCGTCCTCGCGCCCCACACGCACGCACGCACGACGCGGACCCGACGTGCTTCCTCCTCCCCCAGCCTCGCAGCTGGACGCCGGGCGAATACGTCATCCCGCATTGTCCAAGGCCCCTCAGACAGCCAATCACAGGGCGAGGGGCGCTTTGGGCGGGAAGCTAAGTCTCGAGGGACTTGGGGGCTGGGGGCAAGAGGGCTCCCACGGCGAGAGACAGGGGGAGGGGCCCGCCGGGGAGGGATTCTGTAGGAGCAGGCCTCATCCTGGGCACCCGATGAAAACAAACGGAAAAGAGGCTCCAAGGAGGTGGGAGGACATCTCTGGCTTCCCGTGGAGGAGGCTGCTAATGGCCTCGGTCCTGCTAAGAGCGCCCCAGGCGTAGTGGAGGCGAAGGCTCACGGGGGGCGCCGGGCGCACCAGGTCCCACAGGTCTCACACTAGGTGGCTCCTGAGGCCAGGAATGTTCTGGAACAAGATGCCTGGGCTAACTCCTGATTTCAGGTTTGTCATTAGACTCCACCCCAGGCCCACATCTGGGAGACCTGATAAGCCGAGGCGGGGGGCAGAACTCTCCATCTGGAGGGATCTCGAGTGTTGAGGTCTTTAGCACACTTCCTGGTCGGAAACAAGCTGTTTTCAGCGATGAGATCAAAAATTAAATGATCTTGAGATCACACATTCTGAGAGCACGCCAAGCCGCGTCGGAACCGCACAGCAGTTCTCTGCCCCGTGCGTGTTAGGACCTGGGGCCTGGCTTCAGGTAGCTGTCCGGTGTCGTCCTGCGCTGGACGGAGCCTGCCAAATCCAGCGCCCCTGGGGACAAAGTGTGGTGCGGTCACGCGGCCGGAGGCAGGAAGGACGGCACCTGAGAGACGGGGAACCTGTGCAGGGACAAAGCGGAGGAGGGTGACTAGTACTGGGCGCTCAAGTGTATCTTGATTGCTAGTTTACATCTTTTCAAAAGGATCTGAGGTGCTTGATTGAAATATGGGGCGGGGCATGGATTGCCAAGTCAGGTAATATTTTCCCTAGTTTGAGCTCCCGGCCCTTGAGATGGCGAAAGAAACAAGGAACGGAACGACATTTGGGGTTGCTGTCAGACTTTGAAGAGGTAGCAGTTCGTCAAAGGACATAAAACTGAGCAGAAGGAGGACGGATTTTTAGATGCTGCCAGCGCGTCACACATGCACGCACGCGCGCACACACACACGCATACACACACACACACACGCATACACACACACGAAAGCAAGCAAGGGAAAAGGACGGAACAATACTTGTTTGCAGCATCTGTTACGGTGGAAATGGAGCCTTGACTCGGCAGATGCGGTGCCATCGTAGGTGATTCTATGGCGTTTGTCAAGAAAACAGAAATATTGTTATCAGGATTAGACTAATTTTCAAGAGGTAGAGAGGACTCACTTCTTTTGTTTGTTTTAAATGCAACAACAGTTTAGTTAAATCTTGTGTTAGTCAATTTTATAAAGGGAATGAAAAATGGCCATCCTACCCAAGGCTTCAAAAATGGCAAACTTAGGATGGTAATGTGTTGCCATCAGAGCAGAGAAAGAAGTAAAAAATGTTTTGTTTTCCTTTGTATGGGTAGCCAGTGTTTTTTTTTTTTTTTTTTTTTTGGAGTTGGATTTTTAAAAATTTCTTCTCCTTGGTATTTATAGTTTTAGGCTGTTTTAGAAGTAAAGTCATCACAGCACAATGCTCTGCCCTATATAATAATTTTAACGTTTCTTTTTAAAGTACAGTTTTATTTCATAGTTCAGTTTATGATATCTTTTCTTTGTGTGTATGTGATGATGGTTGTGGGTGGAGAAGTTAAACTCAGAGTTGTAAAAATGAGTACTGAATGTAGTCTTCCATGCGTTAACAACAAAATGAAAAACAGAAAGAAAAAAGGCAAGGGGAAAAAAAGAAAAACAACCCTTTTTCTCTGAACACATCCATTGATTTCTCTCCATTTTTACTGCTACGACTGTAGTCCGCTCCATATCACTGCAACTTGACTTTCAAACTAATTTCCTTGCTTTCACTCTTCCCTCTAGTTTAATCCATTTGTCGCATAAGCAGCCACACCTTTTCAAAATGTTGATTGGATTATGTCATTCTGCAGTTTAAAATTTCCACAGGCTTTCTTTCACCTAGAATAAAATCAAAACTCCTTTCTCTAACCTATAGATGCCTTTATACTCTGATTCCCACCTCCACCTCCCTCATTTCCAACATGTTCTGCTGGATCCAGTATATTTCAGCCCCACACTTTAGGGCTTTGGCATTAGTAGTTACCATTGTTCATATTTTCTCAAGGTTGGCTGCTTCTTACCATTCAGATTTCTCCTTAAATGTCACTTGTCCAGAGAGTTTGTCCCTGACATCCAATCTAGAGCAAGCCACAAGTCCTTCTCATCAGTCTGTCTCATCTCTGCATAGTGTTCCAGCTGGCATCTTATTTGCTAACCTTCTGCAATTTCCCCTGACCCAGGTAGAATGCAGACTTATTGAGAGCAGGGTACTTGTCTGTCTCCTTATCCTTGACCTCTAGAAGAGTGCATGAACAGTAGGTGTCCAGAATAACCCAAAAGGAACAAGTCTTTTTATTTTATTTTCTATTCACTGAGTATAAACAGTTTTTCTCTCACTGAGTGTTAATCCTTATGATTCTTTATTTGAAGATGGCTGTTTCAGATAAATTTAACAACTTTTCATCACTGAGTTAACTGTTTAAATTTGTATATAATTTTTTTAAAATTTATTTTTTATTGAAAGATAATTGCTTTGCAGAATTTTGCTGTTTTCTGTCAAACATCAAAAATTTGTATATAATTTTATTTTGAATGTTATCTACAAATTCATTAATGTTAAATGACTTGTCCAGGATTATTTAACTAGTAAGACAGCAGACTTCATTATTTGTGTGTTGCTAAATATGATATAGAAGGCTGAGCTCTGGGGATACACTAGAAAGATAATTTTTATGCCTTCATGGAGCTTATCTTCTGGTGGGGGAGACAGGAAAACACACAGACACATACGAATGAAGGAAGGAAGGAAGTCAAAATATTTGCAATCTGTTAGTGATGGTCTGAAGGAAATGAGACTAATCCATCTCTAGAAAATCATAGCTTATTCTATATAATAGCTCTCATCTAGGAACCAGTGAATCAACAAACTGGTTGATTTCTGGTGTTTTCCTTTGACAATCATCTTTGGCTTTTAAACTTGCTACACAGGACTAGGAACAGATGGAAAGTAGAGGTAAAAGAGGGAGAAGGCAATGGCACCCCACTCCAGTACTCTTGCCTGGAAAATTCCATGGACGGAGGAGCCTGGTGGGCTGCAGTCCATGGGGTGGCTAAGAGTCGGCACGACTAAGCAACTTCACTTTCACTTTTCACTTTCATGCATTGGAGAAGGAAATGGCAGCCCACTCCAGTGTTCTTGCCTGGAGAATCCCAGGGACGGGGGAGCCGGATGGGCTGCCGTTTATGGGGTCGCACAGAGTCAGACACGACTGAAGCGACTTAGCAGCAGCAGCAGCAGAGGTAAAAGATGTGATAAGGTAATTGGAAAAGATTCTTAGGCAATGAGAGTTAAAGGCTGTTTGTTTCTTTGTCAAATGTATTCATTTCCCGTTCTAGTTTGTTTAAAGCCCATCAGACAGGTGCTGTGATGTCTGGTCTTCCAGCACTTGGGAGAGAAGTTCTTTTTGGCCACATTAGACCAAATGAGAGGGTCTATGAGACTGTAGGCCAAATATGAGGGGGTGGATAATGATCAGATAAACCTGATTAGAAGGGCACTTTCATGCTGAGGAGTGGAATTCGTTTAGATAGATAAGGAGGGTCAGATTATGGTTAGTAAATGCTACTTTAATGTATTGGATGAATAAATATGGATCTTGAAAACAGATGAGGAGCTTGGCCTTTATCCTGACCACAGTGTAAGGTAATGGAAATAGCATGGGTTTGGAGTTAGACTGATAAGGGTTTACTCCTTAGCTGGATGAGCTCAGGCAAGTTTCTTAACCTTGCTGAGCGTTGATTTTCTCATCTGTAAAATGGTGGTAATACTGTCTCCATGGTGGTATGTTAGAAGTTAGGGATAATGAGTGCAAAGTCCCTTACATGATGGATGCCTCATCATTGGTTGCTATTTTGGGGCAATGGTGAGCTATTGAAAATTTTTTGCCAGGGTAGATATTGATAATCATAACTTATTGAGTTTACACTGTATGCCATGTATTCTTTTAAGAACTTTATGTGTATTTTAATTCTTTTAACAGTCCTGCGAGAGACATATAGTTATTATCTCCACTTATAGTTACGAGACTGAGTCACAGAGAAATTCTGTAACTCTTCCAGGGTTGCAGCGTGCAGCATGTGTGTGCTGCTTGCTCAGTCGTTTCCGACTCTTTGCGACCCCGTGGACTGTAGCCCGCCCCAGGCTCCTCTGTCCATGGGATTCTCCAGGCAAGAATACTGGAGTGGGTTGCCATTTCCTTCTCCAGGGGATCTTCCTCCACCCAGCGATGGAACCCCTTCTCCTGAGTCTCTTGCGCTGGCAGGCAGACTCTCCGCCACCGCGCCGCCTGGAGAGCCGCAAAGCATGTGGCACATTCCCTTGATGAGCTCAGAGGTTAAAGCGTCTGCTTGGAAGGCAGGAGGCCCGGGTTTGATCCCTGGGTCCCCTGGAGAAGGAACTGGCACCCCACTCCAGTCCTCTTGCCTGGAGAATCCCATGGAGGGAGGAGCCTGGTGGGCTACAGTCCATGGGGTCGCAAAGTCTCAGACACGACTGAGCGACTTCACTTCACTCACTTAGCAGAAACGGTTGAAGCCGGTCAGCCTTACTGCAGAACCTGTGCTCTTTGGCACTGTTTTAAATTATGAAAACTATATGAAGACTCATTTGGTAGCAGTCTTCAGATTTTTAGATTTTTCAGTAAGAAAGAAAGAGGAAATTTTCAGTTCATCATTATCATTTTCATATAGTTAATGACCATAATATAATAGTCTTTGTAAGCATAAAAAATTTTCAGTTTCTGCCCTTCATGGCCTAATAGTCTAAGAACATATTAAAGATGACTCTTAAGAGAAAGAGAATACCTGTTATAACCCTTTATTTAGATCAAGCGTAAAGAGGACGCATGAACTAGACCTTCTTAAGCCCGAACTTCACAAATGAATTGAACTTTCTTGATGTGAGAGTTTCTTTTCCTTACATGTGCTGTTGTCTCCAAATATATCACTTGTTTATGGGCTATCATTTACGATGCCCCTCAAGCCCACGTTATTTTGATTTTGGGCAAATGAGAAGACTGATTTTCAACAGCCTAGTGGATTCAGCCTCCTTCTAGTTGAAAGTACGTATGTGTGTGAAAGTAGCTCAGCTGTGTCCACCTGTTTGAGACCCCATGGATACACAGTCCATGGAATTCTCCAGGCCAGAATACTGGAGTGGGGAGCCGTTCCCTTCTTCAGGGGATCTTCCCAACCCAGGGATCAAACCCAGGTCTCCCGCATTGCAGGCGGATTCCTTACCAGCTGAGCCCCCAGGGAAGCCCAGTTGAAAGTATAGACGCTAAAAATGTTAAGTCGAAGTACTTGTTTTTCTAATTAACTCAAATGCATTTAAACCAAGATAAAATTGAGACTTTACCTCCGATATCCCCACCATCCCCGTCAGCACACCGCAGCCCTGTTTCTAGTGTTTCTTGCTCCTTCCCTTCCTATCTTCCTGTGGGAAAATGGTTTGGGGTAGAAAGCGACAAACCAAATAACAGCAGGCAAATAAAATCAGCTTTTTTTCTTCCCTACCCGGAAAGGAAGGAGGGAGCAAGAACTCCACCATCAAAGAGAACCGTGGTTCTTAGGCATGCCATTCTAGAAAGCCCTTGTTCCTTCAGCCCCCTTCCCCGACTCCTCCCAGCTCTGCAGTAATTCCTTAGAGATTATATAGTCTCCACTTTAAATATAAATATATATATAAAACTTCCCCCTGTCTCTTTTTCTCCTCCTCTTGCTTTTTTTCCCCTGTTTCCTATAATAAAGTTTCCTATTGGATAAAATCAGCTCCCTGATTTATGCCTAGCTCCTATTGGAAGTTCTCAGGGGCTGACATCACTTAGGAAAGCGAGGGGGTAGGGCTGCCAGATCAGTTTGTCACCACCCAGGCTCCCTAGCCTTTGGCTGGGTGCAACTTCCATTTTAGGTGTTGGATCTGAGAGAAAAAAAAAGGGGGAGAGAGAGAAAGAAGAGCAGGAAAGATCCTGAAAGGAGGAAGAGGTGGCGAAAAAGCAACTACCTTGCTGGATTTGTCTTTCTCAGCACGTTGACGGAGCCTTGGTTTTCTCTCTTAAAGAAGTGGTTTTCAGAAGTCCACATTTGAGGTGTGTGCCTTTTTAAAAAATATGTGTATAGACGGGTAAAGCAGGATAAGCCAAGTTGAATTTTTGTCTTATGGTAACCGAGGGAATTTGAAGACGAGAGGGTCTGTTATGCTGACGGGTAACTTTGAAACAATTATTAATTTTTCTTTTTACTTATTTGGGGGAATTTTGGTATTTTATCGTATTTAAAGCAAAGGAAGATATTCAAGACCCAGAAACAAACTTCTAGGTCTAATATAGGGAGATGAATAGATTCAGAGGGGTGAGAGCTGTTGCATAAATTTACATTTTGGTGTGGTCTTTGATTGTATGTGTTTTTTTTCTAGGCTAGGCTAACAAACTTCTGTTTTCAGAGCCCAAACCAAAAGTTGGTTTTTTTTGGCATGTTGTGTGTGGGTTGGGAAAGGAATTTGTCCGGGTCGGAAGCATACAGATGGTTCTTCATATGTTTCAAAACTTTTTTTCTCCCTTTTATCATTAAATTTGTGAAAGTGAAAAGTTGCAGGGAGCTTTTGCAGCTTAAATAGTGATATTTTTCCCCTGGAGAGTTTGAACGGCCCAGATCGGTTTCAGCCCTGCTGTTCCTGGGTGGATCCCTCTTTTACTTTTTCAGGTGTGGTGGGTGGGAGCCTCTTTCGCCTTCTAGACTTTCCCTGCTTTGCCTTGTAAAAGAAAACAAATAGACCCTTGGTAACTAGGTTGCCACCCCCTTCCTTCTAAAACTACCTTTGATGGCAAAGATTTGTGGAGGTGTTGTATGTTCAGTCTGCATATACAATAATGTCTGGTTTGCGTGCTTAAAGGGATGAGGAACCTCTAGCCATGCGCTTTAGCTCACCTGAGTAAAGTCGCACACAAGAGACATTTTCAGCTTTGTGCTCTCTGAAAGAGGCTGGGATTTAAAAAAGGTCAGGCTAAAACACTTAATACAGACCCTAGTGTTTAGGGTGTGTTTGTGAAAGAACAGGGGGAATTCATATTTTTAAACCAATCTGAAAGTTGTTTTTTGGACGTGCATTTTTGACTTGTTTAACTTGCTGTGAAATCAGAAATCTTTTAAGATCTGAAGGCCCATGGCTGTGCTTTCATATCTTATGTTTAATCTTAAGATTTGTTTTTGTTTTGCACATACATTCCTGCAAAAATACTAGATAAGCATATAGCCGGCTCCTTGGTAGCTGAAAACTGGATGTTCCCTTCCTTCTCCCTTTGAAAATGCGAGTCATCTGCAAAATTATAACTGCGATAGACACTGCTCTCATTGTAGCAGGATGGTCCTTAATATGTAAGCTTCTATTAGATTTAAACTGGTATGTATCTATAATAATTCTCTGATTCTGAACCCCCCACCCCACCCCGCCCCTTAATTCTTTTTAGACTAGAACACTTCCTTGAATTTCTTTTCTAGGAGAAGACTATTTCTTGAAAGATGATTTCATTCTTGTGAGGTTGTAGCTTCAGAGGAAACTGAACTTTGTCCCTTCTTTTAATCTAATTTATGCAAGGGCTACAGTAAGATTTTAATGTCTGGATCATCTAATTATAGCAAGTGCAGTTAAAAAGAAAGAGAAAGGACAATGTGTATATTTTGTGGGCTTATATCATTTCCAAATTCTCGAATGCTCCCTTCAGCCTTGACTGCAGCCTAGGGGGGTTTCTTGGTGGATCTTTGGAGGATTGGTCCTGTTGCTGCCAGAGTGTCAGTTTCCCACTCAGCCTTTAGGGGGAGGGATGAGAGTCTGAGCGAGTACAAAGGCAGTTTGAAAATGGGTTCTGGGTGACTGAGTGGTGGTGGTTTGGGTCCAGCTTTACACACTGGGCTTTGTATGGCTGCAGTGAGCATCCTCATTGCAAAGCGTCCAGGACTGTCTCCAGGAACTGCGGCATTGTTGTGACTGGTGTGTGCTATTAGCCTTTTGAATGATAAGATGGAAGGTTCGTCTTTTACCTCACCTCTGCTAGTTCTTCCAGGAAATACAGGAAGAGTGTGAATGAGCAAATCTTTTCTTTTTTGTTTTGCTCCTCATTCTGGTTTGGTGGAGAGAATGACAAGGAAGTGTGAGTTGTGCAGACTTCCCTTGTTTGACTCCTGTGTGCTGTTGGTTTCTTTGTTATAAGACTGAGGTATGGTCTGTGTTCCAGGTGGGGGCCTCCTTTGGGTGTTTAGAGTCTTAATTCCTTTCTTAGGGTTCACTTTTGGAGAGCCAAAGGGGTTAGAACGCGTTCTTTCAGCTAGGATAAAAATGGGGACTGTTGGAAATCTCAAAAAGAAGCTCTGAGTAATTGCAGTTTCAGCCTTGGGTTTATGAGGTAGATGATCTCTAGAGATGAGTGAGAGAGGGTGGATGCAGATAAATTAAGCACAGATCATTCTTCAGTTGGAGTAACAACACGATTGGCTCGGCATAACCCCTCGCCTCCTGTTTCGGCGCTTGGCGCCCCTGCCACTGAGAGCCAGCCCTGCCTCTCCCACCCCCGACCTTGTTTTCTCAGTGAGTGCTAACCATTTTGCATGAACTATTAATTTCCTACAGTAACTTTCTGTCTGTTGTTTTCTGGTTTGTTTTTTGTTTTTTAAGGAATTTGAGCCTCAGAGAAGCTGAGGTTTGCTGAAAATTTCAGTGCTTGTAAGTGACCAAGGATTAAACCCTGTTCTGACTATATAAAGTTAGTGGATTTAACCGCTAAAACACTGCCGTTCTCCAGAGAGAACAGAAACAGAGCCAGAACTAAACTGAGCCCTTGCAAGAGGCAGGAGTGCTTCATCCCGAGGAAGGTCAGTGCTTGCTTAGAGTTCCCGCATGCTCCGAGGAAGAGTGGTAGTGCACGTAAAAAATCCATTTTCCATAAAGCTGTGAGGAGCTAGATATTAACATGATATTATCTCAACCTTTATTACAGGGATCTTTCCATATACACATCATTACTGCCTTGTAATTCTTAAACCTACTGGAAATGCCTCAAACTTTATTTGATTGTCAGTGAAATTTCTTCCAGAGAATTTTCTGACTTGGGTTTGGAATGAATTGCCAATTTGCAGGGAGAGGTTTGTAGCAGGTAGTTCAAACGCTGTTTGTCACACTGTATTACAATTGTCTGTCTGTTTTTTTGTCTTTTCCCCTATATTGACCTGCTTGAGTGTAGATGCTGTCTTATCTCTGTGTCCCCTTAGCACCTGGCTTAGTGTCCGGGGTATATTGAGTGAAGTGAAGTCGCTCAGTCTTGTCCGACTTTGCGACTCCCTGGACTGTAGCCTATCAGGCTCCTCCCTCCATGGGATTCTCCAGGCAAGAGTACTAGAGTGGGTTGCCATTTCCTTCTCCAGGGGATCTTCCCGATCCAGGGATCGAACCTGGGTCTCCCGCGTACCAGGCAGACGCTTTACCCTCTGAGCCACCAGGGAAGTGCTGGTGAAACACTGAGGTGCTCAGTGAATCTGGGTTAAACAAGGCTCTATGAGGATCAGTGAGAGACTGTGGGGAAGGCCGAAAGGAAGTTGAGATGGGAAGAAATTCAACAAAGATTAATAAAATTGCAATGCAATTTTCAAATTTAGTCTGTAGTTTTAACTTTTTATACATTGCCTACCTTCCATTTTTAAATACAGTTTTTAGAAAGAATTGAAGGTTTAAAATTTGAATTTTTCTTTAATCCTGTTTTCTGGGCAAGTAGTACAAATAATAGTGTAAATAGTAAGGATCCTAGTCAATTCATTTCAAATTATAGGCAGCTGTTAACTTCAGCCACTGAAACCTTATATGTAACCATTTTCTAGAGGGGAGGAACTGGTTACCCAGAACATATTAGGGCAGCAGCGGGGAAGTATTGCTTTCAGCTGTGTTGGAAGTAAATGGTTTTTATACTTGTTAATATAAAAAGCTTGAAAT
Source organism: Oryx dammah (assembly GCF_014754425.2). Lineage (NCBI taxonomy): Eukaryota > Metazoa > Chordata > Mammalia > Artiodactyla > Bovidae > Oryx > Oryx dammah. The sequence goes on from NW_024070201.1 coordinate 77,939,175, forward strand.
GATAGTTTGAACATTAATGCTTCAAAGAAAGTATGTTTGGACATCATTGTATTTTTTTTTTTTTTTTTTTTTGGTCACTGCTTTCGCAATGAAACTAGGAGATTTTGTTCACAAAGTGTATAAGTTTATGAGTTTAAGAACCCAAATTAATTTTCTGGGAAATTAGGAATAATAGTAACGAGAAATTTGCCTAAAGGAATGAGCCATAGGTTATTACTATGTGACTTCATGTTCTCTTTCCTTGCAAAAGGGGTCAAATGCTGTGAGACGCTGAAGTAGGGATTGCTCTGCCTAAACGCAGCTGCCTCCAAGGCTTGTAACAGAGGGCATTGATATCTCCTGGCAGGGAGATTGCAAAGGCGGGAAGAACAACTGTTCAGTTAGAACTATCCAGTGGGATATGAGGGTATGGATTGATTTGTGTTCAGTTTTACTGTATAATGTATTTTTGGAAGTAAACTGCCCCCCGATTCTACTTGGAATTGCATGTTATTGATTGTTAAATGTGGACCCTGTTCTCAATACTTAATATTTATTATTCTGGTTCAGGGACAGTATTTCCTATTTTAAGGCCATTTTCCTCTCCAGTGAGTCCTTAAACCTGATTGGAATGATGTGGGCAGTTAGATTAGGCATGTAGTGGGGACATTGTAAAGATCCAGAGTTCTCTTTTCTCAAAGTCTTCTCTGATGGCCTACAGGTAATTTGATCACAACACATGTCCCATTTTGGATGATAAAACTTCTTTTGAAAACATTTCAGACTTTCAGAAAAATTGGAAGAGAAATACCATAACTCCTGTATATCCTTCATTCACCTTAACACCAGTTGTTAAATTTTGCCACAAATGCTTTATTATTCTGTATTTTTTGATCAATATGCTGACCAAACAGGGAATTTCCAATCTAAATGTGCCACAAATACAAAAGCAGGGCAGGTCTGCATGGTAAGAGTGAGGATGCTGGAGCTGGACTGCCTGTGTTTAAATCTTCTGCCACGTAACTAGCGAAATAGCCCTGGGAAGACTGTTTAATTGCTCTATGCCTCCATCTCCTTGTATGTGAAATGAGGACAATGGTATTAACTATCGCATAGGATTGTTGTGATGATGAAGTGCCTTAATACATGCGAAATTCATAGGCTATTGTCTGGCTCATGGGAACACCTCGTTTTTGCTATTAGAATGGAGAACTTTGAATGAATTCAAACATCATTTGTCTGACTAACTTTCCTTTAAGGTGTCTTAGGACCTGAGACTCCGTGGTGGATATAGATGCTTTTATTACAGAATAAATGGGTATCCTGCATGAATAGGCTTTTCCTTCTTTTTTTTTAAATAGACAAAAAGGGCCTTTAGCAATAGGCAAGCTTAAGTTGTGGAGGCAGGGTTATCCAAAATACGGGTGCTGTGGGAATGGATACCTCTTAATAAACTGAGGCGTGAGTGAGGGAAGAGAAGCTGGTGGCAGCCAAAGCTGTTGCAGTATACTGCAAATTTCTTATGAGATTTGGATACTTTAGGGGGAAAAAACAGCAATACAAGTTTCTCCCATCGTTTTGTATCTATAGGAGACAGAACTCTAGCGTCCAAGGGTAAACTTCCTTTATTTTGGTAGAGAGCGGGTTGAAAAGCTTTGTTTGGGTTTTATTCTTCGGACCAGGTTCTTTCCCTTGATGTCTCACTTGTCCAACCAGGATTTTATAGGATAACGTTAGTTTTGAATGTACAGGAAGCAATTGCACAGTGATGAAGGTGGTTTTTTTACTGTCTTCTCTTGAAATAAACCTCACTTTTTAATGTTCAGGAAACATCATTTTCTATTTTCAACCCTTATTTATGGGACATTTGCAAAACGGAGACACGTAGAGATTTTGAGTTCTTCAGTGCTTCCTGTGAGGAGTGTGCTTCTGTGACAGTGGTCTGTCTGCTTTTATATGTGGAAAAGCTAAACTGTGGCCTGTGGGAAATACATATGTGTTAACTGCAGGCTTGTCTGGAAGCCTTTGGTTTCTTCCAGCCTAAGTTGTTCCTTCCCTCATACTAAATAACCCATGAAACTAGTGTTCTGGAAAGTCTTTACACTTAATTTCTGTTGGCTCTCTATAGCTTCCTATCATGACTTCTCCACCCAGCTCTCCACAGTTGTTTATTTTTGACTGTACTGGGTCTTTGTTGCAGTGTGTGGGCTTTCTCTGGTTGCAACAAAGCAAGTTGGGGCTACTCTCTAGGTGCCGTGTGTAGACTTCTCAGTGCTGTGGCTTCTCTTGCTGGGCCCATGGAGCCCTGGGCTCAGTGGCTGTGGCTTGGTCGCCCCTTGGCGACCCCTCGGCCTGTGGGATCTTCCCGGACTAGGGGTCAGACAGACCTGCGTGCCCCACGTTGGCAGGTAGATTCTTACTCACTGCGCACCAGACCCACATTTCCCGCCACTGATTATCCTATGTTTTCTCCTTTTTGTTCGCGTTCCTCTTTTATTTGGTGTCTCCTTTACCTTTTTGCCTCTCCTATCTTTTTCCCCTTAGGTTGGTGGTCTTCATGGGCATCACTTTGCCTCACTAACACTTAATATGAAAGAAATGTCTAATTCTTAAAATAGAATAAATTGTACTCATGTGGTGAAGGTTCGAGTATACTGAATTTGGTTATTTCAGTTAGGTCTAGATTAGGATTAATTGTTATGATTCAAGAAGACTGAATTCTAATTCAGATTAGGGTTTTTTCCCTCCATTTTCAAATATCACCCACATTTACTAATTAATTACTCATTTTTTATTCAGTAGAGCAGGAGAGTAAAAGTAAGTCACTTACGGGCTATTTATCAGTTCTCTGTGTGTTTCCCATGTTGTTCAATATTGAATGCGGTCGTGTATTGAGAGGTCTCTTTGTGGAGTAAAGATATTTGTTTTAGGGAGCTTATATTTGAAAAACCAAAATATATTCTGGTGGTTGAGGATATAAGGCATTGTTATAGGAACTAGGTCAACTTTTCAGTACTTTTATCAAAGCACCTACAGTTTCCATTTCATTGCGAGTGAAGTAAATCTCATTGAAATAAAGTAGCTGGTGTATATTCAGTACACTTTTAAAATAGAGTGATCTGTTTTAAAGGAGAAACTGGTGCCAATCTGATTTCTTTTCCCTGTTTCTTTGTTGGGATGGGGGAAGCTCTGTAGCCTCTCCTCTGTTTAGTTCTCTGCTGACTGCTTTGTAAACCAGGGGAGAATTGGCCATTGAATGTCTACCCTGCTGAAGGTCAGCCAAATCTGCAGGTAAGACTACTTGAGACCCCCACTGATGGGCCTAACGTTGCAATTAGAAAAAAATTTGTAGAAAGAAAAATGAAATAATGTTGATTTACTTTTCTAAAGTTTAATTTTTTGCGTTCGCTGAAAAAGTGAAACATCTTCATTTGAAAGAGATCCGAGAGCCTGCTGTGCACCAACTGGGACTCACAGAGCTCACATTCCAGTTGGAAGAGATAGGCATTAAGAGAGCAAGTAAATACACAGTAAGTCAGAGTATGATAACAGTATTGAGGAAGAAAATAAAGCCAAATATGTAGAGTGGTGAATAACAAGTGCAAGGGCAGGAGTGAGGTTGTTTTAATATGAAGCAGTTAGGGAGGACCTCACTTACAAGTTATGTTTGAAAGAGACTTAAAAGAACTCAGAATGAAGTCACACAGATAAGGGTACAAAGTGCAAAGGCCCTGACAGACTGGTTGTTACTAGCAGGCAAGAGAGATGGGGGCCGCAAACCCCTTGAGAGAGGCCCGTGAGTGGGTGCTGCATGTAAGGGGGCCGTATAGGACTCCTCCTGCACGTACGGTACAAAGAAATCTTCCTCGCTGCAGACCCCAAATACAACAGCTGATAGCAGTTTTTTGTGTATGCTTTATAAGGAGTTGAGGCAATGCCTGGCCCAGCTTCCATCTTTGTCCCATTGCAGAATAGTCAGCACAGAAATTGCAAAGTAGCAGAATTTGCATAGGTGGATGACCCTTGTCTTAGAGAATGATAAAAGAAATGCAGCTATTTAGAATAAGCTTGTGTGTGTGTGGAAACTGAGATCAAAATTTTCTTCCCTAGAGATATCCGTTTCTTCACCAACTGATCTAGAGTCAAATTCCTATGAACAGTAGAAGTGACAGCCTTCTTTTTGAGTACATTTGAGTACATTGAGTTTTTGTGTTTTTTTTTTTTTTGAGTACATTTGTTGATTTGGCTTATGACCAAATATTATGCCTACCCCACTTATTTGCTGCTTTTTGTTTTGCTCATTGGACCAAAAGTTCCTGCTTCCTCACAGCCCTAATCATTGAGATTAAATTACTTCAGGGTCCATTTTATAGGTCCCCGTATCCATATTACTGTCTTGCACATCAGAGGATGTAATCAATCCTGATAACTAACTGTATGTCTGTTTTCCCTTTTCGTGTATTGACATGTTTAAGCAGTAATGGTGGTAAGACACAGGCTGCACCCCTTGGCCTGGGCGGCTGTGGTGGGACTGAAGGGGCACCAGCTGTGTGGTGGTCGGCGTTCTTTGGCATCCCATGACGGAAAGGAAAAGGGTAGTGGTTCCCAGAGGAGTCTGTCTCGAATCCTATTCTTTCTGTCTCTTGCAAGACTTCTTGTGTTGCTACTCTGTCCTTCAGTGAAAGAGTGTCTCTGTCTCTCTCTGGGTTTCTCTCAGTTTGGGGTTTAACCCTAGAGCTTGACCTGGTTACTCTCTATTCTTCCCTTTAATTATACCTATTTAGTTGTCATTCTGTTACCTAATATCATCCTTGGGAGATGCCCTCAATCAGGAAACTTTTTTCCCCCTCCTATCCCCTTCTCCTTTGGTCAGATAACTGTGTATCATCTTGCAGGAAATACTCTCGGCAATCAGATTCCCCAAATTTTGGAGTTGCTTTAAATCGCTGCTTTACAGATGTTTATAGTTGTCTTGAAAGCAAGTCTTTTGATGCCATTCTTCTTTCCTAAGTCTCTGGTGACATGCTTCCTTGTGGAAATATTTCTCTTTATGCTCCTTCTAAAAACATCTTACTATTCACTTGCTATTCAAAGCAGAAGTTAAAGTGACTTACTTGGATAAGTGTCAGAGGTAACACGTGAATCCAGAGTTTCTGGTGTTTCTATTATATTGTCAACTCGGCTAAAATTATCTAGGGTCTTGAATGTTAGATTTAGGACTTCGGACTTCTTTTGGGATGGAATGTGGAGCCAATCTTAGGAAACGTGGCGTAGCTCTTTGTTCCTTGGAGGAAAGTTAAACTGAGTCATTTGAAACAATAATTGGGTTTTCCAATCTGTAGTATAAATAGGGATATCCTCCACTGGAGCAACTCAGGATTCCAAAGAAGTGAGATAGTTCTTCCTTTTAGGTTCTGAGCCTGGAATATAGCATTTAGTATTGTATCATTCTGGCCATTTATGTATTCCATACTTTCAAAGAAACTTTAATCCAAACTGAATAATCAGCTGTCTGATGAACAGTAAAGCAGGTCCAAATAATGTATTTTATAACCAGTGTCCTTTTTGGGAGAGGAATGTGGGGGGCAGAGGGTTGTCAGGGATAGGCCAGGATGGCGGTTCCAGCAGCTGTCAGAATTGCTTCGAGAGCTTTTTACGAAGAAGAATTCTGAGGCACCTAGATAGTACGGAGTGAGGACTGGGGATGTGGATTCGGGAGATTTTCTGAAACCAGCTGCCCAGGTGATTCTCACCACGCAGGTTTGAGGACCACAAAATCGGGGCTTTTGAGTTAAGCTACAGAGCTGTATGATTTCTCAGATGGGTGGTTACTTAGTATGAGAAGCAGGGGAGACTAGTTCATGGTGTCGGTGGAGAGTTGGAAGCTTTCTACCTCTGTATCCTGGGTTGTTTTGAAATGACTGATGTCACTGTTGGATTTGGGGATTCTGCCAGCGCTTAGTATGGGATGGAGGACTTACCTCTTAGGGGAAGGGAACCATAGACCACATCTCCATTTCCCTTCTCCATTTTGAAATTGTGGAACGACTTCAGGAGAGGATGTTAACATTGAAACTCAGCTGGACAATCTGTTTAAAATGCAGCAGGAAGGGCCAATGTTACTTCCTGTCTGAAAAGGAAGTGCCGGCTTCCTTCCCTTCCTCCTTGGCTAATGCTGGCCCACTCAGAATGTGGCTGGGGGAGGGGCTGGTCACAGTAGTCCTTTAACTGGCTATCGTGCCTGGGAGGTCAAGTTATATCAGTGTGGAAGAGCAGAAGCATTTGTTCCCTTCTTAACACACGGAGATGGATGCTGTGTGGACGGCTTTCTGCTTGACCTTATGTAATAGCTTTGTGCTGCGTTCGCTGTTGCAGTCCAGGAAGCCTTCCAGTCTCCAAGACATTATTTTACATTAAACCTGATACCTCCCCTGTATTCCCTGACATTTGAAAATAGATCAAGGAGGGAAGAAACTGAAGTCCATTTGATATTGAGGGGTAGGTTGTGGAAAGGAGAGCATAAATGGGCAGAGGGGAGTGGATGACAGAAGTTTCGTATTTTTAAATTGAGCCAAGAAAGCATTCCTTCTGAGTGGGGCCAGTTGGCACTCTTCCTGCTATTTTAGTTCTGGCTTCTCCTTCCTACTGGCCAGTCAATTGTATTAAGTGTTTGATGTGAGTTTGAACTGTGGTCTCTGGGGCCTGGGGGGAGGGAGGGCGGGGGAAACAGCTGGTGCCTTCATCAGACTGTCTCCATTACGCTTCTTTTCAGAGTCTTAGGGGGAGGGTGGTAGAGGAATTGGGTGTGTGTTAGCAGACTCCTAGTGACTCTCAGTAGTGGGGTTGGACTCTTGGGCACTTAATGCTGTGTGGGGTGTTGGCTAGTTGGAATGTAGCAAAACCTTTTCCCAATCACATTCTTTCCTCTGCCTCCCCTCCTTCCAGTTCTTTCTGCTTTGGGCTGACTGGGAGAGCAAGGGGTATGTGTGAAGTTATATAGCAAAACAGTCATTCTTTCCCAGCCATTTAGTATTCAGCTTAAGTCTGGGTCCCTTCCATTGACTTTCTCCTTACTTCTTTGTTATTTCTTTGGTGGGTTTTCTGACTGTCTGCAAACAGCCAGAGATAGGAGAGGAGTAGAAGCTGGGCCTTGGGTGAAGTTGTGCTGAACTGCGCTCAGCTGGCTACACTGGCTCGCTTCCCTCCCTCACATTGTGGGGTGACTGTATTTCTGAGTCAGCATGCATTTTCTGTCTCACCTGCTCAATTTGAGGCAGAGAACTTGCTGAGTATCCCTTTAGAGTAACAGCAACATTGATACTGGTGTGTCCGGTTCTCTGTCCGGGGTGTGTGTTTTTTTAAGTATCTTAAAAAAAAAAAAAAGGTATCTTAAACTCTCCTACTGTGCGGTTTTATCTGCTTTTGGTATAACCATCTCCCACGAATTTATTTGGCCTGGAGTATGAATGAAGGAGAATTGGGTAAGAATACTAACCTTTATATTAATACGAATGTTTAAAGTTATTTCTGAGTTTGATTCAGCGCTGTGTAAGAGATTGTAAACTGTGTGTGCCTCAGTGATACAGCTTGCGGTGGCAAGGCTCTGGTCTGAAATACAGGGTGAATACGGCTAAATATTCTTTTTTTCTGTCCAGTCCTAGAATGACTTGATTATTGTGTCTATGCCTGCCCCACCTCCCTGTATCTGGTTATATCATAGCCAGATATGGACTAATTCATTCTAATTGTGCTGTTTTAGACTTATCTCTTTTTGCATCAACATGTACCATCCAAATCAGGTTTCTGCACAGGGAGCTTCTAGCAGAGCCAAGGAGAAAGGAAGGGGAAAAGATGAGAAATAATAGTGTATTACTTACTCGTTAGTTGCCTGGAATGTCCCCCTGGTTTGTGAGCTCTGTGCTGTAAACCTCGTGCTATGCTTTATGCAAGGGGAGTTGAGCCATGGGGGCAAAGGGTGTTACTTTGGATTTCAAGAATCTGGTCAATAGGGCTTGACTTCTTTCTGCATCTTTGCTTTTGGAGTTTAGGGCTAACACCCAGTGGGCTTGTATGAGACAATTGGAAAATGTATCATTTATCCCATTCTTGGTTTGAGCTGAGCGCTCTTACAGGGAGGGAGGCTTTCCTTCCTGATGAGGTGCCAAACCTGCAGCCCGTGACCCGCTCCGGGGGCAGCAGTGAGCAGGAAGCGCTGAGTTTGTAGCACTGACCTTTCTTGCTGCAAGAGCTACTGTGCAACCTCTAGGAGGCCTCGCTTCACTCCCTGGGGAAATAGAGAACTTCGCTCCCGGCATCTGTGGGTGCCTGTTCCGCCTCTCCGCAGGGTGGAGTCTGCTGTCTTTTGTTTGTTCTCTGTGGGGCCTTTTAGAAAGCAGCTTTATGCTGGTGGCAAAGAGTTTGAAAGACTTTGGAAACAGTAGAACTGGGTGACAGAGAGCAGGACAGAGGATGTGTTCTGGAGTAGTTTTCCCAGGGGCGAGTATTCTCTTGAGTGAATTCGGATTAGTGATCAGGTTGCCATGATGAAGCTTTCTGTGAGATGTATCACACACAGCTGAGCTAACACCAGCAGCAGCTTTAAAATCCCCAGTCCCCCAAGTGAAGAAACTAGCCAAGAAGGAATCTTGAAAATCGTCCCAGCTCCTCTGAGCCCTTGGGTCCTCACACAGGATCTTTCTGCCGATTCGTAAAGGCCCAAGCTTTGTCCCCTGTAGCTTGGGGCAGGGAGGAGGGTTGTTTTCCCTGAACATGATAAGGAGCTGCGCGGGGCAGAGTGGGAGCCCGGGCTGGCGATTGGTAGACAGGATGCCCTGGAATGCGGCTGGCGTGCAGCCCAGAATCCAGCACTTTGTATTTGTTTGTTTCTGGGAGACTGTGGTCTGGTGCTACTGTGACAGGAAGTGAGAAAGCTGGGAGTGGGGGAGCCGAGAGGGGCGATGTCTTTGTGGTTCTCCTGTGAAATCTCTTTGTCCCTGGAGAGCGGCTCTGCTGCCGGGCTCCACCGAGAAGAGAGCAGCCTTTGTGTGTCTAGTGGGTCTCAGGGCAGTGAGCTTCTCCAAGGGCTAGGGAGTGTGAGTTGTGACTGTGGCCTTTTGCAGTTAGCACTCGAGTTAAATAAATGGCTACCATCGCTTAATATTGGGGGTCTCACTGACTTTTCTTATGTGCGCTGCTACTATTTATAGATCTCTAGGATTTAATTAGGAAGGACTATTAGAAGGAGGTAGATGTTTATTTTATGTCATTCACGGTATATACTGCAGATATGTTGTTGAGTCTGAAAAGGATAGAAACAGGCAATTCCTTTTTAAAATATAAGTTTATTTATCTTAATTGGAGGCTAATTACAATATTGTAGTGGTTTTGCCATACATTGACATGAGTCAGCCATGGGTGTACATGTGTCCCCATCCTGAACCCCCCTCCCGCCTCCCTCCCCATCCCATCCCTCTTGGTCATCCCAGTGCACCTTCCCCGAGCACCCTGCCTCATGCATCGTAGAAACAGGCAATTCCAATTGATGCCTTAGTCCGTACGGAGCTGGAGAAACCTACTTATTAAAAGAAAATTATCTCTGTATTTATTCATTTCAGTGCGCCAGTGAATGGGGGTACCCATTTCCCCTGACCAGGGCTCGAACCTGGGCTGCCTGCATCGGGAGCATGGCACCTTTAGCACCGGACCACCAAGGGAAGCGCCCGCCCAAGCCCCCACTTTTCAGTACTGAGAGGTACTGGCAGTTCTCTGCGCCCCAGTGGGCCATGGTTGGTCGTTTTCAGGGATTTCCACCCCCCCCTCGTCTAGACTGAAACAGCACCTGTAGCGCCCCGCCCCTCCCCACCCCCAGCTCCCCTTGGTTTGTGTTTTCCCTGCCCTCCATTCCAGCTGTGAAACAGGCATCTCTTCTCAAATTGTGGATTGGGTGGCTGAGTCTTCAACTTCTTGCGGAGCTGGCTCGTCCCTGAAAACACACACAAGCGGCCTTTGATTACCCTGGAGGACAGCTGCCCTAGAGGCAGATTGCTGACATACCGCTAGAACAGTCCCTCCCCTCTGTTCTGATGCTGGCTAGCATAGTTTTCCCCGCTTCTAGTTCCTTCTGTTTTCCATCCCACCTCCGATCTCTGCTATTGGTTTAGTGACGTGTCACAGTAAAAATGGTAGTAGGGATATTTGTGATTAGATTTTCTTTCTTGCGTTGTGCTTAGAGAATGTGGCAAGTAGCCAGATTTCAATAGCAGGCCTTTCAGGGGAAAAGGTGATTTTGTACAAAGTAATACTTCTTTTGTTTTCTCTTAGCTTTTCTCCTGAGTTCTTGTTCCTTTTAAAATGAGCAATCTAAGGTATTTCAATTCTGGCTATTCTTCTCCAGAATTGAGTACGGTCTTGCTCTTTAAAATGAAGGCAGTACCCAAAGGTCTAAATGCTTCCACCTCACCCTTGGTCACCGCCCCTCCATCCCCCCACCCAAAATTTACCTTTGGTCACCTTCTGTATTTGAATTAGAATGACTTTTAACCACAAGAAACATAGAAAGCTCATATTCACTTCAGCCTTTCAAATGGACTTGGAGCAGAAAAGACGTGTTTCTGCCACTCACTGGTTGTGTTGACCTTGGGCAGGAAACGGATCCTTCTGATGTGCAAGTCCACTCGCCTACAACAGGGGCCAGCGCCCCCTCAGAGGTGGTTGGGAAGAGTGCGCGTGTTTATTTATAGGCCGAGGCCAGTGCTTAATAACTCGCAAACGTTGTCCCCTGTTAGGTCAGATTTTCTTCTTTTAGAGCGAAACATCTCCTTCACCGTCTGCCCTGTGGCTGAAATAGGACCTTCACACCTCATGATTTCTTCATAGACTCACACTTGTCTCTCTGTTGCTTGTGTCAAGAGGCGTAGCCTAAACCTAATGGAACGGGTGTCTTGTTGCTGCTCATTTTAGGGCTCAGGGCTTTCTGAGGAAGCTGGACTGTAGATATGATTCAGTAACATGCTTTCAGCTTTTCCAGGTCCTCTTCAAATGAGAGCAAAAGAGTCAGTGGGAATACCAGAGATAGAAAGTTAGGCCGTTCGGTGAGAAGCTGCCACTTTAAAAATGGAATGTGAGCTCAAACAGTTGGGTGACCTCTAGTAAACCTTAAGGTTAAGCTTTTTTCCCGTGGATTTTTTTTTTCCCCTAGCCTGTGGTAGTGAAGAGTGTAAGGTATCCTAGTTAATTTTAGCATTTCTCTTTTATGAGACAGAAGTGAAGTTCTGTTCTGACTAGACTTTCCCCAATTTCCTTTTGTATGCCGGCCTCCCTCTTTTTCTCCCCCTTTTCGTAGAATGGAGAAAGGCCTTTGGCCTCTCCCCTCCCTCCTGTCTGACACCTCCCTCTGTTGTTTTTTTTTTTTTTGGCCCCTCCTTCTTATCTTTGTTTTCTTATCGGCCTCTCCCTAAAGCTCTGCTTTCTCCTTATAAGGCTGGCTGAGGTGCCTACGTCAGGGTTGCAGCAGGGATACAGGTAAGTAACTCCACGTGTCTCAGACTCAGGATTGAGAGAAAATTCGGTGCTATCTGTCCCTGTGGAAGGCCTTGGAGAGGCACGTGGTTAGTGGGGGAGGAGGAGGAGGAGGTACCCTGGCCCGAGAGATCAGAAGGACTTGTTAGACCAGTCCTGCCTGTGTGTCATACGCCCTCCAGAGAAGCAGGTTTTGTTTCTTTCCATACTCTTTTCAGTCCTGGGCCCCCTCAGTAGACCAGAGCCACACCTTTACTTTGCTTCAAAGCCAGCCTAGCATTTAGCCATTTTAGTATGTTACGGTTTGGGGGGTTCCCAGAATACCTGGGAGGGGAAAAGAGCAATAAGAATGTTCCATCTGGTTTCTGAATTTAGGGTCAAGATGGTGGAGTTGATTTTTTTTTTTTTTTCTTATAAAGTCACAGTAAAAAACATTTAAATTCTGGAACAGGTTACTAGAATATTTAAGGTGTCCTAGTGACCTATAGAGATTGCTAGCTCAGCTGCCTTTTAACAAGGAGTATTTCTTTAAAAACAAAACAAAACCCCCAAACGTTTCATGTATTTGTTTTCCTTTTTTTTTTTCTCAGAAACTCCAGTGAGAGCATGATCACTCTTTCCGAAGAGGAGGGTGATTTACCAGAGACTCCCTTAATTCATGAGATTTAGGTGGCGCTGGTGGTAACAAACCCCCGCCTGCCAAGGCTTGATCCCTGGGCAGGAAGACCCCCTGGAGGAGGGCATGGCAGCCCACTCCAGTGCTCTTGCCTGGAGAATCCCGTGGGCAGAGGAGCCTGGCGGGCCACAGTCCACGGGGTCGAAAAGAGTCAGATATGACTGAAGGGACTTCGAGTGGACGCAGTGAGACCTAGTCCTTCCTTGTAGAGACTCCTTCGGTCAGCCTTTTGGGTGCTCTTAAATGGAGAAGCTGGGCCTGTCACAGGGAGCAAGGAAACTGCTAAATACTTGAGGCAAGTCAGGTTCTGGAATATCAGTCCTGTAATTCTGAGAAGTGCCCAGTTGGCAAGAGGTTGTGAAGTGAACATAGTCCTCTTTCCGTCTTGTTGCAGATCCTGTCCAGGCTTTGAGTTAGTGTAGGAGCGAGTCTTTCCAGCAGGGAGAAATACTAGAATTGTTCTGACTGAGCTTTGAAATGTTCTCAGTTCAGACGGTGGAACTTCAAGTGGTGGGTGGGGTGCTTAGACTTTGGACTTTGGTATAAGCACTCTGATTAAGAAGCCCTGGAAAACTATCGATAAAATATATTCCTTTCGATTTAACAGTTAAGTGTGGGTTTTCTCTTTGTGTGGTTGAACCGGACTGTTTTGGTTTGAACTTCGCAAATGCCAGTCGAGGCCAATAAATGCCCTTGCATGTCTAGAATACCTGCACGTTTTGGCTTGATTCTGTTCTGTGGTGTCACGGGCGCTGTGTTTCACTGATGTGTGTTCCTCAGTAGGTGGCTCGGTCTGTACCTTTTAAACAAGCTGTCTGGAATCCCTAGGATGATGCAGGTTTTGCTTATCGTTGCATTTAGAGGGAAGACATAACTTTATCTTTGATTCTGTAATGAAGAAATAGAAGGGAAGAGCGCTGCCTTTGAACCTGGCTACAGAAGATAAAATTTCTTTTTTCTTGGTTTCTTCCAGAGCCCAAAGACTGTTTTTTGGGGTTTAGAGTTTTCCATCTGAAGACAAATAGTCTTCCTCTTCCCACAGAGATTTATACGCCTAATTTTGGTCATCTCTTTGGCTATACTTAGCTGAATTGTGTGGAGGAGGGAGAGAGGTTCAGAGTCACCCTGTCTATAGTTTTACATATCTTATAAAGCTAAACTCTGAAAAGTTAACAAAAAGTAAAGCTTACATGGGGTTATTTATAACTTCTCCAAGGTCTCACGGTCTGTTTCTGGCAAAGCCAGGTCTTGAACTCCAGGTCCTTTGACCTCTGGAGAAGGAAATGGCAACCCACTCCAGTACTCTTGCCTAGAAAATTCCACGGATGGAGGAGCCTGGTGGGCTACAGTCCATGGGGTCACGAAGAGTCGGACACAACTGAGCGACTTCACAACCCTTGAGTGTGAAGAATTCCCGTAGCCTGTAGTTTACGGAACTACAGTTAGTGGCGAAGGGCAGCCTGCGGGAATGAGTGGTTTCTTCAAACGCCCCACCAACACATCCAGAACCAACACCTCCAAACCAGCGCCTCCCAAACCTTAGTCCTTTATGTTAGCTGTTTGTAGTAGTACTAGTCGCTCAGTTGTGTCCGACTCTGCGACCCCATGGACTGCAGCACGCCAGGCCTCCCTGTCCATCACCAACTCCCAGAGTTCACTCAAACTCATGTCCGTCGAGTCGGTGATGCCATCCAGCCATCTCATCCTCCGTTATCCCTTCTCCTCCTGCCCTCAATCCCTCCCAGCATCAGGGTCTTTTCAGATGAGTCAGCTCTTCGCGTCAGGCGGCCAAAGTACTGGAGTTTCCACTCCAGCATCAGTCCTCGAAGTGAGTCCTCAGGACTGGCCTCCTCTGGGGGGACTGGCTGGGCCCCCTTGCAGCGGTGTGCAGCAGCTTTCTGTGCGGCTGGGCGCTTGCTGAGTGCTCGCCATGGAGCATCTCATTTCATCCTCGCAGCCGTCCTGTGTGTCTTGTTTCTCCCTGTTTCTCCATTTTACAGAAAAGAAACCTGAGGATTACAGAGATTTGCCCAAAGTCATGTAGCTAAGAAGTGACATAGCTGAGATTTGAACACAGTCAGTGTGATTCCAAAGTTGATAGTCTTAACCTCTAAGAATCCTCATTCCAAACTGTTTCTGCAGCCTGTTTACAGTAGAACATCATCGTGGGGATTGTGCTGTAGGCAAGTGACTTTTTGCCCTGATACCTGGTTGACCTTGTTGAACTGTTTGGTCTTTCTGGGTATCTAATTTAATTCAACTTTGTTTTTTTGGTTTAGAATTCTTATAGAAGAGATTGGATATTTACCATTGTCCGTGCTTGAATATAGGAACCCTATAAATTCAGGGTCTATAGGTCTTGGCTTGTTGAGAATAAAGAAGGGTATTCTCAGAAAATCTAGTGATAGGTGAATTGCAAGTTGCACCTGTTCACTTTGCTTCCCTCCCCCACCTTGGGATTCCTTAGTGAGCTTTTCTTTGCGGGGGGTGGGGGGGCAGGGGGAGAGGTGGGTGGTGGTTTTACTGCATGTCTTGCAGGATCTTAGTTCCCTGACCAAGGATTGAACCTGGGACTGTGACAGTGAAAGCCCCAAGGCCTTGTCACTGGGCCACCAGGGAATTCCCAATGATCTTTTTTTAGTGAGGATGAGTGTAATCCATTGAAAATAAAAGTAGCAAACCAGTAAGGGTGTTGGCCTGTAGTCTTGAGGCTTTCCTGACTCTTAACTGCCAAAATTAGTGAATGGTTTGCAGATTCTGGTCTCTAGGATAATTTGTTTTTTATGCTGTGTATGTTTGGCATGAGACTCAAGTCTCAGAGTTGTGAGGTGATGTCCTGTATAGCTTACCTAACTGCTTCATTCTCTTCCCCCACATATGCTTTCCTTCCATTTATTTATTTTTTTTAATCCCACTTATTTCTTATATGGAGACATTATGGGTAACACGTTAACCTAAAGATAAGTAGAAACTTTTTCTTTTCCCTTTTTCGTTTGATATTTGGGAATAAACCGTTTAAGAGTTGTAGGAGAGAGGTGTTGGACTATCATTTTCAACTTAAGTTCAAAATTTGCTATTAACTGAGACCTTGGGTAATTTCTTCACCTGTAGCTCGTTTTCTCATTTGCAGTAAAACTTTCTTAGAGTCCTTGGAAGGATTGCCAGGATAATAAATCGAAAACACTCTGTGATTGTTAGTTCTTTTCACCTTCCCTTTCTCCTTGTTAATAAACTGCTAAAGCCTCAAGTAGGGAATTGAGAGTTGATTATAGCAGATGTGTAATTCTGTGATGGTTGCCAGGCGCTGAAGAGAAGCCCCCTATGTCCCAGAAACACTGGTCTAGCTAGGACCTCCTAGTAAATAGTGCTGGAGTAGGGAAACCAGCTCATGCACTCCTTAGAACCCAGCTATGCCCTTGACCCAGTTAATTTCATCTACTAGTTCACAAAATAGTTTTAGGCTGAGGCATTATCATTAAGTAATGTAATTGGGAGATAAAAACTAACTCTTGAAACAACTTAATACCCGACATTTATATAAAGTACATTGTCTCAGCTGCTCCTCGCTGTGGCTCTGGGCTAGGCGGGGCTGGCGGTGTTGGCACCTTAGAGACGAGAACGTGGCAGGCCTTGCTGCCGTCGTTGGCTAGTGGTGGAGCCGGGATGGGGTGTGTCTTCTGAGTCCAGTTCTGTCCTGCAAAGCTCTGCTTCTGCCCTGTTCCGGGCAGATAAGCCTCCCCCATGCTTTAGTACTAGGAATCTGATCTGATCTTTCTTCATGTTTCCACTTTCTCCAAATTAGGGCCGGGTGGTCCGCTTTAAAAACCATGGAGATGGGAGAAGCTAATGTCTCCAGATCCTGCTTCCCAAGTTGGAGCCCTGGGTAGAGCCCCCTTACCCTTCCTAAAGTCATGGGGTCAAAAGGTGGTGATTTTATGGCAGATTGACAGTTTCTCTTTGCAACAGGGAATGTTGTCACTGTATGCTCGATAGTAGTGGTAGTTTGGTCTTTTATTAGCAAAGAAAATTACAGGGTGGAGACTGCCCGAGTAGTAACTACAGTTCAGACTGACCTGGGAGAAGCTCTTGAGCTCAGAGTCCTCTTAGTATGGAAGGTTCGTAGGTCATTGATATAGTGGGTAAGCGCAAGTGCTTAAAATTCAGTAATAAAAATGAAAGGGAGGAATATTTTTTAAAAATAAGACTTTTGAGTGGCCTGTTGCTATGTAGGGGATTGAGAAAGTGACAGCGGCCTTTGAACTTAGAGGAAGAACAGGGATTGGTAAGTGTCTGTGGGAGCCCAGAGCGCAGGCTGGAGGACCGCATTCCTGGACTTAGGGCCTGGATCCACTGGGAGGAGTCTGGTGATGGAGAATTAATTAAGGAGTTTGAAAAGTGAAAGTTCCTCCGCCTGTCCGACCCTTCATGACCCCATGGATATACAGTCCATGGACTTCTCCAATCCACAGTACTGGAGTGGGTAGCCGTTCCCTTCTCCAGGGCATCTTCCCAAGCCAGGGATGGAACCCAGGTCTCCCGCACTGCAGGCAGATTCTTTACCTGCTGAGCCACCGGGGTAGCCCAGGGAGTTTGTTGGGCACCCATCTGTTAGTCCCTCTGGACACTCGTGCTTGCTGAATGCTGCGTGTACGCTGAAGCAGACAGGCCTGAGCGTCTGTGCTTGGCCGGGGCCTGGGGAGCGTGGGAAAGGGAACTGAAGCAAAAGGCTGAGCCTGGCTAGTCCCCACATGCCTTCCCCAGCACTATTGCACTGGTTTCTCAACGTCTTTGTGGGCATGCTGGGACTGAGCTCTTGACGTTTCTGCCTCAGGGGTGGGGAGGAGGCGGAAGGGCGTTCCTAAAGCAGTTTTCCCAATTTGGTTGCTGGGAACAGAGGGTAAATGAATTTTCTATCCATATTATAACCTGCTCTTAGTGCTCTGCAGAAGTAGCGATAGAGAAACTCTGACATGACCGCAGAATCCAGGTTTTATTGAAAGCTACGTTCAGGGTCCGCGTGTTTGAAAACAGCAAAGTCCAAAGGGGATCTGTCACATTAAGCAGTTCCGGGTCAGGTTTAAATTACCCCCGTTCCTAGATGTTTTTTCCCCCATATCTGCCCTTGCTCCTTTTTTTTTTTTTAAATACATTAGATATATTTTATTTTCCTCTCACTCCTGTTTTTCCTCCACGTATCCCTACAGCTCTCTCCTTCCTGCTTCCTCCTTGCTGTGGTGGCTGGGATGCCTCTCCCATGATACTTTGGATCTAACCTGGGCTGTTTTCTGTTAAACCAATCAGTTTCGACCTTCTCTTAACAGGTGTGTATATAAATATGTTTATTAACAATAAAAAATTGTTAAGTGCTTTTTATTCTGGAGGGGTTGATGAGCGGGTGGGAAATAGAGGAGAGCATTTATTCTGAAACCCACCTTTCAACATAGTGCCTCTGGGACTCCCCAGAAAGTCTCCCACTGCCAACGCGTAAGAGAGAGAAGCCCGACTCAATCCAACAGTGCAACTGCGGTGCCGCTCCACTCACTAGCCAGCTCGGTAGTTCACGGCACAGGGTATGGGGCGCCCTTCAGTTCTGAACAGCGTATGGTGGTAGTTACACACAAATCCTCTATGGGTGCTTGGATGTTTACCTTTAGTTGGAATAAGTAAAGAGGCAAAAATGGAGCCTATTTAGAGCTTTCTTCAGGATGGCAGGGGTGTAGGAAGTCCCAGCTATTGACTAAAGGTTAGTCTATGAACTGCTAGAAGGGATAACTTTATTATAGTTCATATGACGGCCCCTTTTCCTACTCCACAAAGAGATGTGGAGGTCACTGAACATGGTTCCTTTCTGCACAGTCTTTTTTATTCTGCTGCTTTCTTGTCCGTTAGCCAAGGCACACATTCTGCCTTCAATATTGTAGTATAGTTTTGAAAAGTAGAAAAGCCCCTTTATATACGTATTCGGTTTGAGGGCCTCAGTTTTATTTCCTGCCTTTGATGGTGGGAACACTTTTTTGTTTTTACCTCTTCCACTTCCTGTTGGTAGTTTACCTTAGCACGTTCGTTCAGTGTGTTTTGTCACCACTGCCGCAGTTTCAGGGTTCGGACCTGAGGGAACTAAGGTCTGCCCTGCCCCTCTGTCTCGAGAGGCGGCTAGCCCCGCAGGACCCTGAATGCTTGTCTGGTGCGGAGTTGCAGCTTCACTGAGAACAAGAGCTGACTTTAGTCTCGCATATGAGCGGTCCTGAGCCCCATCCTCTTACTGACAGTGCAGGGCGCGGGTCTGGTGGCACCTTTGCTTTCAGCGGCTGTGCCGGGCACGCTGTTACAGAGGGTAGTGGGCAGAGGACCCTGCTGCTGCAGGCGCCGGTGGCGGGCCCAGGCTTGGTGGCGGCTCTCTGCAGGCAGACCGCGAGGGGCATCTCTGGCTCTGGGGTGCACCGTGCGCCTGTCCTCTCTGACCTGTGCCCTTCTCTCCCCTCTCTCGCCTCCCCGGTAGTGTGCAGTGAGGGGCCTCCTCCCTCCCCCCCTCCCTCAGTGGGCCACCTTCTCTTGCCCTGCCCTCACCTCCATGGACGACTCGGAGGTGGAGTCGCCCGCCAGCATCCTGGCCTCCGTGAAGGAGCAGGAGGCGCAGTTTGAGAAGCTGACCCGGGCGCTGGAGGAGGAGCGGCGCCACGTCTCGGCGCAGCTGGAGCGCGTCCGCGTCTCCCCGCAGGACGCCAGCCCGCTCCTGGCCAACGGCACGCTCACCCGGCGGCACCAGGTAACCCTCCGTCCGTCCGCCAGGCCTGCCCGCGGACACGGACCCCTCGGGCAGGCTGCTCTCCACACGGCGGGCGTCCCGTGCCCCTGCCTCGTGATCGCCTTCGCAGGGCGCTCGGGACTGGTTAAGACAGAGGACATTGCCGCTCTGCCGAGTTGCGTGGACGTCTCTCTCGAAGCATCCATCTGACTTCCTGTTGGCGGCAGTGGGGTTTCTGGGTCGGGATGCCGTTCTGGTAGTGGCAGATCATATAA
The DNA here is from genome assembly GCF_014754425.2 of Oryx dammah. NCBI lineage: Eukaryota > Metazoa > Chordata > Mammalia > Artiodactyla > Bovidae > Oryx > Oryx dammah. The sequence continues at coordinate 77,958,367 of NW_024070201.1, forward strand.
TTTGAAGCTGTACTCAAGTTATTATTATTTTTTTTCCTGGTTTCCCCCTTTCTCCATATCAAAAATTCAGGCTATTAAATGCCTGCTTCGTGGTTGGGGAAGTTGCACATCTTGCATTCTCATTCTCCCTCGGAGAACAGTTTGCTCAGAGGCGTGGCAGTGTCGGTAAATTGTGTATTCCGGCTCCACACTCTTTTTGTTGGCTACGCAAGTCATTTTTTGGAGAAGGGGGTCATTGTTAATTCTTTTGGTTAGAGTTGGAGAGGGAGCATCATGCTTCTATTTAAGCCAGATGACCGCAGGAGCCAGTGGTCTCTGGGTTGGCTGACTCGGCTGTGACTCTGAAGAGAGTTGGTGTTCGAAACGAGAAGTATCTTGTGTTTCCTATGGTTTCTGTAGTCTGACTTTGCTGTGATGTAATCTGTCTGAGGTTTTGTCTGTGTGTGTGTGTGTGTGTTTGTGTGTGCATGCGTATGTATGTGTGTGTGTAGTAGGCACTGCCTGATAGACTTCATCTTAAGAGATCCGGATGGGAATCAAGAGCGACGCTCATGCTCATGGTTGCTTATTGTTTGAAATGGAGCAGGTCCCTCAGGCTAAGGAGCTTGTTGAGTGAGAGGATATAATCTCCGTTGGGGACGATCAGGAATTTGGAAGCCGTGTGTTTGCAGTGCTTCTAGGCTTTCTACAGGAACAAGAATAGAGACTTAGGGCTGGAGGGGTATATATTGCAAAGGAGAGCAGGGCCGCTCAGCCTTGGAGGTGGTGGGGAATTCCAGGATTTAGTACGTGGAGTCTCTCTCTCTCTTTTATTTTTAACTTCTGCTCAGCAGTGAAACCACACCCTTCCTTCTTCCTGAAAATAATGTTCAACTTCCTTTGCCTACAGCGTTACATGTCCTACGTAATGGGAGTAGGGTAGGGGAAGAGTCTCTCAAGGTGGCTGAATCTCAGTGCCTGCTTTCTGAAGGGGAGTGGTCACATGTGTTTTACACAGTATAAGGCCATCAGACTGTTTCCTGCTGCTTCAGATGGAGCAACTTAAGAACGACATTTTCGAATGTGTTCTGTGGATCTTATAATTGGTGATGAAGACATTGAGACATTTGTTTGCTTAAAGGGGGTTGAGATGCTTATTTTTTTCCTGCTTGGAAAGAGGAACTCATATCTCTTGCTTCTTTTTTTATAAAGCTGCCTGGGGTGGGAGTTTCCCAAGGTTATAGAGTGTGAAGATGCATGAAACAGTAAAGGCTTTTGGAAACCCCACACCCTAGCTTTCCAACTTTCCTATGTTCTTATGGCTTTCCAAACAGATTTCACGGGGAACTTACCTTATTCAGAAAAGAGTTTTGAGTGCCTCCGATGTGCAGGCACAGTTGAGGGCGCCAGGGAGGCGCTGAACAGAGCTGACAACGCACAGGAGCACCTGTGCCCTCGGAGCCCTCGCTGTCTCGCGCTTCAGAGACGGGCGCCCGAGCTCCAGGCCCAGTTGCGGGTCTGAGGTGCTCAGTCTAAGGCGTGATGTGGTTCTTTTGTCTGTACTGACTCCGGGCCACACATGCCTTCCTGAAAGCCCTTCTCCTGTTTGGAAAAAGGTCATTCGTGTTTGATAGAGCAGAAGAAGGCCGCAAAGTGAACTGTCTTCTTGTGGGCTCTGTTTCAGAACGGCCGCTTTGTGGGCGATGCTGACCTTGAGCGACAGAAATTTTCAGATCTAAACCTCAACGGACCCCAGGTACCTCTTTTGGCTCAAGGTCTGGGTTGCTTGTTCATATCTTTTTTACTCTCCCAGCTTGAGAGCATATTGGTGTCTTCTAAATTACCTGGCACGTTGTAAACTATCGTTAATTAGTTTCATTTAGTGGAAAAAAATGGAAAAAAGGGGAGCTTCAAAGTATATATATGGTTTTATTTTGGACTTAATTATACTGACCATTGATTTAGTATTTGATCCCTCAATTACTGCATCCCTCTAGAGTAGGCGTGGTTCTACTTTGCAGAAATCCCTCCCTAAAATCTAGCTGGTCTTGAGCCTTAGGCATATCTGAAAAATAGCATTGAGCCATTCAGAAGATAGCTCTTACTGAGGTTTTCTGGTTCATCTTAAAGGTTCTTATTGGGTAAACTTTGTTTTATTTGAAGGATTACTCAGATACAGATATAGCTGTTTTTTACACAGTTCTTGTTCACTTAGATGACTAGAACTGGGATGTTATATCTGCTGTCTCTGCCACTGGGGTGTTGTTGATACAGCGATAGTTAACTCAGTTCCTGTTTGTTAAGTGAATGGGACTGGGAACTTATATCTTCTGCCCTTTTGTACAAGTTGGGAAAGGGGGAACAGTCACTCCTAAAAATTCAGAAGGTGCCTTGTCCTCAGGGAGACTGTGCTGCTAGTTGGGATGGATGGTTAGTGTATATGGCTTAGGAGTGGCTCTTTCCTTTTTATCTCTTCCGTGTAGGATCACAGCCACCTTCTATACAGCACTATTCCCAGGATGCAGGAGCCGGGGCAGATTGTGGAGAGCTACACGGAAGAGGACCCCGAGGGCGCCATGTCTGTGGTCTCCGTGGAGACCTCGGACGATGGAACCACTCGGCGCACAGAGACCACAGTAAGCTGAGACTTGTGTAAGGTCTGGGGTGACGGTGGACGTCCTCCTGTGGCCTTTATTGAGGGGAAGGGCTGGGCAGTTCACTAGGGTGGTGGAAGGGCCCGTGATCTGTAGTGAAGGTGTAGAGAAGGGGCACCCCGGCTGGACAGGGAAGCTAGAAGAGATATGAGAAAACTTGATGGAATGAGGAAGAGTCTCAGCAGCTTTCCTTGAGGCACTGTGACTGCCGGTGTGGTTTTGTTCCCTGCAGACTTCCCGGAAGATGGAAGGGGAGACGGTGAGATTGCTCGGCATTTCCAGGGAAAGCAAGCTGGGAACAGAGGGTTATTTCTTAGAAGGGGTCTAGCGTTTAAGCTTAATTTGTTCATGTCATTAACGTTCCTTTTTTCTTTCCTTACTCGAAGGTCAAGAAAGTGGTGAAGACTGTGACGACGCGGACGGTGCAGCCGGTCCCTATGGGGCCCGACGGGCTGCCTGTAGACGCCTCGGTGTCCAACAGCTACATCCAGACTCTGGGCCGTGACTTCCGCAAGAACGGCAACGGGGGCCCTGGTCCCTACGTGGGGCAAGCAGGCACGGCCACCCTCCCCAGGAACTTCCACTACCCGCCCGACGGATACAGCCGCCACTATGAGGACGGGTATCCCGGGAGCGGCGACAACTACGGCAGCCTGTCGCGGGTGACCCGCATTGAGGAGCGGTACAGGCCCAGCATGGAAGGCTACCGGGCGCCCAGCCGGCAGGACGTCTACGGGCCGCAGCCCCAGGTCCGGGTGGGCGGGAGCAGTGTGGATCTGCACCGCTTTCATCCGGAGCCCTACGGGCTGGAGGACGACCAGCGAAGCATGGGCTATGACGACGTGGATTACGGCATGATGTCCGATTACGGCACGGGCCGGCGGACGGGGACGCCCTCTGACCCGCGGCGGCGCCTCAGGTGGGCAGGGAGGAGGGCGGCGCAGCACCTCTCGGGCAGCGGGCGGGCAGCTCCTCCCCGAGGGGGGGCAGCGGCAGCAGGCCCCTCCCCCGCCCGTGTCTGTAGGAGACCAGCCTCATCGTCCCTCTTCTGATCTTGCTAAATACTCACCTGGTTTTTTTGGTCTCCTTTTCACTATAAATATCATGTATTCTAATTATAGAAAACAACCTGTGACAGTTAATTGATCTGTGTCCTGAGGAGAGGCCTTTGGTTCTGTGTCAAGAGTTTATTTTCTGCCTAAGATTTGACGCCCCGTTTGGAACCTGATGTCTGAAGCTATAGAATACTTGTTCTTGTGAATTTCTTCCACTTCTTGTTTGGTGTTAAGAACAAGGTTAAGGATTTTAGGCTTTCAGGAGACGAATAGACAGTTGAAAGTGAAAGTGTCCGGCGACTCCGTGGACTGTAGGCAGCCAGGCTCCTCTGTCCCTGGAATTCTCCAGGCGAGAATGCTGGAGTGGGTTGCCGTTTCCTTCTCCAGGGGAATCTTCCCAACTTGGGGCTTGAAACAGGTCTCCTGCCCTGTAGGCAGATTCTTTACGGTCTGAACCACCTAAAGGCATATGTAAGAACCCTCCCTGCGGTGGCTTGAGTCTCAAGTTAAAAACCTTGATCTCACAGAAACCCTAATCCTTGTGCTTGGCTTCTTTCCTCTTACGTTGGATTGTGATGTGAGATGGACTGGCTTCCTTAGAGGGTGGTACTTTACTGACACCCTGAAAGGCTCACTAGTTCTGACTGTACTGCTTATACCTGGGGATTCTTTGGTCACGTGCAAAAGGCCGTAACTGATGTGTGGATGGGTAGATGGTTTACACCGAGAAAACGCTTTAGGATGGAAGCTGCCAGACCTTTTCTGAAAAAGGGATAGTTAGTCGCTCAGTTGTGTCTGACTCTTTGCAATCCCATGGACTGTAGCCCACCAGGCTCCTCTGTCTATGGGGATTCTGCAGGCAAGGATACTGCAGTGGGTTGCCATTTGCTTCTCCAGGGGATCTTCCTGACTTAGGGATTGAACCCAGGTCTTCTGCATTGTAGGCAGAATCTTTACCATTTGAGCTATCAGGGAAGCCCTAACCCTTTTCTATAAAGGACTATGGAACTAACTTAGGCTTTGCAAATAATATATTGTTTTTGTTGTATGTCATTGTTCGTTATACAACCTTTTAAAAATATGAAATTATATGGTTAGATAGCACGGCCGACTCAATGGGCATGAATTTGAGCAAACTCTGGGAAATAGTGGAGGACAGGGGAGGCTGGCATGCTGCAGTCCATGGGGTCAACAAGAGTCGATCATGACTTAGTGACTGAGCAAAACCCACCAAAAAATATGAAAACCGTTCTTAGTTTTGGGGCTGATGTGGCCCATGGGCTGCCAACCTTGTTTTAGACTAAATCAGAAACAGTGTTTTCTGAGCAAAGAAACTAAGAAGAATTATAGGAGAAGATTTATGAATGTCTTGATGGTAAGAATGTCCTCCCAGCTGTTGCTGAACTCCTGTGTGAGGTCATGACTTTCTAGAGCAGATCCCTGGGTGCTCATTTTACTCATATTAGGCAGCTTTGGTTAACAGCAGACAGGGCTGGGCCTGGGCCAGAGGCCTGAGTCACTCACCTTTCAGGTATCCAGCCCCCACGTGACTCATGTTTTATCCCGGGGTGGGGTTGGGGGCACACCAGGTACAGCCATCACCAGAGGAGGCGGCCTCGGGTGGCGGCGCCTTCTCCTGGTGACAGGCGTGCTTTTCCTGACTTCCTCATTAGTGGACTGAGTGGGTTGAGTGAGTGCTGGCGGCCAGGTCATTCTCTTGTCCCTGGTTGGAGCAGTTGACATAAAGAAAGAGGGTTTGGGCTTGGTTCTTGGGTTTATTCCAGGGTGGTACTGGACTTAGAAACCTGCTCGACTAGCCAAGAACGTTTGCTGCTTCCTGTTCTCGGCCTCGGAGAGCACTGCAAGGTCAAGTGAAAACCGGCAGGCAGAAAGATGAGTGAGGAGCCTTGACCCTGAGGCCTGGGTTCTGGCTGTGCCTCTGCCAGTAGCTGTGTAGCCGGAGGCAAGTCATCTAATCCTCTGGGCACAGCTTTGTTATTTGTAAGACAAAGGAAAGAATGTCATGACCCACTTGTAAAAGTGACCAAAATCATTATGGTGATTGTTTTGCAATTGCTTTATATTAAAATAATAATAAAAGTAAAAACATCTTCACCACGAAACCAGCCATTGATAAAGAACTTCCCTTAAATTCTTATGCTTTTCTTTTGTGTTCTTTTCCTTACACATGTAAACACACTCTGACCTTATTTTTCCCTCCTGAAATAGAATGTTACTTGATATGCTGTTTAGTAGCCTACTCTTGGAGAAGGGTATGGCTCCCTACTCCAGTACTCTTGCCTGGAAAATCCCATGGACAGAGGAGCCTGGAAGGCTGCAGTCCACGGGGTCGCTGAGGGTTGGACACGACTGAGCAACTTCACTTCACTTTTCACTTTCATGCATTGGAGAAGGAAATGGCAACCCACTCCAGTGTTCTTGCCTGGAGAATCCCAGGGATGGGGGAGCCTGGTGGGCTGCCGTCTATGGGGTCGCACAGAGTCAGACACGACTGAAGCGACTTAGCAACAGCAGCAGCCTACTCTTAACACTTAGCTATATAGTCTGTGTATTTTGTTTCAGTGATATTAAGTGAATTTTTTTTTTTGACTGACTGCTTTGTCCATTTGAATTGTGTTTGAGCGTAATGTTGGCAGCTCTGAGGCAGGCCCTCTGCTCAGGCTAACCTCGAGGGTTTGCTGACAGTGGCGGTGGTTTTGTGGAGTAAATGAGAGGCTTCTTTGGAGTGTTCCACACAATGGATGCTCCCCTCTCCCGCGGGAGCCACTGAGTGAGATGAGCTCGCAGGTCCTGGGTCTCTTCCTTCCTGGCTGTTAAGGATAAACGACAGTGGCAGCCTCACCCTCTAGTGGTGGTCGGCAGCACTTTGTCACCTGCAGTGGCTCTGGCTCTGTCTCTTCTCAGTGGTTGGGTTCCCCAGGTGTGATGGTGGCCAGTAGTGTGCATTTTGACAGAACTGGAAGTGTTGCCTTTAGAAACTGGAGATGAGAAATCCTGTCTCAAACCCATTTGTTGGGTAGCAGAGATGACCTTGGGATGAACTGTGCAAACTCATGTTCAAGCTTATAAGCTAGCTCGTCAGTACCAAAGCTAAGTCCTACATGAGGTAGCACGATGTCCTCTGCTGCTGCTGCTGCTGAGTCGCTTCAGTCGTGTCTGACTCTATGTGACCCCACAGACGGCAGCCCACCAGGCTCTGCCGTCCTTGGGATTCTCCAGGCAAGAACACTGGAGTGGGTTGCCATTTCCTTCTCCAATGCATGAAAGTGAAAAGTGAAGTGAAGTTGCTCAGTCGTGTCCAATCCTCAGCGACCCCGTGGACTGCAGCCCACCAGGCTCCGCCGTCCCTGGGATTCTCCAGGCGAGAGCACTGACGTGGGGTGCCATTTCCTTCTCTAGTCCTCTACTGCTGTTACTCTCAAAAAAAGAGAGACTCTCTAAGAATCTCACTTTCTCTCTCTCTTTTTATCAGCTGCTTCCTGTGTGTAAATGCCTCATGAGAGCTGGTGTCAAACGTTGTTCCCTGATTTCTCTGCTGCCAAGTTCATTGGTTTGATTAACTCTGCTGTCTAAAGGTTTACTTCAGTCTCTCTCTGGAGAACTTATTAGGTATCAGGTGCCATTCCAGCACTGAGCAGTCAGGATTTGGTTCTTTTTTGTGATCAACTGTCCAGATGTTTGCTGCTCCTCCAAGCTAGTCAACGTCACAGAAAAAAATGAAAGCTTTAATCTAATCGCAGATGCCTTAAAATTACTGTCTTATTCTCATTAAGAAGAATCGATCAGTATATTCCTTATGCAAAGGAGAGATGAGATCTAGTATGCTAGAGCTGGGGTTCTTCCTTCCCTGAAGATGAGGGGTAATGGGAGCTCTCCAAAGAACCATGCATGACAGCTTGGTGTATTCTTTTTTCTCTCTTGGTCCTTCCAACACCGCAGGAGCTATGAAGACATGATTGGTGAGGAGGTGCCATCAGACCAGTACTACTGGGCGCCTCTGGCCCAGCACGAACGGGGGAGTCTGGCGAGCTTGGACAGCCTGCGCAAGGGCGGGCCCCCGCCCCCCAACTGGAGACAGCCAGAGCTGCCCGAGGTGATCGCCATGCTGGGCTTCCGCCTGGACGCCGTGAAGTCCAACGCGGCTGCGTACCTGCAACACCTCTGCTACCGCAACGACAAGGTGAAGACCGACGTCCGGAAGCTCAAGGGCATCCCAGTGCTGGTGGGATTGTTAGACCACCCCAAAAAGGAAGTGCACCTCGGAGCCTGTGGCGCTCTCAAGAATATCTCTTTTGGGCGTGACCAGGATAACAAGATCGCTATAAAAAACTGTGACGGTGTTCCTGCTCTCGTGCGGTTGCTCCGAAAGGCTCGTGACATGGACCTCACTGAAGTGATTACTGGTGAGTCCCAGGCCTGGGCGGGGGGACCTCTAGGGTTAGGGTCAGAGATCGTGCAAAGTTTTCCAGATTTTAAACACCAGAGTGGGTTGCCATTCGTTTCTCCAGGTGAGGTTGAACTTGAACTCCAGGGATTGAACTTGGGTCTTCTGTACTGCAGGCAGATTCTTCATCTGAGCCGCCAGGAAGTCTGATTTTAAAGCATTGTTTGCTAACGTGTTAAACGCAGAAGACTTCCCTTAAAATTCCAGACCCTTGGCTCCCGTTTTAAACTCACAGGAGCTGGTGGCAGCGGGCCTGTCTCACTGCCCAGTAGTCGGTCTGAGGGGACCGGGGCGTGTTCTGCTAGCGTGTGTGGGTCACAGTCAGCAGAAAGGAAAGGAGGTGGCAGAGACCATCAGCTCTCAGCCGGGCGTGATCTTGCCCCCAGGGGACATTTGCAGTCTCTGCAGGTATTCGGCTGCCTGCCGTAACTCGGGGAGGTTGGGAGTTGGGAGGGAGTGCTTTTGGTATCTAATGAGTGAAGGCCTGACATTTACTCATTTAATGATGGGCGGGATAGTTCTCCACAACGAAAATTATCTGGCCCAAAATGTCAGTGGTGCTGAGATTAACAAATGGGTATAGCGGCCCAGAAAGTATTGCTTATAATAATTATTGTTTAGAAACGCTACTCATGATGTATATGTTTGTATTGAGCCATAATGTAAAACACGTTGTCACGAGTAACAAGCTAAAGCTTGACTATCGTTACAAGGCATTTGGCCGTTGGGGAAGACCAAGAAATGTTGGGAAAGGGGCTTCTCTTTGGCGTTCTTCAGACATAGTCTTGGTGCTGGAGAACTGTCTGATGAGTGGTCTCTGCCAGGAACCCTGTGGAATCTCTCATCCCATGACTCCATAAAAATGGAGATCGTGGACCACGCGCTGCACGCCTTGACGGATGAAGTGATCATTCCCCATTCGGGCTGGGAGCGGGAACCTAGCGAAGACTGTAAGCCGCGCCACATCGAGTGGGAGTCCGTGCTCACCAACACAGCTGGCTGCCTCAGGTAACAGAGGGCTGGGAGCGCGGGAAGCCTGAGTTTCTAAAGACTGAAATTGCTTTCAAAGCGTTTTAAACCCGGTAGTCTGCCGTTCAGGCTCTGCTCTTGTCTGTGTTGCGTCCGTGGCCCCGTCCTGTGTCTGCCTGTCGCCACCCCCTGGCATACCGAGTGGCTCACTTGCGGTTCCCACACATCTTCCTCACTTCTGTGCCTCTTTGACTTTGTTGATATAATTTGTTCAAAACCAACGGGGTAAGGCCGTTGTCTAGTCCTGGGCTTGTGTGTGTCTCTGCCTTTAATTACTTGTATTTCAAGTCAGACTGTGATAAATGCAGCGAATGGGCACAGCATACTGGAAGCAGAGTGGGGAAGAGTCCTTCCCTGTCCGCAGGGCAGATCTGCTTGTTTCTGTTTTGAGGCCAGACTCGGGTGTTTGGACTCCGTGCACGCTCTCCTGAGCTCTTGGTCTTGCGCCCTGTGAATGTGCGGCATGCTCTTTCTGTCTGTGGAGCACGCGCCTGCGCGCTCTGTTCCCGTCTTCATTGGCGCTTCCCCGTGAGCAGCATTTGCCTGGCATTGTTGCTGTTGGTCTGCTCTGTCTGTGCGCCCCATCCCTGGCCTGGTTATGTGTCCTGAGAGCAGGAACCTCAGCTTCCTGTCAGCTCTAGTGCCGCCCCGAACGGGCACTCTTCATTTGTGACGGTGGACAGGCGTTAAGGAGGCTTGCACAGACTAGGGGCACTAAGAGAGGCTTTCTGGAGTTTAGGCATCTCGAAGCTTCCCCTTTTCCCCCAGGAATGTCAGCTCGGAGAGGAGTGAAGCGCGCCGGAAACTTCGGGAGTGTGACGGGTTGGTGGATGCTCTCATTTTCATTGTCCAGGCTGAGATTGGACAGAAAGACTCTGATAGCAAGGTAGGTTCGCGAGTCAGGTGCCCGTAAGACCTATCATCGCAGGCTTTCAAATGACGTTAGACACCTGTACCGGCCCCTCCTTAAAGTGGGTGTTCACCTTAGAGGAAAACTGTTTCCTTGGGAATTTCCTCTGCCTACATATTTTAAAGCTGTTTAGCCATACTTCCACTTTTTTCTAATTAGGAAAAAGTCAGCGTGACGTTGAGTTTTATGTTGCACACCAAAGGGTAGCAGAAACTTTTATGAGCCTGAGGCTGAAAGAATTCTGAGAAGCTTGGGGCCACTTAAGAGGCATTGTGAGAGAGAATGGGCTGGGCGACGCTTTTGAGGATCGCTGGTTCACTACCTGAGCCCCGGTCGTCCTCTCCCCTCACTGGACCTTGTGCTTTGTGACCCAAGCTCGTGGAGAACTGTGTCTGCTTGCTTCGGAACCTGTCCTATCAAGTCCACCGGGAGATCCCGCAGGCAGAGCGCTACCAGGAGGCGCCGCCCAGTGTCGCCAACAGTACCGGGCCGCACGCCGCCAGCTGCTTCGGGGCCAAAAAAGGCAAAGGTGAGGCTCGCTTCCCGCTGCCCCGTCTGTTAGTGCAGGACGGGGAGAGGAAGCTGTTTCTGGCTGTATGTGTGGAGCGCCTGCTGAGGCGTGCTGGAGTCTGCCTGCTCGGGGATGTCCCCGGTGCCGGGCGCTTCACGCTGGTGGTGCTGGTGGTGGTGCTGCTGCTGCTGCTGGTGTCAGTGCCGGCAGTCGGACAGTGAAGGCTGAGAGCCCAGCTGATCTGGGTCCTCTCCCCCCTCCTCCTGTTTCCTGTGTTTGCCTTTTCCTCTGTGCTCCCCTGCTTGTTTTCCCGTGATCCTGTTGACATCTCTCTCCTGCGTTTTTCTTCCTTCATTTCTCTCCTCTCCTTTCCACCTTGGGTGACGCACTGGAAGATGACTGGTTCTCCAGAGGTGAGTGGAATCTTTTAAGCTGCTTACCTACCTCTAATTTGCATGTTTGGGTTTTAGCGTCCCTGGCCTTTCCTTGCCTAACCCTTCCCTGTGGATGCATGTAGGAAAATGCAGGTGTGCTCTTCCTGGGCAGCAGCCCCTGTCCCCGGGACTGAGGACGCAGCAGCAGCAGCCATCCTTAGCTCACACGGCTGCTGCGCGCATTCTGCTCTTGCTTCCAGAACAAGCTGGGGATCCGGTCTTGTTTTCTTTTTTGTTGTTTTGTCTTATGCCCCTCTTGACGCATCTCTGATGGAAACATTCTGACTGAAGAATAAAGAATATACTGAGTGGACTCTTCCTTTCTTAAACTTTTTATCCCTTCTTCCCCCACTTTCTTTTTTAAATTTCCAAAGGGAAAAAACCCACAGAGGATCCAACAAATGATACAGTGGATTTCCCTAAAAGAACTAGTCCTGCTCGAGGTAAGTTATCTTTTTCTTCCCAGGCTCCATGGTTCTCATAAACATCGTCCACAGATAAGTGTTTGGCAGCCTACCACTAGGTCATACAGTGTGTTCACTGTTCTGTCCCCCTGACTTAAGGAATTTGAAGTGATGATTAAAGTATTTGGAAATTTTAAATATTATAACAGTGACTTTCAAAGGACTTCTTGTTATGGCAGTTATTCAGATTACTTGAGGGTAAGGACTTGATGGTAAGAACATTTTATGTTCATCGATACGGTGAGTCCAAAATTCACAGCTCTCCATGGATATTAAAATTTAGATGCTAAATCTATGAGAGACCCTCTGACTTAATCATAGTTAAGGTGAGCAGGATGACTCACTTAAGTTAGAAATAATTCATTTGAGATGAGGAATCTTTTACTCTTCAGTGCTGTCGATGAGTAAATGCATCCCTTGAGTGCTGGGCGAGACCAGAGTAAACTGTGGCTAGAAAAGAGACTAGGAAGGAGAGAGGGGAATTGCATATGAGTTGATACGTGTCCTGCTTTTGCCATGGACGAACTGTTCTTGAGAAGGCATGTAGTAACATCTGAGTTTGCCCTTGGGTCGGGGGGTTGGGGGTGTTTAGAGAGCCTGCTTGTATAGGAGCATAAACCCATCAACCCAGAGTCAATCCTAACGCTGGACTGTAGTCAGCCAGAGCCTGCTTTGTAGGCACCGCTAAGCACCCTCTGCTTTCTTGCCCTTTCCTGTGCAGGCTATGAGCTTTTATTTCAGCCGGAGGTGGTGCGGATATACATCTCACTCCTCAAAGAGAGCAAGAATCCCGCCATCCTAGAAGCGTCAGCCGGGGCCATCCAGAACTTGTGTGCTGGGCGCTGGACGGTGAGACCCTTGTACAAGACGCATTTGGGGATGGAAGGACCTAGCTCACTCGTTTGCTGGCGTTTGTAATCTGTTCTGCTTCTCTCCACCTGCTGCTTGTAGTATGGTCGATACATCCGCTCAGCTCTGCGTCAAGAGAAAGCTCTTTCCGCCATTGCTGACCTCCTGACCAATGAGCACGAGCGGGTTGTGAAAGCGGCATCCGGGGCCCTGAGGAACCTGGCTGTGGACGCGCGCAACAAGGAGCTGATCGGTAAGGCGCGCGCTGGCGCCCCTGTACCCAGCAGGCACAGAGCTGGCAGCCGCGGCCCCGGCG